>NC_052248.1:4966447-5294553 GCF_013401445.1 Tripterygium wilfordii | reverse complement strand
TTTTCCTAACCCAATTCCTATTCAACAATATCTTTTTAGATCAATATTTCATAGCAAATGAAATTATGCATATATTTATCTTGACGCTCACTTTATATCTTGGTTTTTCTATTATTAAGTATTTTCAGTAAAATTGTAAATTTCTTTTATTATCTGTGCATTGCACTGGCCCAAACACTAGTTGATATGGAAATGAAGAAGTATTATTCACTCTGCCTTCTTTGTTGTTCTCTGTAACTTTTCTTGTTTGTTCCACCTCCATTGTTAGGTTAAGGTTCAAACGGGATTCATATCACAGCAAAGCACTATCCGACACAATCCCGCAAACAACAATCCGATCAGTCGACGACGTCAAATCCATGGCCATGCCCATCACTTGCGCCCACTATGTCCCTCATTCACGCCGTCGAGAAGATTTACTCAAACAACAATCCGATCTATTGTCAGATCTAGAGATCAATTAAGGTTCACCTAGATATAATTGACAACAAAATCAGGTTTAAAAAGGCAACAGGAGCTTAAGAGAGAGAATAATTAGCACCAAAACACCGAACCTGCTCAATTTGTCTTCGGATCCAACATTGGGAAGCGTCCGGCACCAGCTGCGCTACTTGGGGGGGGGGGGGTGAGAAGCCAAGAAACTTCTGTGGAAAACCTAATTTGAATTATTTTATTAATGACATGTCATTATTTTGTTAATTTTCGTTTTAGAAAATCTAGTTGGAATTTCCAAGTCTGATGAGCTTTTTTGCCACATAAACATTTCTTGACTAAATGGCACATAAGTGGGAAGTTCGATTGAAACTATACAAAATCTATCCGAGTGATTATTTTGTCTCATTTTGAAACATTGGATAATAATTTTGTAACAAAATTTATTTTAATGACTAATTCATAACAAACCCTATCTTTCGATGCAGTAAAGTATAATTAACCCTTACTTTTGGTGGCATATACATTATCATATGTTAGTAAATTTTGCACCTTTTAATTATGCAAACATTTCTAACAAAAGGGACAGACCCCAAACAATCCTTATAATTGCTAAACCCCAAAAATAAATACTTTTTATTTGGAATAGGGTAAAGTAATTTGATTTAGGTAAATTCGAACGATAAGTGAGGAAGCGTTTTAAGAGATGGAACACTAGTCGAACGGAAATTTTTAGATTCTTTCTTTTTTAAAGGAAAAGTTTGCATTTTATTAAGGATAATTTGACAACATATCTGTCGTTACAACTTCCTGGAGCTAATGAGACCCAAATGATGGTTGCCATTCATATGGAATTGGAGTTTGTTAAGTACCACATCGAAAAAATATGTGGGAGTCTTGCACTTTCTAAGATCAAGTCTACCCTCATTACATCAACAAGACCTTTTCCTAACTCAAGTGAGTTGAGCTTTGACCCATGGGTTTCGGTCCTTAATAGTTGGACTAAGAAGGAATAAAGCCGTGCGAGCCTGATGTATCTTCGGGAACCGAACAACCCAAAACAGACAATATTGTTAGACATGACTTCTACTCCACTTGTTGGGTCTGACATAGCCCAGCCCACAAGTGTAGAGGAGTGTTAAGTACCACATCGGAAAAAGATATGATATTCTTACCCTTTATAAGATCAAGCCTTCCCTCATTATATTGATAAGACATTTTTTCTAGCCCAAGTGAGTTGGGTTTTGATCCATGAGCTTAAAACGGAACGGACAATATTATTAGTGTGTATGAGGATGTGAATTTACAATAGAGTCATCAAAGCAAATTGAGCAATACAAGTGACCAACCTTATTTGTACTTCTTGGGTAAAACATAAACCTGAGTAAGATATTTTGCATCTCATTAACACTTCTGACTTCGACTTCGACTTCTCACACATATTATATAATATATATATATATATATTCTCCTATGTGGATCAAAAGTGTGGATCAAGTTTGTGGACTTGTTTTTCGATCATAGATGTGATGAGTTCCATAATAAATGTGTGGCCCCCTCTTATGTTGTGATTGATTACAATCATTGGATTTTGATCCACAAACTTGGTCTATACTTTTTGGTCCATATAGAAGAATTCCTGTATATATATATATATTAATAGTTAACTTGTGCTCTCGTACAAGGCACATGATGATATTAAATTAAATATTTTGTTTACGTCTAACTTTCCTAAAATGATGGAAAGGGCTTGAAAAAGATTTGTTCTGTTATCATTAGTTCGTTTACTAAATTGATATACTTCAAATTGACTTTTGAATGAAAATAAATAAATAAATACACATACATATCTAAAATAAAATAAAAAAAGTAAATAGAAGAGCAGGTAGTTTGTAACCTTTTTTTTTAATTTATATCTAAAAAATGTCAACTACAATAAAATAATTAATAATAATAATAATAATAAAATAATTGATATACTTCAAATTGCAGGTAGTTTGTAACCTTTTTTTTAATTTATAACTAAAAAATGTCAACTACAAGAAAATAATTAATAATAATAATAATAAAATAATTGCAGAATAGAATATTAGGAAAGAAAACAAGGAAGTTTCGCGGAACGTGAACAATCCAATATATCCCTATAAACAAATTGACACTGTACAGCCACATATGTCAACGAAAGGGCAACGGCGCGTAATTACTGCAAACATAGGAGGGTAGTTCCGTCAACGTACGACAACGCACGTCATTCAAAAATCTCCCCACAACCGATGACTGCGAATTTTGAAAGCGAGGGGATCCGAAAATTCGAAGCCCACTAATGATAAAAAGCAGCGCTTCTCGGAAGAAAAGAATATCAAAAGACGACACACACCACTTTGTGACTTTGTGAGGGGAAGAGGAGAGAAAAACCGAATTGTTGAATATTATTCGTCAGAGTTCGCTTTGTTTCATTATTGCTTTGGCTTTCAAAGAGAGGGAGTAAGACCAAAGAAAATTCCTTTGGCTTTTGCTTTGTCTCCAAGACATCCTTTGGGCTTCCAGGCATTTTTTAGACTAATTGTTTTGTTGGGTTTCAGTCAGTTTTTGTGATTGTGGGTAGCTTTCGGTTAACGGTAAGATTTCTGGATTATTATGTTGTATTGAAAGTTTATTTGTTGCTTTCTGATTTTTGTCTTTGATTCTAATCTTTCAATATATGTTGGGATTTTCTGGAACTGAACTCACATTCCTCCTCCATTTTTTTGGCTTGCTTTAGTGATTAGTCAGTGGTTCTAGTCAGGTTCTTTGTATGGATATGCCAATTACTTGATTTAGGAAGGATGGGGGCCTTTTCTCGTGGTTTCTGTCTTTCTTCTGGCCTGTTTTGCTTGAAAAGAGAGAGAATTTGAATACGGTTATCAGTTTTACGCTTCTTGTGAAACATATATGTCCATTGTAAATGGATGATTTTGTTTTATCTTCATTTTTTTTAAAAAAATTTTCATTCCATAGTTTGGCGTATTGTTCATCATTTATGGAAATTGGATTCTTTTGCAGGAATTTGATGGTATTCTCATGCAATCTTAACTAAAGAGTCGTGTTTGGAGTGAAATTCAAAGTCCATATCAAATATTTCAATGGAGGAAGAACCTTTTCCTGCATGGTCATGGTCTGTTGAACAGTGTTTAAAAGAGTACGATGTGAAAATTGACAAGGGTCTAAGCTCCTATGAGGTGGAGAAGCGGCGTGAGAGGTATGGCTGGAATGAGCTGGCCAAGGAGAAGGGTAAGCCCTTATGGTGGCTTGTATTAGAACAATTTGATGACATGCTAGTAAAGATTCTTTTGGTTGCCGCCTTTATATCATTTATTCTTGCTTATATGCATGGAAATGAAACTGGGGATTCTGGGTTTGGGGCCTATGTGGAACCATTTGTGATAGTGTTGATTTTAGTCCTTAATGCTGTTGTTGGGGTCTGGCAAGAGAGTAATGCTGAGAAGGCACTTGAGGCCTTGAAGGAAATGCAATGCGACTCTGCAAAGGTCTTAAGAGATAGATATCTCATACCAGAGTTGCCTGCCCGGGAGCTTGTGCCTGGAGATATAGTGGAATTGCGGGTTGGAGATAAAGTTCCTGCTGACATGAGACTTGCATATTTGAAAACCTCGACTCTGAGAGTTGAGCAAAGCTCGTTAACTGGGGAAGCAATGCCTGTTCTGAAAGGCACTAGTCCTATAATCATGGAGGACTGTGAGTTACAAGCTAAGGAAAATATGGTTTTTGCTGGCACAACAGTTGGCAATGGAAGCTGTGTTTGTATTGTTGTTAGCACTGGAATGAACACTGAGATTGGGAAAATACAAAGGCAAATACACGAGGCTTCTTTAGAAGAAAGTGACACCCCTTTAAGGAAGAAACTGGATGAATTTGGAAGCAGGCTTACTACTGCAATTGGGCTTGCTTGTCTCATTGTGTGGGTTATAAATTACAAGAATTTTCTCTCGTGGGATGTTGAGAACGGTTGGCCCAAAAACATCCAATTTTCTTTTGAGAAATGCACATATTATTTTAAGATAGCTGTTGCGCTTGCTGTAGCTGCAATTCCAGAAGGCCTTCCCGCTGTAATCACTACTTGTTTAGCTTTGGGAACCAGGAAAATGGCCCAAAAGAATGCAATTGTGCGTAAGCTTCCAAGTGTAGAAACTTTAGGATGTACAACTGTGATTTGTTCAGATAAAACTGGAACTTTGACTACAAATCAAATGGCCGTGACACAATTCTTCACTATGGGTGGGAAAACAACATCTTGTCGGGTGTTTCATGTTGAGGGCACGACATATGATCCTAAGGATGGTGGAATTGTTGATTGGACTTGCTACAATATGGATGCTAACTTACAAGGCATGGCAGAAATTTGTGCAGTTTGCAATGATGCTGGTGTTTTTTCTGATGGTCGCATATTCCGGGCTACAGGTTTGCCAACTGAGGCTGCGCTTAAGGTCCTGGTTGAAAAGATGGGAGTCCCAGATGTCAAGGCTAGGAATAAAATCCGTGATGCAGAGCATGCCGCAAATTATTTGATTGACCACAGCACAGTGAAATTAGGTGAGTAGAAATCTTTTCATAAAAAAACAGGTTTGGAAGGTAATGTGCAAATGTCTTATCTTGATTACTTCTGGTTTATCTAGGTTGTTGTGAGTGGTGGACAAATAGATCTAAGAGGGTTGCAACATTGGAGTTTGATCGCATCCGAAAGTCAATGAGCGTTATTGTTAGAGAGTCCGCTGGACGCAATCGACTTCTTGTGAAGGTGACTGTCAATTTTTGACTACATATTGGCTTTTGTTATATGTGAAATTACTACAAATGAATTCTTGGTAAATTTGGTATTTGTGATTTGCAATCTGATTTGAGTTTGCGGTTCATTGACAGGGTATTTTAATCTTGGAATCTAGATGGACCTAAACTCATGTATTGATGTACCTTTTGCAGAAACTTAATTTGGTGTTGCTTTGTTATGATGATGAAGAACAAACAAGCGCATTCTTATGCTTTTGATTGCAATTAATTGATGTAAAGTCACTCATGTGACTGGAAAATGCATTTTAGACACAAATGAGCAAAGTTGACTTAGTTCTGATGAAAGTGTTCCCATATAGTCATTGTTTAGTGCCCTTTCAAGTTGAAGCTGGAAGAAGTTAAGTTGTTTATCCTGGGTTTTTAGTTTGTTTATTGCCCGCATGTTGAAGTATCCTCTAGGATGCTTTAGGGTAACGAAGGAAGTTCTGGATAGTTTTGACTATTTATATTGTTTGATTGTCTAGAACCAGCCAATATTTTAGTTTGTTCTATATATTCTAGAAATTGAAGATTCAACTGACAAGATTGAACCAGCTAGTTATCGATATATTTTTCCTTGCTGAAATGTCTTTTCTTGCTCGTGTCAATGCTACTTATTCAACACTCCTGCACCTTAAAATAGTTCTTTCCCATTCTTCATGTAGTCTTAAATTCATTGTTGAGATTTGCAGGGTGCTGTTGAGAGTATTCTGGAGCGTAGTTCATATGTACAACTTGCGGATGGATCTCTTGTTCCCTTAGATGAAACATGTAGGCAACAGTTGCTTTTACAAAACATGGATATGAGTTCAAAGGGATTGAGATGCTTGGGGTTGGCATACAAAGATGAATTGGGAGAGTTTTCAGACTATTATGCAGAAAGTCATCCTGCTCACAAGAAATTGCTTGATCCAGAAATCTACTCTTCCATTGAAAGTGACTTAGTTTTTGTTGGTGTTGTTGGCATTAGGGTAAATATCCAAATAAGAACTTCAACTAATTGCTTTTCAGATCTTCATCTATTTGATATTTATCGTGATAATTGTATTGAACAGGACCCACCTCGTGAGGAAGTTCATAAAGCAATTGAGGATTGTAGAAGAGCTGGGATTAAGATTATGGTGATAACTGGTGATAACAAGTCCACAGCTGAGGCTATATGTCGAGAAATTAAATTGTTTACTGATGGGGAGGATCTTCGAGGGAAAAGTTTTACAGGTAAAGAGTTTATGGCTCTTTCATCCTCACAACAAATTGAAGTATTGGCAAAACCGGGGGCAAAGGTTTTCTCTCGTGCTGAGCCTAGGCATAAGCAAGAAATTGTTAGGATGCTGAAGGACAATGGGGAGATTGTTGCAATGACTGGAGATGGAGTAAACGATGCTCCTGCACTTAAACTTGCGGATATTGGAATTGCCATGGGCATTACAGGAACAGAGGTGAGATTATAAATCATCCTTCTCAATGAGCTGCTGATATGTCATTTATCCTTTGATGTCCCATGTGCTCTGTATAAAGGAAGGTGTAGTATTTAATGTTTGAACACTTCATATTTGCCATGCAATCAGGAGTTATGGACTCAATGTTGGATCTTCCTTTTTAACTTGGGCAGTATGAGATAGACTTTTTCTTCATGCTAACGTGGCTCGTTTGTTTTGCATTCACTATTTTGAAATCCTAGGTTGCCAAAGAAGCTTCGGATATGGTTTTGGCCGATGATAACTTTAGTACCATTGTTTCAGCCGTTGCAGAGGGTCGCTCAATCTACAATAACATGAAAGCCTTCATTAGGTATAACCTTGTTGATATTTTTCTTTTGACTACTCAGTGTTTGATGGAAGCCATCTTTTACCTTCTCAATTCGCAGATACATGATATCGTCAAATGTTGGAGAGGTGATATCCATATTCTTAACTGCTGCTCTGGGGATACCAGAATGTCTGATACCGGTTCAGCTTTTGTGGGTGAATTTGGTGACTGATGGCCCGCCAGCAACTGCTCTTGGTTTTAACCCTGCTGATGTTGATGTAATGCAAAAACCTCCACGCAAAAGCAATGATGCTTTGATAAACTCTTGGATTATGTTCCGTTACATGGTTAGTAATATTAATATCCTTTTGAATTTCATTTAGAATCTACAAGTAATATTTGAGAAGTTTTTGCTCTGTTTCCTACCATCATTTTTAATAAACCCACTTTCAACAGACTGCAAAATCTTGAGATGAATTTTTCTGGTCTCCCTAGGCAATTTTTTTGTTCTCTTTGGATCTTATCAAACCTGCATTAATATGCATTGCATTGAATCTCATCTGGTTTGGCACCTAATGCCATTTTCATATTATTGATAGTTGTTATCAACTATTAAGGTTCATGTGCTACTTTGGGAACCCATTCAGTTCGTGAAAATTTTGTTCGGTTGCCAAGACTTGCACATCTCAATGAGACAGTTTAATTACACAACAACTAATGGCAAAAATGGGGTTTTTTTATGGTTTCATTTTTGGTTATCAAATTTAAAGTACTGCTTCTTTCCATTACTTTAGCATTACGAATGGATTATCTATTTATCTCTGTGCCATGCAAGAGGGATTTTTTATGTGAGTCAATGCAGTTAGCCTGTTGCATAGTTATGTGGAAGAGGTTCTGAAGGTGCTGAAGTGATCACTATAATAGTCTCTTTTTAGGAAGCATGTCAGTGGCATATATGACTAGGTTTCCGAATTACGTTATCGTAGTTGGATGAAACCCAAGTTTATGTACAATCCTGCGATGTGTATTTGCTAACATGCATTTATATTTCTACTTCTGCAAGTTCAGAATGTTGCACTGAAAATTTATGTTTTAAGTTTGAGGTCTATCTCCATTGCTTATTAAACGGTATTAATCTGTAATGCAGGTTATTGGTTCTTATGTGGGCATTGCCACCGTTGGAATCTTCATATTGTGGTATACTCAAGCATCGTTTCTCGGTATTAATCTTGTCAGTGATGGGCATACCCTTGTCGAACTATCTCAGCTTCGGAACTGGGGTGAGTGCTCTACTTGGTCAAATTTCACGGTGGCTCCATTTGCAGTTGGTGGTGGGCGCATTATGACTTTCTCGAACCCCTGTGACTACTTTTCAACTGGGAAAGTGAAGGCAATGACTCTATCACTCTCTGTGTTAGTGGCTATTGAGATGTTCAATTCCCTGAATGCACTCTCCGAAGACAGCAGTTTAGTTTCGATGCCGCCTTGGAGGAACCCTTTCCTTTTGGTTGCCATGTCAGTCTCATTTGGACTCCATTGTCTCATACTCTATGTTCCTTTCCTGGCAGACGTGTTTGGGATAGTTCCTTTGAGTTTGAATGAGTGGTTGCTAGTCATTTTGGTTTCAGCGCCAGTGGTTCTCATTGATGAGGTTCTTAAATTCATAGGGAGGACTCGAAGGCGCGCAGATAAAGAGAAGATGGCTTGATTCCGGCAAACTTTATTATTTTTGCGCGGAAAAGCTTTAGTTGCTGACACATTTGGGGTGACTTTTTCTATGAAAAGAAAATTGAAATGTTGTTCAACTTTTAAAAGAATAGTTAAATTATGGAAATGAAAGTACATCTTTGAAATATTTTGCTTGGTTTCTGCTGGCTATTGAGCCCAGGTAATCGATGAATGGACGGTGAAGAACAATCGACGTTCTTTCAAGTACACAATGACTCAATATATTTCCCTGCAATATTCAGATGGACTCCGTAGTGTATAATTCTTCAAGTTCTGAATCAGAATCAGTTCCAGTTCTCTGGAGTTTCATCCTTGTTGATACTTCATTCAATAATGCATATATTTCTGCAGATCTTAAATGTGATTTATCTTCCACAATAAACTTGTGCACTTCACCTCCAACTTCAATAAAACTATATCCTGCAGCCTTGGTAATTTGCCCTCCCTTCATCAGCTTTCTTAGCTCGGCAACCTTATCCCATTGACCGGTGCAAGCATAGATATTGGAGAGTATAACATAATTCCCAGGATTCCATGGCTCAAGCTTAAAGAGAGACTTGGCTGCTTTTTCGCCTAGCTCAACGTTTCGATGGAAACTGCATGCTCCCAACAGAGTCCCCCATACTACAGAATCGGGTTTCATAGGCATGCTTTCTATAAGGTCATAAGCTTTTTGCAATTTTCCAGCACGGCCCAGGAGATCAACCATGCAACCATAATGTTCAAGTTTGGGAATGATAGAGAATCTCCTCTCCATTGAATCAAACAACTCCTCCCCCTTAGCCACCATGCCTCCATGAGTGCAAGCTAAAAGAAGTCCCACGAACGTGACATCATCCGGTGAAATCCCTTCTCTCTGTCATCAACGACATACAAAGAAGAAACATGTTAGTGATAACCCCTGAAAAGCTCATACTGACAAATAATTTCAAATCGCGGCTTTAATAAAAAATGCTGAGTACCAGCATTTGATGGTAAAGCTCAAGAGCTTCTTTGCATCTCCCATGGACAGCCATGCCCATAATCATGGAATTCCAAGTACACAAGTTTCTCCGCTTCCCAATCTCATTAAACACTCGCAAAGCCACTTCAATTTTACCGCACCTTGCATACATTTCCAACAATGAATTGCTCACATAAACATTACTAAACAACCCATTCTCTCGCGCATATGCTTCAATCCTCTTTCCAACCTCCAAAGCACCAAGATTTGCACAAGCTGGAATTACGCTAGCAATAGTGACTTCATTAGGCCTCACAGTTTTCTCCTTTTCCATCTTCAAAAACATAGCCAACGCATTCCCATACTGTCCGTTCTGTGAGTAGCCGGATATCATCGCAGTCCATGAAACCACGCTCCTGGAAGGCATTTGCTCAAACAATGCTAAAGCTTCCTCCAATTTACCACACCTGGCATAGCCCGCAATCATTGAATTCCAAGTGGGTATATCTCTAACCGGAATTTCGTCGAACACTTGGCGGGCTGAACCCAACATTCCCAACTTAGCATACATGTCGAGTAAAGCCGTGGAGGCGAAGCCATCGCTGTGGAACCCGGATTTAATGAGGTGGGTATGGAGCCTTCGGCCATGGGAAAGGGAGCGAAGGGCCGTGCAGGCAGCAAAGAGAAGGGTGAAGGAGTGGTGATTTGGTGCACAGCCATGGAAGCACATTTGTGAGTAGAGGGAGAGGCATTCATGGGGTTGGTTTTGAGAGGAGTAGGCTTTGATGAACTTATTGTAGAGAATGACTGTTGGGTTTGGAATATTGACGAACAGGTTGTGGGCATAAGGAATGTTGGGGAGTTGGAGGAGTTGAAGTATGAGGAAATGGTTGTTGCCTATGCCATTTTTGAGGGAATGTGCTTGTATTTGCTTCAGCTTGTTCATACCTCACAGACACAGCTAGTGTGTGTTTGTTAATATTTTGTTTACATATTATCGTTATGATAAGTGGTTTCAAAAGCCAAAATGTAAAGCCATCGTTATCTCCTCCACGAGACGAGGCGTAAGCATTGATGTGTAAGTTTTTGAAAAAATATTTTTATATTAAATATATAAATATAATAAAAAAAAGGATATATTAATAATTAACTTTGGATATTTTTGTACCACATAGAAAAATATTTTTATACCACGTACCAACTCTAAATTCATTAGATGAAAACCATATCTTGGGTATTTTTGAATTTTCAAAAGTTTGAGGGATATATTTATGTTATCTGCATTTGTTCCGAGTGCATTTTAGGAAGAAAAGAAGAAGCTCTTAGCCTCTTACTGCTGTCAACTCAATTAATAAGATCCCATCCTCTCACTCCTCAAGTTTGTCTTCACTGGAAAAGTTTTCTAGGCATGCATGCTCCTATTATTGATTGTTCTATAAGAATTTTTATTACACTTGTTTTGTTCTTAAACCTCTTGTAGAGCGTATAAGTATCATTACCTACTTATATATAAGGAACTCTATGCTTTACATAAGATAGAAACTTGGGATTTGGTACTTGTTCTTTGCCTCCTGGTAGAAGTACGATTGGTTCTTGTTGGATCCACAAAATAAAACCAAGTCTGATGGATCAGTTGAGCGATAAAAAAAACTAGATTGCTTGCTTAGGGATTTTCTCAAAAGTATGGTCTATATTATGAGGAAAATTTTGCGTCTGTTGCAAAAATTACTATTCTCCATACTCTCATGGCAGTTGTTTCTGTTCGTCAGTTACATGTCTCAAATGGATATTAAAAAATGCCTTCTTCAATGGCGATCTTCAAGAAGAAGTTTACATGACGCCTCCTCCGGCTGTTGTCCATAATCCTGGAGAAGTTTATAAGCTTGAAAAAGCTCTATATGGTATGGTCTCAACAAGTACCTTGAGCCTGGTTTGAGAGGTTCTCTGTTGTTTTTTTTTTGGCATTTTGCGGTATCTTCAGGGAATCTTTTTTCAAAGTCTCTTCCTTCCATCGACTTCCTGTTTGGAACTGCCGCACACACTCTGATGTTGATTGGGCTAGTGATCTCGTTGATCACAAATATGTCATAGATTTTTTTTTTGGATCTCTTATTGATTAGAATAATAAGAAGCAAACTATTGTTTCTAAATCTTCCACAGACGTGAAGTATCGTGCCATGAAATCTACTACCATCGAGATAGTTTGATTACATTGGTTACTTGCAGAGATGGTTATTTTATCATCCTACTCCTATGTATTGCAATAACAAGAGTGCCATTCATATTACTCACAACTCTGTCTTCCATGAGCGGACTTCTTACTCTTATCTCAAAGCTTCTCGATTTTGTGGTGGCAGCTTTTCCCTGTTATGGAATGAATACCTTCATTCCCCAAATATGCAGATTATTATGATTTTTTTGGGCCATCAAGCAAATCAGGAAATGTCCCTCAATTTAGTGGCGGGAAAACGTTTGTTCCTCTAGGTGTAAGGGTGAGTTGGGGCTCAGGCTAATGGAAGAGCTCCATGGCTAACAAATATCAATCTCCAATCAACTTTTGAAGATGAGTTAATTGCAAGAATAACAGACATGCAAGGACTTGAAGATCATAAGCAGAAATCACAGGAAAATCTCCATCCTTAGCTGCAGTCCATGTAATTCTATCTGAAGCAAGATCACTAGGGAACAGGTGATGCAGCATAAGCTCAACAGTTTGCCTACTGAAGAGTTTATCAAGAAGTTGAATATTCCAACGCCCTTTCCCTTCCTTGATCAGATCTTGAACTGTAGTAAAGCTCCTAAAATTATTAGCATCAGTATTTTGGTTAGGATAGGGCAACCAATTTTGCATACCAGGAACCCAAGCATAGGTTATCGTTATTCTCAAGTAACTTGTCTTCCCTCTATGCATTTTCTGGTAATAATGCCAGTTTGAACAACAATGTCCATTTATTCCCTGATTCAGATTATTCGTCTTTTGCTTACGGCTTTAACTTATGTCTTGCCAAAAAAAGGAAAAGAATTCCAGCTGTATCTTCCTATGCATAAAGGAAAATAGAAATTATCATCTAATGAGAGGCAAAACAATTCGATTATATGATTTTCCAAGAGAGCACAGAACATCTGTCAAGGAAGATTTTAGGAAAGGAAATGAATAAAAGAAAGTACTTGCTCATTTGTTTGACCGGTCCCTTTGGAAATCATTCGGTGGAATTTGGAATTGGTTTTGAAACAATTTGATGCATATTCATCTGCTCATGTATCTGTTTGAATTTCTCTTTGAGCCTCTTAACCTGAAAAACCGTCAATGTGTTGGACAAACCAAGACAGAATAACCAATATTGGCATTTCTATATACAAAAAAAAAGAAGAAGAAATAAATAGAATACCCTTCTCAGCTCAATCTCTGTATCTCGTTTCCGTTGGCCCAATGAGTAACTCAGATTGCTGATGTCAAATACCGCATCCAAGTCATCTTGAAATGAAGATTCAATGTCCTCCCGGAGGAGGGCAGGTAACTTGTCAACAATTGGCATTAGAAGAAAGCAGTTAAACTGCAAAAGATAGAGAAAATATATAGTTATGAAATAACCGCAAGACTCAAAGATCAGCCAAACAGGGGGGAAAAAAGAACCAAAAGGCATATGGATGTCTGTGTTGGCATGGATGGCGATTCGTCAACATATGAACAATATTATTTTGTTTGCATATAATAGAACATAAATGTTATGACGTGTCATTGGATTATCGTACTACCAAAAGATGATGTAGTGAGAACCATTTGGTATCAATAGCAAGGTATATAGCAGAACATACAAATTATAAGCAAATCTAAAACAGAAAAAATTACAAACCTTTAATTCCGTAGAGGCCAAAAAGTATTCTCTTATGCCATGAAATATATGTTGTACTAAAGCATAAACAATCCTTTCAGATGAAGGCCCAAGTCTGCGATTCCAGAGCGTGCTGTCTAAGAGGTCAGTCAGCCTTGTTTCTGTAGATTGTGTATAAGCACTTGATTCAACTCCTGAGGCTAAATGACTAAGCTTCACATCTGCCCTTGACTTAGTTTCATTCTTCTCCTTTGCAACTGATGCAAGGATCATACCTTGGGAAAGATGAGCGGGTGTTGAATTTTCGCCCACAGTGGACTGCTCTGTTCCACCAAATGAATCTAAAAATTGACGCAGTCCAGCTCGATTCTATAAAGTGTATGTAAGAAGAGGAGATCAGTAAAGATTCTGAAATCAACAACCGTTTAGAAAAAGTATTACACAAGTTTGTGGTTTCTACAAATTGCTTAGCAGTCCTATAGCATTGAACATCAGTTACAATGTTACTCTTTGACACCTGATCACGGAAGTCGAAGATAACATAATACAGAGTAGTAACAGATAACACATAGCAAAAAAAACAAAAATGTCATGTTTAAGTCAAGTTTAACCTTATTGTGGAGAGACCATGTGACATAGCGGGTTGTGCTTACTAAATCCTCCATGCATCTGTAGTAAATATTGACCAACGAAATTCAGTATCAGCACAAAGTTATACTTATAGATATTGGAGAATAGTAATACACACAATGCAAAACTTCTAATAACTAACTATTTGATGCTCGTAGTTGCTTCAATCTCCATTAGTCTGGTATAAATGAGATCATAAATTTCAAAATCTAAAACTAACTTGTCATAAATCCAACCCCGCCAAAGACTTTCCCTTCTATGTTCTACATCATATTCTTGGTATTTTGAGGGAATATTCTTTTTGTCCTATCACTCAGGATTCCATTTACCGAAGATATTATGTATGCGCTATTGATGCATTTTTATTTTCAGCGACTGAAATTGGGCTGGTGGTCTGATGCAGGATGTAACATTTCTACGAGAGATAATAAGTTCAAACTATGGCATTATTGTTTTCAGGTTTCAAGTAAAGTAAATGTATTGAAAATGAAAAGACTCCAGTGCACCAGAAGTGTACAAAAGAATACAAGAAAAACAACTACAGAAAAATAGCAATTGTAAAACCTGCAGGACTACCCACTATGTTCTTCTAAAGACACTAAGTCAGTCCTCCATTGACGACACAAATTTTTCTGTGCCAGAAGATCCGCAGGATCCTTTTAGTGTGATGCTTGTAGTTCCTTCAATTCCCATTATCCTTTCAAGTACCTAACATCACAATCAGATCTTAAATCGCAGAATCTAAATCCTCCTAGTATTGATATAAACCCAAATCCTCATTTAATCAACTACGACCTAGGAAGCACAAACACGGACACGAGATACGACATGACACGGACACTCTGACATGGGAATTTCAAAATTTGTAGGACATAGACACGGAAAGGACACACATATATATATAAGTCATATGTAAGAAATTAACATAAACATTAATATTTGTCCGCTGTCTCAATTTTACAATGTATTGTGTGAAAAACCTGATTTATTTATTTAAAAGAAAAAGAAATAAAAACCTGATTTGAGTCATTTGACGGAGTCCATTTACCACTGAAGGACGGAGTTTCCTTTCAACTTGCAAAGAATCACCCCTCTTCAATTTTCTCATACTGTTAAACCCTCACATCTTCACTTATTTCTCTTTTTTGTTTTGAATAAGCTTATTTTTCATTATACTGGAGCACTTATTGGACTTTCCATTCTTGGTTAGTATGCTCAAGGTCATTGAAAAAGTGTCCGAGGAGTGTCCAGCCGTCACCCTTTTTAAAAAATAAAATAAAAAATAGGACACGGCCTAGACACGTGTCTGGGCCATGTCAGTGTCCTACACCGGGATGGAGCCTTGTTAGAAGTGTCTATGCTTCCTAGACTACGACATTACAAATCAGCCTGAGCCTTCTGAGTGAATATGTTTCTGTTATTGGATTCAGAATTCCACTTCTCAAGCACATGACTTGTGTGCATTTCATACTGTGGTATCTGACTCTCTGGAGATGCATTCGTTTTCTAGGCCACCTTTTTTGGATGTGATTACATCAATGTTTGATGGTATTTACTGATAATATATTGGCGTGTCCTACAATTGAAGAAATCATATGAATGTAAAAATTGTCTTATAAAGCTTAAACTGAACAAAGTTATGCAAGATTCAAGAAGGGCAATCTCTGACACAAGGAAATTGAGAGTTTACAACATGTGGTTTAAAGCATTAGTGCTAATCCGAAAAAGATGGCAACTAAAACATTAACTTCAGTAATTTGTAAATTTCTAGCTCTTTTTTTGTAAGTAGTTTTATAGCATTAGATAGTTATTATTACCAATTTATGGAAGAATTTTCTTGTATTCTTACACCACTTGCGAAACTATGCCAGGGAAAGTATAACTTCTGTACACAAGTGATTGTGATAGAGGTTCCGCGAGCTTAAAAATCGACTCACATGCACCTGATACTAGCATGTCTATCATTACTTTTTGGATAATGAGGATTTTTTTTGAGTTACTGCAAAAGAACACAAATAGGCTAAAAATGCTTTTAAATTGCATTAAAGTGCTTACTTTTCATGGCATGCTCTTTCAGTAGATTCTGCAAAGTTGTTGAAGGCATAAGCAACACGTTTGAGAAACACCTCATGCCTACTTAGATATTCACCATCTCTCTGCCAGCACAAGCTAAGGTAGAATAAATAAATTATGACAGGAAGACGCACAAGACCCAGAGGAAAACACAATTGACTCATCAAACAACCATACTTATACCTGAAGAAGATGGACAGCAATAGGAAGCAATCTCTTCAGAATGTGCAAGAGTCTACAACCTAACTGTACGAGAAAAAGACATTTGTTATTTTTGCCACAATTTAATCATACAAACTGAACATGTGATTTTCAGAGTGTTAACAAAGGTAAAATTGTATGTTGTATGGAATAACAAATGAGTAATACACGAGTATATAGACAAGAGAATGAAGAGAAGACCATACTACCCTTCTATACTAAAATATACAAAATACACATCTCTAACACCCCCCCTCAAACTCAAGGTGGGTCAAACACCGAGAGTTTGCCAATGAGAAGTTGATGACGAGAAACAGTGTGAGACTTCGTGAAGAAATCCGCCAACTGTGCAGCAGAATAAGTGAAAGGCAAGGAGAGAACATCCGATAGAAACTGCTCACGAACAAAGTGACAATCAATCTCAATATGTTTCGTCCTCTCGTGAAAAATAGGATTGCTGGCAATATGGATAGCACTCCTGTTGTCACAATGCATCGGTGTGGGTCCAGAAATATGGACACCCAAGTGACTAAGGAGACGACGGAGATGAACAATCTCCTTAGCCGTAGTGGCCATAGCACGATATTCCGCCTCCGTGCTAGAAAGAGAGACTATATTCTGTTTCTTGCTGCGCCAAGATATGAGAGAGTCACCAAGAAACACACAGTAGCCTGTAATAAAGCGACGAGAAGTAGGATCACCTGCCCAATCAGCATCTGAGTATGCCTGAAGAGTGAGAGGCGAGGATGATGATAAGTACGAGGACCTAGTCATAGTCCTACTGAGATACCTAAGAATCAGGAGGAGAGCACCATAGTGAACTGAGCTGGGAGAAGACATAAACTGACTCACAATACTCACAGCATGAGCAACATCCGGACGAGTGATGCATAGGTACACAAGCTAACCAACAATCTGCCTGTAGCGAGTCGGATCAAGAAGAAGTTGACCATCAGTCGGACGGAGCTTCACATTAAGCTCAAAAGGAGTGTCAACACTGCGAGTATCTACGAGAGCAGCCCGACTGAGGATGTCAGAGAGATACTTCTGTTGGGACAACAGAATGCCATAATCAGAACGAGTAATCTCAATACCAAGAAAATACCTGAGAGAACCAAGATCTTTCATCCGGAACTGAGACTGAAGGTGTCGCTGAAGATACTGAATGGCAACGGTATCATCACCTGTAATGATCATATCATCCACATACAACAGCAGAATCGCTCGCCCCTGAGGGGATGACTGAACAAATAGAGAGTGATCCTGAGAACTCTCAGTAAATCCAGCCTGAGTCACCACCTGACGAAAACGCTCAAACCAAGCCCGAGGGGCTTGTTTGAGACCATAGATAGCCCGACGAAGGCGACAAACATGTTGAGGAGGAGTCCGTAGTCTGGGAGGGGGTTGCATGTAAACAATCTCTGAAAGATCACCATTGAGAAATGCATTCTTCACATCCATCTGAAGAAGAGGCCACTGACTAACTGCCGCAACTGCCAATAAAGTGCGAACGGTAGTCATCTGAGCAACTGGAGCAAAGGTCTCATCATAATCAATGCCATGCACTTGAGAAAAACCTCTAGCTACAAGACGCGCCTTATAGCGCTCGATGGACCCATCAGGTCGACGTTTGACCCGGTAAATCCATTTGCAGCCAATAGGCCTAACACCAGCAGGAAGAGGAACCACATCCCAAGTCCGAGTCTCCCTAAAAGCCTCAAACTCCTCTGCCATAGCCCGCTGCCACTGAACGAACTGAGATGCCTCACTGTATGTACTAGGCTCAGACTCCGAATGAAGAGCAGTAAGAAAAGCAGTAAACTGTGGAGCATAAGTGGAAACAGAACTATAACCATACCTCTCCACAGGACATCGCTCGCGTTGAGGATAGCGAGGTGCAGGAGGATCCGTACTAGCAGAGGATGGACAAGTGGTCTAGGAGGATGAGGTAGTATCAAAACTAGAAGATGGGACATAGTCAAGATCACGGGTGTAGTGAAGAGGATAAGGAGTAATACCAGATGAAGGAGGAGGAGGAACAATATCAGTCGAAGAGGACGATGAAGATGGAGATGGAGGATCAGGTACAGTGGGAACGTGATCAGAGGACGAGGAAGATGGAGGATCAGGCTCAGTAGGAGTAGAATCTGAGGGAGTGGAAGAAATTGAAATATCTAGAATGGAGGTAGAGGAAACAGGAGGAGAGAGAGTAGAAATTTCGGGAGTGGGTAAGGGCGGAAGCGTAAGAAAGGTAAGATCCTGAGATGTCGAGGAGAAATAAGGAACATCCTCAAGAAAGGAGACATGACGAGAGATACGGACGCGCCGAGTCAAGGGATCGTAACAACGATAACCCTTGTGTTCAGCACTGATACCGAGGAGAACACATTTGACAGAAACAGGAGACAATTTGGAACGCTCAGGAGGAGGTAATAGGACAAAACAAGTGCAGCCAAATGTGCGAAGACGAGAGTAGTCAGGTGGGGAGCTGACGAGCCGCTCATGAGGAGAGATACGACCAGGGAGAACTGAAGAGGGAGTAATGTTGATGAGATTGACCGAAGTGAGAAGAGCCTCAGCCCAGTAGGAACGAGGCACAGAAGCCGAAAGTAGAAGTGCCCGAGTAGTCTCTAGAATGTGTCGATGCTTCCTCTCAGCAACACCATTCTGCTCATGTGTGTGAGGACATGAGTGCTGAAAAATGGTACCGTGAGAGGAGAGCAACGAGCGCATACTAGAAGACAAGTACTCTAGAGCACAATCAGAGCGAAGCGTCTTGATGCGACGACCGAACTGAGTGAAAATCATAGTGGTAAAGTGCTCATACACAGAGAGAATCTCATAGCGATGCTGTAAGAGATAGACCCAAGTATAACGAGTAAAGTCATCAATAAAGGAAACATAATAACGATAACCACAAATAGAAGGGAGAGGTGCGGGGCCCCAAATATCTGAATGTAATAGATCAAAAACACTAGAAGTTTGGGATACACTGGGGAAAAGGGAAGTGTTGTAGCTTTAGCAAGCTTACAACCAAGACAAGGACTCAAAGCAGAAAAAGGACCACGACCGAGAGCTCCAGACAGGGAGAGACTCTTCAGTCGCGATTCAGAAATATGACCTAATCGTCTATGCCAGATATCAGGAGTAGGAGAGGCAAGACCACAAAAACTGGGACGCGAGGAGGGAATGTGGAGGGATTGAAGATGATAGAGGCCACCCACTCTACGACCACTGCCAATCACCCGGCTGGTAGACGGATCCTGCACACGACAAGAAGAGGGTGTGAATAAAACATCATAGCCAAAATCACATATACCACCAACAGAAATAAGGTTCATGCTCAATTGAGGAGCATGAAGAATAGAGGGTAGAGAGAGATGGCCTGAGGGCTCTGAGGTAGTAGTAATAGAGCCAGCCTGAGAGACTCTCAATGGAGAACCATCAGCAGTGTAAATAGAAGGAATAGGAGGTGCGGGACTACAATCAGTCAACAGTGAGGCATCAGAGGTCATATGATGAGAGGCCCCAGAGTCAAAAATCCAAGTACTAGACATACCAGTGGCTGAGAAAGCAGAGGGTGCAGGAGTACTACTAGTGCTAGAAGAAGTAGTCATCTGTCAAGACGCTGCTGATACTGCTGGAACTGCTGGAACTGCTGAAATTGCTGAATATCAATCTGAGGCAAAGCAAGAGCAGGAGAAGGAAGTGCATGAGTAACAGCCGCAACAGTGGAAGTGGAGGCACGGCGGCCACGGCCACGAGGTCCAACACGACGCTCGGGGTGGAGCTTCCAACAGTCATCTATAGTATGACCTGGCCGCATGCAATGAGTGCAAGTAGGACGACCAGATGGAGGTGAAGGAGCTGTGGAAACACCAGAGGGGGTTGCAGCAAGAACACCGGAGAAACTAGAGGGTGCAGGAGGAGACTGGACCCCACCTAGTAGGCGAAGACGAGTCTCCTCGGCGACTAGCTCAGCAACTGCAGTCTCGAGGCTGGGAGGGGGATCGCGATGTATAAGCTGACCAACCAGAGGACCAAACTCGGGGCGGAGAGCCATAAGAAGCTCGTACATGTGACGCATATCCCAAAAAACCACATCATCAGCAATATGACTGCCAGCAGGGAGAAAAAACCTCCAACTCACGCCAAAAACCACGCATGTGATGATAGAACTGCTGAATAGACCGAACATCCTGACGAGCAGTAGCAGCCTGAGTGAGAAGTGAATACTGACGAGCCCCACTGCGCTCAACAAAACGAGCGGTAAGAGATCTCCAAACAACATGAGCAGATCGAGTAACTAGATCAGGACGGAGAGCCGGGTCGAGAGACTCAATCAGATAACTAGAGACCCGGTTAGTTCGAAGAGTCCAAGCAGCTAAAACATCATCAGAACCATCAGCAGGTGGACCATCTGTGAGATAAGATAAGAGCCCTCGGCCAAACAAGGCATTACGAACCGTGGCACTCCAAGTAGGCCAGTCACCGGCTGAAGTGAGCCGAAAATCAGTCGAAGTGGGAAGAAGATCCCGAGGAAGGTCAGGGGTGGTCAAACCAACAGTCGTCGATGATGATGAGAGTGTCGTCGTAATAGCCGAGGTCGACAAAGACCGAGTGGCCGAGGAACCAGTCCCCGTCAAAGGTGGAAAATTAGCACCAAGAGTTGCCATCAACACAAACTACAATTTCAAAAAATCTGTAGGGACTAAACTGTAAGTTCAGAAATCTAGAGGGACCAAAATGCAATTTCAAAAATCTGGAGGGACCAAACTGGAGGGACCAAACTGCAATTTTAGAAGATCAAAAACAGATCTGCTGGCTGGGTTGCGCGTGACAGTGGGGGAAGCAGCATGAATGAAGACACACACACGGCAGTGTGCAGGACAGAGATCACTGGAGAAGCAGTTGAGCAGAGTGAGCAGGAGAGAGGGAGAGCTCGCCGGAGAAGCAGTGAGCAGAGTGAGCAGGAGAGAGAGAGCTCGCCGGAGAAGCAGTGAGCAGGAGAGAGAGCTCGCCGGAGAAGGAGAGTGCCGGAAGGAAAGAGGCGGCACGAAAAAAAATTTGATAGAAAGTAAACCTAGCTCGATACCATGTTAACAAAGGTAAAATTGTATGTTGTATTGAATAACAAATGAGTAATACACGAGTATATAGACAAGAGAATGAAGAGAAGACCATACTACCCTTCTATACTAAAATATACAAAATACACATCTCTAACACAGAGCAAATTCAAATACTAAACTAAAGATCATGCCCAATGGTGTCCTTATGCTTTGTCCCTATTAGGAGAACTAGTTCTTGAATTGGGAGCATAGACATTTTACAGCCTAAAGCTTCCACTAAGAGCAGCCCATCAATAGTAGAGCCAACAAGAATTAGTTGCCCTCGCCAGGATTGATTTTCAGACCCTATGCCGCCTCAAAGCAAGGAATGATACTTCTGAAGGTCATGATTTGCCCTTGCAAAGATTGACAGACCCTATTACAATTATTCTCTTTATCTTAATGTTATTCAAGGTATCTAATCCTTAAAAAATTCCTCCTTCCACTTGCCACCAAAGCTTTCAGTCTTGCATCACAGATTCACAGTTCTTAATTAAGAAGCCAAACTGCAAGCTCGAAACTACTAACGTGGCTAACCTGGGGATAATGAGATTCTTTTGCAGGAATAACAGATGCTTTTTTTTTGTTGCAAGAATACAAGTGAAACAGTAGCTAATAAAAAGATAACAACTTCAAAGTTCAAATCAAACATGCATTGGAGATTCTACATTAAATCCTGTGAACAGCGTAATTGAATTCACTCCGGAAACTATGCAGGAAGAAAGTGCAAGCAAAAGGAATTGCTTTTTTTTTCTTTTTTTCTTTTTTTTTGATGAACAATATTGATTTTATTTTTAGTTGTTTTTAGCATGCGGGATGATTCAAACCTTAAACCTATTTGAAATCCTAAGAAGTGGCTACCACTAGGTCAAGAGGTCCTTCGAAAAAAAAAGAAAGGAATTGCTTATGAAGAAACTAGAGGGTGCAAAGAAGCAAGACTATATAATCATTCATGCAAAGAAAACAAGGATTTGCTTCCAAAATTGATTTTTAGCTCCTCATAACTTTGAAGGTGGCAAAGAGATATAAACTGTGAACTAAAAAACACTTGAATGTTTTTCTACCAAGAGGATGAAGTCTCTATAATGTGAGATTTCAAAACATGAGGATGAGTTTCTAACCAGAATGATGCGCAATAGGAAATCCAAAAAATCTTGTATTTTCAATTTTGTTATTTAATTAGTAATTACTAAGACACTATTTTTGATATGTATGCTTATTTAAAGGGAGTTTTTGGTGGGTATGGTTCTGACTAGGAACTTAATACTAGAACAAGGAGTCCCAATTGTATTAGGGTTAGGATACAAGTCCATCTATATAACTGTACTCTCTCAAAAAAGAGGAACCATTAATCATTATGTCGTTGCGAAAATTTAAATCCTATCTAGCAGTACTACATAATGGAGTGATAATGGAAAGTTAGCTAAATGCATTTGAACTATGTTTAACAAAAATAATGTAATTTCCAAACAATAATGGCACGCAATACTTAAAGTACATGTTACATGAGTCAAAAACCCAAATGGTAGCACAAAGATAACATCAAAAGCAGGAAAAAATTAAGAGGTATTTAATTATCACCTGATGAAGAAAAGGTTCAAATGTGTCACGAGCCTTTGCAACAGCTATTACACAAGCCGTCCTGATTTGCAAAAAGAGAAAATTTTGGAGGCAGGGGAATGAAAAGTCAGACAAATGAGGCAATAATTCAAAATAAAATTGAAAGCAACCACAACCATAGCCACTAAGTTACTATGTGAAGACACCTGGAGTAATTTGTTCCGTCATGAATATCTTCAACTCCACACGCATTTACAATTTCTTCTCGAGTGATTGGAGGACACTTAATTCCTCCAACCACAAAGCGGAATTCAGCCATAGCACGATGATACTGTGCACCTCCATACAGGCGCATCCCTGCATTCTGTACACACATAAAATACACAGCTTTGCATTTGAGCACAAGAACGATATAATTCGATTTGTGTAAGTAATAATCCAACATAGAAAAAAGACGAGGAAGAAGAAGCATAATAAGCAGATGATCTTGTCACCAAACAAAGATAAGATGCAATAAAATCAACTAAGATGGTTTCAGCTTGTTCAATGAAGTGATATGGAGGCAAGGTACACAGTCGAAAGTTACTAGAAGATACTAAGAAGAGAAAAAGGAGACCAAAAAGACATGGATGGTAGTGATAAGACGTCATAATTGTGGCTTTAGATAGGAACAAGAGGCGAAGCAGAATTCATCCAGTGGGTGCTCACTAATTTCTCATATAAATTCATGTAGCCAAACCCAACATCATTTGGATAAGGACTTTCATGATGATTATGATGAGAAAGGATCAAAGCACCTACTATCCAACACACAGAAGTAATTTGGTTTTCAAAAAGTTTATAAAACATATCAACATAGCTTACAGGTATGAGCTTGTGTGGGAATTGAAGACCATCAATACTAACAAAAGGCCCTCCACTGATTCTCTCATCTTGCAATGTTTCACCTGCATCATGATGTAGCGACTATTTTTATGATGAAAATCTTAAAACCAAATGAGCGAGAAAAAAAGGAAAGCATTGAATATAAAGTGACTTCTTTATATAATATTATAATGATGCCAGGTTTAATGATAAGTAGCATATCGCAAAAATGTCCCTGGATAAAAAAAATTAAGATGATTTACCAAATTGATCTGGGGGAGCAATGACTGTCCCTCTCAGCAGTGAGGACAACTGAAAAATAAAGCACATTTTAGTCAGAACATATAAGCAATAATAAAACAAGTTTGGACTAAAATTCGTGTCGGTAAAACGTTTACTCATTTGTATGTGTGTAACATACTGAACAGAAGAAAGGCTTACACCAAAAACAACACTAATTTAAGAACAAAGGTAGCATTCAGTCAGTATCATCAATAGCTCAAATTTTGATCCTCAAGTTCAAGTTTTACACAAACAAGGCATAATATTGCAGAAAACAGTATATGAAGCAACAACAATGATAGGGTACTCATTCGTAAATACCTTTGTTAAGAACATATTATGAAAAGCCAGTACTTTCTCCTTCAACTTTACTTCATCCAAAGTACTGCATATAAACAAAAGAAGGGAAGACAATATTCACGATTAAAAACTAATATATATATGCAATAACAAAACCAACAATCATGATAAAAAATTAACACTAAAACTGACTGAAATTAACAGGTTGTGCACCTAGTGGGCCCCCACTTAATTTATATGTTTCCTTAAGAAGTAAATGACATTTCAGTCTGAAAGACAGACCTGAGTTCCCTATTTATTTCAGCCAGCTTTTTAGTTGTACTGCGGAACTCCTTTTCAAGAAGTGGAATGATCAAAGGAACACTTTCCATATACCTTGCAAGCATTTCCTCAAAAATTCAGAGTCAAAATATAGCAGGTCAAAGGGAAGTAAGTGTAAAGTGTGAACTGCTCTGCAGATAGATGAAAGAAAAAACAAAAGAAGAATTTAAACCTTTTCTGCAGCAATTTCTCCAAGAATAATCGTAGTTTGGTTACACCTATTCTACTTCTTTCTTGCATTGTGAGTGACCTTCCTAGCTTCCCCTCCAACGATGCAATATCTTCCACTTCTCTTAGAGAGACAGCCTGCACAAAGAATTAAGGAGGTCAAAAGGTGAGTTGGGAAGGAAATACAGTTAAATAAAGCAGTTACGAACAACTTTAAGCAAACTGAGATGAAGCAATCTCCTCAAAAAAGATTAACAAAAGCAGGCACACACATCTTACAACCACTACAACATTTGACTGTCTATCTTCATTGGTCAAAAATATAAATTTCAGCTATCTTAATTTGATTTAAATGAAGAGTAGGAACACTTATTATCTCCAATTCGTCAATGCAAAGGAAGTTGAAGAAATTATTAGCAATAATCTAGCACTACAATGATGTAAAGTTCACAGGTACAAACCAACAGACCTTCCAATTCTAGAATAGTGTGAATCAAGAAATTACTGTTGGAAGTAACATTGGTCACAGCACTACTACATGTTAACGAAACAAAGAGAAGTTATTATGCAGGTGCTAAAATAATTTATAATTTTCCCATTAAACAGGTGGCAGTTATTAACATCCATTATACTAGGATTATTGAGTTCTTATTTGCAGTGTCACCTCTAGTGAAGATGTCAAAAAACATAAAGACATGCAAATAACCTTCTTAGAAATGTTGAACTTTTACCATAATTTTAGTTCTTAATCTGGACAGCCCGGGAAAAAAATTTTGGGCAATGTAAAAACTCATGTTGAATTTTGAATAAATAATCTGAACACACAGACCAAAAAATGAAAGTTACGTACCCAGCTGCCAGTTTACCATGATCCCTTCAATATTTTTTCTGGAAAAATATAACATTATAGCTGATGAAAGCATGGAACAATTAGAAACACAAAGTCTAACTTCAAAATGCTAAAGATAGAAGATTAGTGTGGTCTTACAATTACTTGCTGATGCAAAATCTATGGATGGAAGTATCTGACCAATTAAAACTCAGTTCTCTCATTTAAAAAGGCAAGACCTAAAGGTAATAAGGTCTAATGATTACCAGCTGATGCACAAAAAATAAATTCAGAAAGAGAATACCTCATACTTATAGACAAAATTTAGCTACTCACTTTCAAGATTACAATGTCAATCATCAGAAACAGTAAAGCACACTACAGTAACAATGAGAAGTGTCGTCAACACTATTTATTTATGCTAATTTATCAAGGAAAAACACAGATCAGTATTGAATCCAAAAAGAAAAAAAGAAGAAACACAAATTCAGATCCATAGATGGAGCCTCATATTACAAAACCTGTTTAAACTCTTCATTTGATCTGTAAACTGAATCATGTCCAGAACCAACTCTTCCAGAAGGCACAGACGTAAAAAAGGGAGAGTCGCCCAATATAAGGCCATCAAGAGTGCCTTGAGGTGGTGAAAGGAAGATTTCCACATCTGAGGCGCGTGCAAACTGGAGTATTTTTGTGTCGAGCTTGGTTGAGACTATAACAGTCCTTGAAAGCTCTGGATCAATCTGAATGAAATGAACAAAATTTCAGCTTATCTTGCTCATGCTAAAAGCCTAAAAACTAAAAGCATCCAATTCTAGCAAAAGGTTACCAGTATGATAATGATAACAATAATGAAGACAACGATAAGAAATTATCATAAGGATCATCTGTTTCATTAGCAGCCTAGAACTTGATGATTTTTCCTATGATACCTGGACTCTTCAATATACTCTGCCATACCCGTGTCAACATAACACAGGTATGGGTATGGGATCCGTGTTGGATTCTCCAAAAAAAATTTGGACACTTCATTTTTTTTCCTTCTTATGATTCTACTCTTTCAATGTGAAGACTCTCTACTGCTCTTTAAATGTGAAGACTCAATTAGAGAGACAATTTTATGCCTTTGTCCCAATTTTTCTATATATAGCAGTTAGTATATATTCATTAATTGTATAAGAAAACTATTTAAGCTATTAATTGATAAGATTATAGAATTTCATTTGATAAAAAAATCTATCAAAAATAAGAAAATTATTACAAAATTACAATAGACCCATCAACAAGAATCATACTTGCATGACCACCCTTCTAGTAGTTGCATTGCTCCAATCACTGCAGTCCTCAAGACATAGTATTATAAACTCTTTATGCTGCATTTTTGCTCGCACCAGCAACTCCACCGCACGAGCTTGACTCTGCAAATAAAAAATAAAAAAAAAATTGTGAAGCAACCACAACTAATGAATGGGGCTTTAAAAACAATAATGAAATTAAAATCTCCACAACAACAGGACCTGTAACTCTCGATTTTTTTGACCTGGGGGAGGAGCAACAAGCCCAGGCGTGTCAATAATAGTGAGGTTGGGGCAGTACTTGTACTCAACCCGGACGATTATCTCCTTAGCAGAGAACTGAAACGATGATTCGCGCTCCAATCTCATGTTTTCAGCCTCAATGTACGCCTTCAAAAATATAAATTACCAATAAAAACCTAGAAAATGAGGAGCAACTGCAATTCCCGAACGAATGCGACAGAAAAACAGAAGTTTCTAGACCTGAATTTCAGGGAGGGACTTCTCGTGGGAGACTGTGGGATCATCTTCCGAGACTAGGTGGCAGACAGGGAGGTCGCATAAAGGATCGTATTTCATGTGGAGAGTGATGGGACGGCGGGTCTTGGTGCCGCCGCCGACATGGTTGAATTGGAAACCCATGAGGGCCTCAACGAGGGCGCTCTTGCCGTCGGTCTGGTGGCCGACAACCAGCACTGCGGGGGCATCGATTGGGGTCTCCAGCTCCTGCGCCAGCCCGTGCAGCTCGTTGTACGCCTCATACAGCCTCCACTGCTCCCGCAGAGCCCCTCCATCCGTCTCCATTTACGGTGTTAGAATTCAAGCTACAAGTGCAGGGAGGGTAGAGTGATCGTGTTGCTGGGTTCACGGCTTATCCAATTTTTCCTTGTGGAGGGATTTTTTTTAAAAAAATAATTTACAAATTTGTTTTAAATGTAGTAAAGTAATCATTTTCTGTTTGACGAAAATTTAAAATTTTAAAAAAGATATATCCGTTCCCCCACTTCATTTTAAGGGCATCTCTAACCATAAGTAGAAAATTATGGATGCAATTTAAATTTTGCATCCATGAATAGTATAAAAGTGAGGATGATATAATTCATTTACTCCAATGGTGGGTGAGAAATGGCAATGCAAAGAGATTTCTTTATATTTTTGAATTTTTTTATGTGAAACTCTCTTAACTACCCAACTTTATTTCCCTCCAAAATTTTTCATCTCCTCATTTGGGAGCTATATTTAGCACTTCATGATGAGAAGTTGTATAATACAACCCCATATACCACTTGGGTTGGAGAAGAAAATTTTCTTCTAATAAAAGTTCTATTTTGGAAGTTAGGAAAAATACAACCACATATACCACTTGGTTGGCGATGGTTAGAAGGTCGCAAGTCAATACGGAAGTGAAATATGTCCATAATACTCCCTTTCCTCTGTCCCATTTTAGATTGTCCTAAAATTAGTGTCATTTTCTTCATTAATTAACAATTTTATTGTTATATTTCAAAATTACCCTTGTTTCGAAGAAAAAAAGGTAATCCCGTAAATAAGGACAAAATTATAATAACATAGTTATTTTGTGTAATTGAATTGCATTAAATGATATCTCCTTAAGAAGTTGGATTTCCAAATGATGACAGACAAATTAGGACGAAGTGATCCTTAATAGTTTATAATCAGTTGGTGTTCCACCTAGGCTAGTCAGCTCGACAAATTCAAAAAAAAAAAAAAAAAGCAAACCTGATATTTGCCCAAAAATAGGGCACGAAACTACTTCAAAAATTCAAATTTCTTTCTCTCTCCCCTCTCTCCTTCTGCATGCAATGCTTCGACCCCATGGGTCGAAATCGGGTTTCTTCTTCCGACGATCATTTTGGTTGGAAATTGTAGCCCTCTGTCTAGTGTGACGAACCGTTGTCAAAAACGGTTGGATCTAGCTAGTTTTTATGGCGATACCTGAAACTTCGCGATGGGATTCCGGTTGATTGAGTGGTCATTGGAGACTGAGGTCGATTAAGTTCCACTCCTGGTCAACTAGGGGTTCTTTTGGACGTGGTGATGGCCGAAACGGTGTTCGGATGATGAAATTGTCATCTTTGGCAATGGGGGAGTTGTTGATGAGTATGGCAAAGTAAATTCTGAGACAAATTCTATTAAATTTCCTTTATCAATATGAGAATGATACTAGGGCAATGATTTCACCTAGCCATCCTATCACAAGCGTTCAATTAACAAGCACATGATGTATGGTTCCAATTCAAGGGTTGATTCTTTCTTAAATATGTTGGTTCATTAGTTCGCGGTGCCAACAAATATCATTAAACAATGGACTAATCATGTTCGTTCACAGTCATTAATCCAAAGCTAATAACGTTAACTCATTACGATTTAAAGAACTATGATAACCAACCAATCCCCTAAACCGAGTTCTCAGCATTCGACAATTGATTTCTCTAATTCCAATTTCACTAAGACATGTGAATTATGTTCGTTCCTTAGTCTTAACTAGATGAGCCTAATTGCATATTCAATTTGTGATCAAGCAATCAAATAAACAATAGACTATAAGCATGAAAATTAAAAACAAGAATAATTGAACCAAAATCATGCACTCATTAAATTGAAAAACTTGTAATAATCATGCTAGGCTACATCAAGCCCTAACAATTGAGTTTAGTTACGACCCATCATCTAAGAAACAAAAAAAAAATCTAGAAAGAGAAAACATAGAAGATAGATGAAGAAAAACCCATTGAGATATTGATGGAATGAAAATTGGGAAGTAAGCCTTGATTCCTTGAACCCTTGCAAAAGCTTTGAGAGAAGGAGGTTTGGAGCCCAAAAAAACCAAAAAAAATAATGTGTATCAACTAATTTCTTGGTTCCCTTATTTATATCTTAGGGTTGGGGAAGTAGGAAACCTAAAGGCTAATACTAGGAGAATTATAAAACTACCAGAGGATGAGAAATACCTTGAATTTGGATATGAAAATTGTGGAGTTGCCTAAGATTCGACTAGAGGATTAGTTGGCTGACATCTTTACCAAAGCGATTTCAAGTCGAGTGTTCTCGAATTTTTTGGACAAATTGGGCCATCTATGCATCAACTTGAAAAGGAGTGTTGAGATATTGGGTTTATAGTCAACCATTCTCCTAATTATTATTGAGATTCTTTCCTTTAATGGGGTAATAGAACTGTAAGTTAGGAGAAACTTGATTGTAGGAAACTATTAACACTCTAAATATCTATTTGTATTCATCAATTACGTAGTAAGAACAAAAATATTTCTCTCAATGACTCCACATCCAGCTTAATCAACTGTGCTATCTTTAAATAATAATAGTATCAAAATAACCCCACCAATAAGGTGCTGACATGGCACACAAAATGCTAAAACAAAGAAAAAACGAGGTTTGAGGAGGCTCCTTGGCATACGAGGTAGCAGCTCAGCACATCCTTGAATCCGAGTCCAGAAAGGACACAAACTCTAAACAAACCCCAACTCCCATTAGGAAAGGAATCCAAATGAAATCTACTCTTCGAGGAATCCTTCTGAAGATCAAAGAAAGAAAGACCTACTCTTACAATAATTAAAACTACTCAACTCATATAAAATGGGGACCTCAAGTACCAATTAAAGAATTTGAATCTTGCACTTTCAATTACTAGTGTCAAGAATGAGAGCTCTGAAAATGGAGCAATCCTCTACAACCAAGTTCTATGTTGTCTTGATCATCAGAGAAGTTCCCTCGAGCACCTCTCGGGGCTCTATTGTAGCTTACATTTGTTCTCTACGCAAGAAGAACATCATCCATCATGAAAGAGTTGGTCGTCAATTAGGGTCAGTCCCATTTTCGACATCATCAAATTGGCGCTGTCATTGAAAAAGAAATTAAACTTCCTAATAGAAACTCACAATGGTCAGACCGAGAAGAAAAAAATGATACTTCGGAGATGAATCCCCCCACCAATAATCTTGAGAATCCTAACCCCCAAGAACGGGAGGATGATCTTCTACATGATAATGGTCCAAACCTGATCATTGATCCCGAGCTACCAAACGCTTAGAACATTCGCCCCGTGAATCAGGCTTCGTAGCACAACATTCCCTTCACCGCTGAACAGTTCACTCAATTCTTCCAGCAAGTGCATGTTCTTACCAAGATGATACGAGTCAATCAACAAGAGCAACGAAACCTAGCAACCCAGGGAAATCAAGTACCCCCAGTGAACTAGGCAGAGGTGGACAAAGACTTTGACTCCGGCCAATCAAGAAGGCACACAAGGAGGGATGTTATCAGAGAAATGGTCTTACCAAAAATTAAAACACCGATATAATCTCACTCAATGGTTGCGACATAAGGGATGTTAGCTGCAAAGATCATAATATCAAAATTAATTTTAACCAATCCAATATGGGGTTCCCTCACGTTAGGGATCTTACATGAAGAAAAATGAAATGTTGTCATGTACCGATGTAGGAAGGACTTGAGGAAGGAATTTGCATAGTAGATGTAACTGAATTTTTAATTGGCCCTGCCCAACATGAAAGAGTGAATTCGGATATTGTCATATATATATATATATTATCTATAGAGATTAATGTTGGTAATTGGAACTGATGGATTTTCATGTTGATGGGTGAAAGATGATTTAAATTCAGAATCTAAATCATGTCAATTTCATGAAATATGAGTTTTTGTCTAAATTATATCTTAACAATCGTTCACCACAAGAAATGATCGATTTTGTGACGGAATATTTTCGTTACTAAATTTACTATTAGCGACGATTATAGTCAAAGTTTCGTCGCAAAAGTCAACTTAACAGCTGACCAAATCGGCAATAGAATTAGTGACAGAAATTTTCGTGGTGAATATATTCCGTCACTAAATCATATGGTTTAGATTATGTGGTTGCAATTTGTTGTAATATTTTTAACAATTTAACTTGAAGATAAGTTTTATATAAATATTTCTATTACAAAATGTTTATGATGCATTTTAATTACAATGTACTATTAAAATTATATTATTAATAATTACATTTAGAATAAAATAACAAAAATTCCAAATATAAATAAATATTAAATTAATTTTTGCGACGGGAAAGAATAATATTTTTGTCACAAAAAATAAAATTCATAAATTATTTTAAAAATCATATATGAATGTAGGGACGGAATATTCCATGACAAATTCGTCACAACATATTCCGTGGTGAATTTGTCACATAAATTTCGTGGCGAATGTGGCCACGGAATATTCGTGGCGAATTTCTCGACTGAATATTTTGTCGTCAAAGCTAAAAATTACTTTTTAAATTTAATTTGTAACGAAATATTCCATCACAAATTCCGTCGTAAAGTTTTCGTCACAAAACTTTCGTCACCGATTTCGTTGTTAAATTCTATCGTAAAGTTTTGCGACAAGGGTTTTTATGATGGAATATTTTTCGTCACAAAAGAATTTAGCAATGAAATTTTCATGGTCAACGACGGAATATTCCGAGGCTAAATTCGTTGTTTTTTGTAGTGGTTGTATCGTCTTCTATTATCATCAATCCTTAATTAATTTGCAAATTAAACCTGTTATGAGTATAACAACTTTTAACCAAAAAAATAAACTTACTTTTAGAGAGAAGATAGATAGATAATTTATTTGTGGTTTGGCTTTACTTATAAATTTGATTGAATATTTTTTTTTTAGGATTGTTGAAAGAAAATTTTGTTAAGAAAAGAGATAAATATATATATTACTTTTGTTAAAAGCTCAAAGTAATTTAATAGTATGGTCAATTCAATAGATCGTACCATAAACTAAAAGGTCATTATATCTATTTAAAAACAAAATTATGATATTCGTCACATAATTATAATCAAAGTAATCAACTTTAAGTTATTTCAAACAAACAAAACAAAAGACAACTCAAGTAATATCGTAGCCTCGTATTCATAGTAAACATACAATAGATGTTGAGGTTGATAGATATATATATTATAAATCTTAAGTTATTATATTGATCACCGCATAAAGTGTAATTATGATTATCTCTTTAACTCAAAGGTCATGATTATTTACTTAACTTAAAGGTAAGTTATTATATTCATCACTACATAAAGACATAAAGTGTAATTAGCATTATCTCCTTAACTTATGGAATTGATTATCTCCATGTACTTATATATATACACGATTACTCTGTCAATAAAGAGTGTGAAAAGATTTATAATCTTATTCATTGTTATATGGTATCGGACGGTTTCCTGGGCAACCCCATCATCTTTTCTTAGTTCAATCTTCTATCCAGCACCAACCATGACCACTGATGAAACTCCAGTCACTATACCTAATGCCCACGATCCTACCAAGCCATTCACTGTTGTGAACATCCGTAATTCTGTCAAACTCACATCTACAAACTATCTCTCCTGGAAACTTCATATTGAAGCTATTCTCATTGGTTATGGTCTTTACCATTTTATTGATGGTTCCCATCCAGCACCTCCTACCACCATCACATCCAACAATGTCACCAAATCAAACCCAGAATATCTTACATGGCTTCGTCAGGACAAACTCATTTTTGGTACGCTTGTAGGCACTCTCTCTCAATCTCTTCAACCTCTCATCCACCAGTCCAAGACTTCGAGAGACATCTGGACAGTCTTTGCCGACACATATGCCCGTCCCACTCGAGGCCACATCAAACAAATTAAAGATCAAATCAAGTATGCCACTAAGGGCTCTCAGTCCATCACTGAGTATATGCAATTCCTAAAAAATCGAGCAGATGAACTTGCCGCACTTGGCAAGCCTATGGATGGAGAGGATCTCACCGAGAAAATTCTTGATGGTTTAGAAGATGATTATAAGCCAATCATTGACATCATCAATGGTCGTGACACACCGATTTCCTTTGATGAGCTGCATGAAAAACTCATCAATAAGGAGCTCTCACTCGGTGTTCGTCAATCCACCACTTCACCATTGCCTGCAACAGCGAAACCAACAAACTCTCGACCCAAAGCAGGACACATCAATAACCGTGGCCAACGCTCCTCCTGGAACCCTCACTCTTCGGCTTCCTCGGGTCCTAACTTGAGTCGCTATCCTGGTGCTCCTCAGGGAGGTCGTCCACCACCTCGGCCTTATCTAGGACGTTGTCAATGGTGTCGTGTCCAAGGTCACACAGTTCCTCAGTGTCCTGTCTTTCGCTAGATGCAATCTAACATCCAATCACCAAATCCTCCACGGAGTGCATCCCTATGGCAGTCCTATCCACAAGTTCCATGGCAACCACGGGCTCATCTAGCCACTGCCAATACCAACCATAATGCTTCCTGGCTCCTTGATAGTGGCGCCTCGCATCATGTCACTTCAGATCTGAGTAATCTCTCGCTCCATACATCTTATGATGGCTCTGACGATATTGTGATTGGAGATGGCACGGGTCTCCCCATAACTCACACTGGTTCAGCTTCACTCTCTTCACCCTCACACACCTTTTCTTTACATAATGTTCTTCATGTTCCTACCATGCAAAAGAATCTTATTTCCATATCGCAATTTTGTAAATCCAACAATACATCCATTGAATTTTTACCTAGTTCATTTTTTGTGAAGGATCTTCGAACGGGGAACATACTTTTGCGGGGTCAAACTAAGGACGGTGTGTATGAGTGGCCGACGCAATCCATCCAATCTTCACCATTAGTGGCCTTTTCAAGTGTCAAAACCACTTCGTCCGAGTGGCATCATCGTCTTGGTCATCCATCATCTCAAATTCTCAAGCATCTTGTTTCCAATTTTAATTTAGAAGTTTTGCGTTCATCCAATTTCAATTCAAATTGCAATTCCTGTCAATGCAACAAAAGTCACAAATTACCATTTTCTGTTTCCTCTCTTGTTTCTACAATTCCCCTTGAGATTATATACTCTGACGTATGGACATCTCCTATTTATTCCGTGGATGCTTTCAAATATTATGTAATATTTGTAGATCATTTCACCAAATATATATGGTTTTATCCACTCAAACAAAAATCTCATGTTCATGATGTCTTCATTCGTTTCCGATCAATTGTTGAAAATTTCTTTGACCGAAAAATCAAAACATTTTACTCCGACAATGGAGGAGAATTTCAAGCACTCATATCCTTTCTCGCCAGCAATGGAATTTCTCACCTTAAGTCTCCCCCACACACCCCTGAACACAATGGCTATTCTGAACGTAGACATCGTCATATTGTTGAAACCGGATTATCTCTCCTGTCTCATGCTTCCATGCCTTTAACTTACTGGTCTCACGCCTTCTCCACAGCCGTTTATCTTATTAATCGGCTTCCCACACCCACACTTCATATGCATTCTCCCTATGCTAAATTATTTGGCACTCCTCCCCACTACTCCAAACTACGAAGCTTTGGGTGTCTTTGTTATCCCTGGCTACGGCCGTACTCCTCTCACAAACTTACCCAACGATCTTCACCTTGTGTATTCATTGGGTACTCCACCTCTCAAAGTGCATATCTTTGTCTTGATCCTCACTCTTCTCGTATATATAAGTCGCGGCATGTCAAATTTGTCGAGTCCATTTTTCCCTTTATTTCTATTCAGTCTTCTCTTGAACGTCCATCATCTGAGTCTACTTCCCATTGGTGTACCTCCATGTCTATTCTTCCGGCCACGATCACACCATCTACAAGTTTGCCACCTGTACCCGGTGTGACCATCCTTCCCTTGACCCAACCTACCAACACCACTACCACAAATATCCCACCAATTAACCCACCTCCAACATCACCACCCACCTCAGCTGTACCAGAACCCCCCCTCACCGAACCACATACCCATCTTAACCCCACCACCCAAACACAAATTACTTCTACCTCGACCGCTCAACCAAACACCTCTGTTTCCCCTTGCATCATAGTTACCCGATCCAAAAACAACATACATAAACCTATCCATAAACTTAACCTTTCTGCCCAACTCACCCCATCCACCACTCCTGAACCAACAACTGTCACTCAGGCCATCAAAGATCCTCAATGGCTTCAAGCAATGTCTAATGAATATGATGCACTCGTTCGGAATGGAACATGGACCCTTGTTCCCGCAAGTCCATCACAAAATTTGGTAGGCTGCAAATGGATCTTTCGCATAAAATACTTACCCGATGGTTCTGTTGACAGGTACAAAGCACGTTTAGTCGCCAAAGGCTTCCACCAAAGACCGGGCATTGACTATCATGACACCTTTAGCCCAGTCGTCAAACCTACCACAATTCGACTTGTCCTTAGTATTGCTGTCATTCATGGCTGGGTACTTCGACAACTTGATATTAACAATGCCTTCCTTCAAGGCACTTTATCCGAAGATGTTTTTATGGCCCAACCCCAAGGTTTCATTGATTCTGATCATCCCACTCACGTGTGCAAGCTCAACAAAGCAATATACGGTCTCAAGCAAGCCCCACGCGCTTGGTACCATGAACTGCGCCAGTTTCTCATACACTAGGGATTCACCAACTCTTATGCAGATCCATCTTTATTTGTCTTCAACAACGGAAAAACTATGTTGTATCTACTCGTATATGTAGATGACATCATTGTCACAGGTGCCAACCCTACTACAGTCCAAAGGTTTATACAACTTCTTGCTCAACGTTTTTCCCTTAAGGACCTTGGTACGTTGACATATTTTCTTGGGGTGGAAGTTGTTCCTCATCTCAACGGTTTACTTCTTTCTCAACGCCGGTATCTATCAAACTTACTAGCCCGGCATCACATGGCAACATCGAAACCAGTGGCAACGCCGATTGCTACCGATCCTCCTCTCATCTTGCACTCAGGAACAACACTCTCGGATCCTACAGAATACCGAGCAATTGTTGGAAGTCTCCAATATTTATCTATTACACGTCCAGATATCGCATACACTGTGAATCGACTTTCACAATTTATGCACTGTCCTACCAGTGCTCATTGGATTGCAGTCAAGCGCTTATTACGTTACCTATGTGGAACCATGGACCACGGTGTAGTCCTCTACCACAACTCTCCTATGACTCTTCATGCATTCTCTGATGCCGACTGGGGAGGGAACAAGGATGACTTTACTTCCACTGGTGCTTATATTGTGTATCTCGGACGCACACCAATTTCTTGGAGTTCTAAAAAGAATCGTACCATCGCACGTTCTTCTACTGAAGCAGAATATCGTTCTGTTGCCAACACATCAGCTGAAATCCGTTGGATATGCTCCCTTTTGACTGAACTCGGCATCACCATTTCTCAACAACCGGTCATATATTGTGATAATATCGGTGCCATGCACCTGTGTTCCAATCCAATTTTTCATTCTCGCATGAAACATGTTGCTCTGGATTATCACTTCATTAGAGAACAGGTACAAAGTGGAATGCTTCGTGTCAGCCATGTTTCTTCTGCAGATCAATTGGCGGATGCACTTACCAAGCCATTGTCCCGCACACGGTTTCAATTCCTCCGGAACAAGATTGGCCTCTCCTCACGGAGCTCCATCTTGCGGGGGCATGATAGATATATATCTTATAAATCTTAAGTTATTATATTGATCACCGCATAAAGTGTAATTATGATTATCTCTTTAACTCAAGGGTCATGATTATTTACTTAACTTAAAGGTAAGTTATTATATTCATCACTACATAAAGACATAAAGTGTAATTAGCATTATCTCCTTAACTTATGGGATTGATTATCTCCATGTACTTATATATATACACGATTACTCTGTCAATAAAGAGTGTGAAAAGATTTATAATCTTATTCATTGTTATAGAGGTGCCCTTATTATTATGCATGATAATTTTTTTTTTTAATTTTGATTACTATTAATAGGATATCAAGTGCATGAAATATTGTCATTGCCTGGGCCACCATAATAGGAGCCAGGAAAATCATCATCCTCTTAAATACGACGATGATAGAGGTAAATGTCGTAACATTTTGATTTGGTCGCTTGTAGTGTAAGACCCGCAGGAGAAGTCCAATTAGATTTATCAGGGAAATCTAGAAGAACCTTTAATTGATCGAAGTAACTTGCTTTTCTATAACCCTCTCCAGGAAAGTGTCCAGAGCCCATTTTGGTTGACGTGGGTTCAGATCTTGTACTACTTATGACGCCACCCCATTCCACATGAGTGCCTCCATTTTTCAGATGTGGAAAAAAAATTCTTTTCGTCAAGAACCCACCCTTTTATCATCAACTTAAACTGTCAATTTCTTGAGTTGCGATTCTTATTCAAAAATTAAAATAATTGCATTAATCCTTTGTATTTTTGTTGTCGTATTAAAAAATTACCTAAAACAAAGTTTATTTTTTTAATTACCATGGTGATACTCGGGAGCATATCACGTTGGTTACCACCATAAGATGATACTTCACCAATTGTATCTCCCAGGATTTTATTGTTGCCGTACTTCGTAAATCCTTACATTCTATATCATGAAAGAAGCACGTCGTTTGACCAGAATCATTCTGGATATGAGAAAAAAAATTATGTTAACATCTACAATTAAAAATTTTAATCTACATAATAACAATTACGTACAATAGCATCTAATAGAACTGTATATGTTGAGTAGAAACATGAACTTAAAGTCCAAGAAACAAAAAATCTAGTATGTTGATTCTCATCATAAAGCGATGGGTATACCTAATTTGAAGAGAATGACATATTTTAGAAAATTGTGTTGTATATATAACTTATCATAATAGAATAAATAATTAATTTATTAAGATGGAAAAAAACTAACATGCCATCCAACTTCAATAGCGTCAAAATTCTCAGATATGATTGATGAGATATGAATATGAGTTGCGCTATACGCATTGCTATTACGATCAACCGGTGACATCAATAGGTTTATAAGTGGCGATTGCGACCTATAACCATACATACAAAACTCAAACAATGAAAAAATATTAAAGTAATATTTCTAAACTTTATCTAAAATATAAACTAAATGATTGAAAGTACCTCATAACCTGTTGAATCAAGTTGATTAATAAAAAAACGTTGTTTCCTTTCAGATTTAGAAACAAAATCTGCTCTCATCATATCAACAACAGTGGTATGCCTAATGGGAATAACTTCTCTGGGAAACTTCGTCTGGTTTCTCTGTCAAATTTGCAAAGCTTTATCAATTCTTCTTTTTAATTAATCTTTCTACATTTTTTCACAATTGAAAGGCGCTTGAGCTTTTTTTTGTAATGCTCAAGCTTTCAAATAATTAATACCATCAAAATTTAAAATCGAAAAGCAAGAGATCAAGAACCTTAATTACCTCTATAGTCAGAGACTTGTTGATCTTCTTTACTTCCATAGCTAGATCTTTGTAGTTTAGAGTTGAAACAAGAGTATTAGTAAGAAGGAAGAACGCCAACAAAGAAGAAACTAGAAACCTCATTGAAAGCCGTGTCATGAAACTAGAGGTAAACAATTAAGGTGAGGGAATTACTATTGATTTATGTTGTCTGTATAGTATTTCAAACCAAGAAAAAGTTGAAAGAGTCGCATAAAAAAAGTGTCAATTGTTAGACAAAAATATAACATATGACATAGAATATTACTCCCTCCGTCCCAATTTGTCTATCATCTTTTGAAATTTCAACTTCTTAAGGAGGCATGAGTTAATGCAAACCAATTATACAAAATAATCATATTATTCTAAATTTATCCTTATTTATTGCAGTACTTTTTTTTTTCTCTCTTGAAACAAAGTAATTAACGTAACAAGAGTAATTTTGGAATACAATAACAAAATTGTTACTTAATGAAGGAATGTGACACTAGTTTTAGAACAACCCAAAATAGAAACATGGACAAACAAAATGAGACGGAGGAAGTATTATCATTATATTTTTTATTTTTCTTTGATGTCATGAAACTCATGGTGCAATGAGCACTTTTGTGTCTTTGTTTTATTCCAATTGTTTTATGTCATGAACCTTAATTAAGAATATGATGCGCGCCATGACTGCATCACAAGCCATAATTATAATTATAATAAATTAATTAATGTTGTTGGGTACATATGCATTTGTGATTTATCCGCCAAGGTGATGGACTACACAACTTCTGCGGAAACAACTCAACATAAATATGTTGTAAATAATTTATGCGTGGAGTACAAATCAATCACTTACGGGGCATTTGGTTCATAATTGGATGAGGTGAGCATGAGATGAGGAGGAGATGAGTGCGAGATGAGTGTGAGATGAGTATGGGGTGAGTATACTCATGTTTGGTATAAAATAAAGAGTGAGCATGAGTGTAAGAATATTAATAGTACAATTTCCATATTACTCTTTTTTTCTTTGTAGAAAATAAAATATTATTTTATACAAGTGTAAAATAGTCTTTTACACATAAAAACTCATTCTCCCTTGTGGAGAATAGTCATTCTCACCATTTTGGTAAGCTTGACTATCATCCACAAGGGAAAATAGAGGGTGGAATGAGTTTGTGATTTCACCCTCCAAAACTCAACCAAATAAAAGAATATCTAATCTCACCCTCAAAATACCAACCAAATGCCCCGTTAAATCTTTAGCTATGGTGGAAAGCATAGCACATGCCGTTCAATTTTTCAAAGTAGACACTGAAATCTTTCATGCACTTTCTTCTTTCAAACTTTATAATACTCGATGGATGAATGATGGACATCATTTGAACATAGATATGTAACTTTAATTGAGTGCATATTTGGCATAGCGGATTGCAAAGTGGAATCGCTGTGCCAAACGAACACCTCACGCTATACTAGTGATTCCGCAGGCAAACAAGAAGTTTCGATTCGGAGCTTCTAAAAGGCAGAGTTGCTCTGCGTCTACAATATTTTTTTTTTAGTTTTTTAAAATGTGGGGCAGGATTCATCTAAATGCACCCATTTTTTAACTCTATACATCCCCCTCTTTTCTTTTTTTTTTCTCTCTATACACTCCCGGTCCCACCATTGACCTCACCTCTTTTATATTTTTATAATTTTTTTTATAAATTTTAATTTATTTGGTTCAAAAAAATATTATTAAAAAAATAATACTATCAAAAAAAATACTATTAAAAAATAATACCATTAAAAAATAATATTAGAATTTTTATTTTAATACTTTGTACTAATATTTTGTTGTATGTTTCTAACTATATCAATTATAAATTTTTTTGTGTGAATTTTTTTTATGTTTGTAATTATTTTAATTTGAATTAGAATTTTTATAATGTGAATTTTTTTGTATGTTTGTAATTATTTTAGTTTGAATTTTTATGATGTGAGTTTTTTTGAATGTTTGTAATTATTTCAGTTTGAATTAGAATTTTTATGATGTGAATTCTTTTGTACGTTTGTAATTATTTTAGTTTGAATTTTTATGATGTGAATTTTTTTTGTATGTTTGTAATAATTTCAGTTTGAATTAAAAATTTTATGATGTGAATTTTTTTGTATATCAGTAATTATTTTAGTTTTAATTTTTATAATGTGTATGAATGTGTTTTGTATTGATAACAATATTATTTTTTAATAATATTTTTATAATATTGTTTTTTGAACCAAATAAATTAATTATAACCAAATAAATTAAAAACCTTAAAAATATAAATTATAAAAATATAAATGAGGTGGAGTCATTGGTGGAACAGGGGTGTATAGAGGAAAAAAAGAGGGGGGTGTATAGAGTAAAAAAGTGGATGCATTTAGACTTTGACTTTTTTTAAAACAGAAAAGTGAGTCCCATGCATAATAATATAATATTGTAATGTTCCATTAATAAATAATTTTATACAATAAATTTAGCTTTTAATTTCTTAAATTCTTTTACTAATGAATATTTTGTTATTAATATAAAACTAACAATAATATAATAAGAATATTTATAATGAAAATAAGAAAAATAAAAAATTATACTTAAAATTAATTTTAATAAAAAATATATTTATTTGATTAAATTTAATAACAAAATTTATTAGATAATAACAAAACTTATTACATAATACATTTATTCAACTTTTATTTCACCAAAAACCTCGTAACATATCTCACAACTTTAAACTCCTTCATTTCACCAAAACACCTCATAGCATATTTCATAACTTTAAACTCTTTTATTTCACCAAAACACCTCATAACATATCTCACAGCTTTAAACTCAGTTTTTTTTAGTTTTTTTTCCATATCTTTTCCGTTAACGTAGAAAATCACCCCAACTGCTCTACCAAATGGAGCCTGAATATTTATTAAGTGAAATGATAAAGATGATATATATTACCCTGAGCAGGGTTCAAATCCCCCCTCCCCAGTTTCAAAAAAAAAAAAAATTGACTGAATATTTGTTAGTTTCTTCATTGTTCCACATCCATCTATTAAGAATATTAAGGATGTTGCAAATTGTGGACCTTTCAAACAAGTCTAATTTGAACAAAATAATATCATGTAATTAGATACAACCAATAGAAGATCTTCCTTTTGGGAAGAGATATATACTTGCTATTAATGTGTTTAGGAAGGAGTGTCACTCGCATAATGTAGCTGCTAGGAAAAGATAAAACAATAGAGATGGTTAGTTTAGTACACCTATTTCAACTACATTAGCTCTCCTACCAACCCCAAAAAAAGAGAGAGATTAACTCAAAGCTTGCAGCTATCTAATCAAAGAAACTGGAAAAGAACAACACTTGGATAGTATCTAGTAGATCATAACTAAGCATTCTTAGTAAACAGGGCAGGTTGATAAATAATATCATAATGTACATACAAGCAAGAATAGGTGACCTTTCATCCGTAACATCGTCTAAAAAGCTTCCAAATTGTGCCTTTCACAACTGGATAGTGAATAAATTCCTGGTAAAGGGAGGATTTCTCATCATATATAGTTTCTCCCACCATCATTTCCTCCCTGGTCGGGAAATGCAAGAGGTGGGAAATCCTCATCCTTCAATAGATGATTCCTCGGGGCCACTGATCTGGCAACCAAATCAAATTCACCTGTTAAGATGGTAAGTTGACAACATCACATACGATTAATCCCCCTGATATGGTAAGACGAATATTGCAGACCTTGGAAACAAAGACGTCTAGGCTACAAAGCACGTACATAAACACGTGAACCGTCTCTTAGGTCACCCATATGATAAACTTATAAGCAAATCAATAAAACAATAATTGTCGAAGAAAGAATGAACTTATGCGACCACTCTTTGTACTCTTCTTCAAAGTGATAATTTTCACTTTTTCTTTGGGAACCAAAATGCTAAACTATGTATGCAACGTATAAAGGAGACCCGGGAAATATGGAACTAACCCACAGTATATTGCTACTAAATATTCGTTTTTCTTTTACTAAGAATAAGAAGATTAAGGGGTCAGTTCAAGAGGCATTCACGAATTGCTAGCTAACCACAACTGTTTGGTAAAGCAGCTGCCATTTCTCTAAGATAACAGGTTCAATCCAAGGAAAATAAATCCTAAAATTTTACATGTTAACGAAAATATTTGGTGAGAAGTAGATAAGCTACCTCTGGAGAGGTGAAGAGGGCTGATCAGGTGAGGAACGTTCTGCAGAGCTTCCCTGAAACCTATGTTCCTCGTACGTGCCACCTAATCGACTTGCCTCGCTTAATTGTGATACCTCATTCACACTTGAGAAACCCACCGGTCCAAAGGACCCAAACTCAAGTTGTTCAGCAGAAGAACCATAACCAGCATTATGATCATAAGGGTACAACATAACAACAGATGGAATTGTAGGTCCATTGGATGACACTGTACCAGGGTTCATAGCTGGTAGAGGATACATGCCATAAGTCACGTTGGCAGCACCACTCTGTGAGTTAGGTCGGATTGGACCAGTTTGCGATTGGTATGAAGAGTGAGTTTCATGTCTATGTGAAGCCCATGACCTGTCAGGTCGGCTTTCACTTGTCAATCGTTCCGGTCTTGAACTTGGCTTCTCAGCCTTGTTACGATTGTGGCTGCGCCCAGCTGGTCGTGACTTCAAGTTAGTATTCCAACTGCCTTCCCTGTCACCGTGGTGCTCACTTATTTCATAGCTGTAATTTCCCCTTCTAGCATTTGAAGAATGCCGTTCTCGAGTAGACATTTTCTGAAAATATTTAGATTATAAAGTAAGACTGCAGGACAGAACAATATCAGAACTTAAATGTTTAAGCTTTAAAGGGTAAAAATGCCTAGTAACTGGAAGCCCCCAATGGTTCTGTTCTCGTAGCCTCGAAAAGCGGAAACAGTCTAATATATTTTGCCTAATTTTGCTTTAAAAATAATGAGGGACAACATGGAGACATTTTTCACTCATAAAAACAGAATTTCTATGGTTGCTCACATAAGAGCTAGGAGGGAAAAAAGGTTTGGTTCCATTTTACATTTCAAGTAATGAAGCTCCATTTTTTAGGTTTTAGGGTTTAGTAACCAAGTTATGGAGCTTCAACATTTGAAATGTGAAAAGGTTAAAATACCATTTACTAGATATTTTCGAGAGAAAGAGAGACCAAGCTATGGAGCTTCATCACTTGAAATGTGAAAAGGTTAAAATACCAGTTACTAGATAATTACAAACCAAAACCATATTTAAGAAGTGAAAAAAATGAAAATTATTTATTCTCAGGAAATAAACTGTTAAAAATGAAAATTGGTAAGCAATTTTCGAACCAAGCAGGCCCTCATTTTTCCAGGAAATAAGTAAATAGTGCTCAATTTACAAAATATACTCGAAAAAAGCAACTGTCATAGCCTACATTTCCGGGGGAAATGTCCTTGGTACTGCAATAATGGAAAGGTCAACATGATGTGGGAAGATGAGCTTAACATGAATCTCCAGTTTCTATTGTGATGGCGGAGGATGGGAAAGTTAAGAAGTTCCCAGTCATACTATTACCTAAAGAAAAACTTGTTGATACAAATGGGGCAGGAGATGCATTTGTCGGAGGATTTCTTTCACAGTTAGTTCAAGGGAAACCAATTGAAGAATGTCTGAGAGCTGGCAATTATGATGCCAATATTATCATCCAAAGGTCTGGCCTCACATGCCCAGAGAAGCCAGATTTTAACTAAGCTATTCCATTTTCACACTGGTTGCTAGCATTATTTAAAAAGTTTTGTTTGTTGAGCTCAAAATTGTTAGTTTTTCAATCACTTGTGTTTTACTTATTTAAGTATGGCAACATATCACATATGTCCCTCCTGGAGAGTGAAGCATTTTACTCTTCTGCTGATGTGGGAATACTTTTGGATTATGTACCATAGCCCCCTTTTGAGGGCAAGCATTTTGTGGAACATAAATTATTTTTTCTCTGAAAAAACACATGAATCTCCAGTCAAAGGAACTAGCTAATCAAGCAAATTGAGCGTAGAAAGGGATGATATTTAAGAAAAAATAAAATAGGGAAGTGTGTCATAAACTCAAGCACTGAAAAGAAACAATAAAATAATCAAGCTCGTGTGAAATTTCTTACAGGATTGGGTAGGTAAGTTCCAGTCCCACTTCGGTATCTTGGCATTTCATCACCATAACGTTGGTAAACACCAGTAGGCCGATTAGAAACAGACTGGAGAGGAGCAACAGGAACAAGGCGAGGCCCATAATTCATAAGCTGCGTGAAAAGGTTCATGTTAGATGAAAGAGGTCTCCCAGGACCATCCCATGGAAAGCAGCCTTGTAAATAGACAGGTGGAACACCAACAGGTGAAGGATAAATCGAAGGTGTGGGAGAACGAGAGTTCTGGCAAAATCGTCCATATTGCAAATTTTTCCAGTGGCTAGCAAAATCACTATTGAGAATGTCAGACTGCTCTGACGGCTCAACAAAAGCAGCCCCTCTAATGGAACTAGAAGGGCTTACACCTTCAGGCTGATCAATTCCCTCAGATGAGTCAAAATTATTTCGAGAATCACTGTTATCCAGTCCCTCCTCCCCATTAAATTGGCTTGTCGATGCATCAGAAGTACCAGTCTCAGATGGGAAGTTGTACAGTGGAAGCATCGTGACAAATGGTACAGGTGGCCCAGTCGGATAAAATGCGAATGGGAGCACCCCTGAATTATCCATAGTTCTTTGCCGCAAACCTGGACCTAGGAGCATGGGAGCAATGGGTATCAATGAATCAGATTCACTTGCCTGTGCTTGTTCAAATCCAGATATTTGCTGCCTTGGAACATGCAAAGAAGAAACAGATTGAGGTCCCACATTTCTTTCAGCCATTTCAGAGCTCATGGTTAACTGTGCATTGACTGCATTCCATTCTCTGTTCTCATCCTCTCCATGAGGGGATGAATGTTCAGACACACTCTTACCTTTCCCATACACAGCAGATTGCAGAACATTAGCATTTGGTCGGCAACCTCTTCTTACCCTCATCGATTTAGACATCTTTACGGAAGATCCTTCCCAAGAACTTTCAGAAGAGGTTTTACTTCTCGTGGAACTAGTATGTGCATTACGAAAGGACCTCGAACTCACAGTTCTGTCATTAAAGTAAACCTCATTACCTCTGTTCTCTGGATGCTGGAAATTATCCAGATGATCTTCCCTCATTGACCCTCGGGTTTCTCTAATTATCTTCTGTTGGACCCTCATAGAATTTCCAGAGTAACCTACCCGAGATGAAGGAACAAAGTCATAACTAGCTGAAGTAGAATGCTGCTTTTCATCTGATTGATGCATCTCAAAATTCCCATTATCAAGATCAAACCCACCAGTAGAGCTACTCTCTTGCTCATGCCAGAAATCATTATTACCTTCCCCAAGGTTCATTTCCACAGAACCATATGTTTCATTGCCAGATTCAGTTGAATCTTCTGGATTTGATGCCAACCCTACAGGAAAATAATGGGTTAAAGGTGAAGGAACCAAACCTTGGGGAAATTGCACATTTGTTCCCCAAGAAGCTTCAATCAAAGGAATATTTGGGGGCACTAATCCACCAAAATTTCTCTGAGCATATCCCATCGAAGCTAGAATAGAAGGTGGGAGTGAAAGTGGCAAGTGACTTGAAGCTGAATTCAATGGGACATGCATCTGTCCACTATAATGATGAGCTGTAGAAGATGCCATCATGTTCACAAGATCTTGTTCTTCCTGATGCATTTGCTGCGTCCCCAAAGAATTCATGAATTTTTCAGCCATCACACCTAAGCCTGAATCTTCATTGTAACTAGTTAAAACACTGCTTGAATCAGCAGCAACATCAAGGCTTTGATGAGATGAAATATGCCTCACAGATGAGGGATCATCAGTTGGAGACCTAATGCCGGGGCTTGAAAAATTATCAGATTCAACATTCTTCCTCCTGCCATGATCTGATCTTGCAGAAGCAATCTGATCTTTACTACCATCCGGGGCTGTGACGCACCTTCCCTGAGAAGAAGGTTCACTGTAAGTATCTGTAAGCTCAGGACTAGAACATGTCCTTGCAAAAGGATGTCTTCCCTGAATGTCACTAACCAAACTGTCAGGTCTAAAACTCCTTTGACCTTTACCAGCAAGCACATCCTGATTAGAACTGATGTTCCTTGTAGACTGTTTGGAGGTCCTAGCATTATATGGGTTCCCATTGATTAGGCTTTGGGAGGGTGCATGTCGTGTTCCATCATCTTGACTTTCACGGTTAGAAGATGTGTCACCCTTTTTCCTGTTCGAATTGTTCTTCAGACTCTCTGTTTCACTAAGGTGATCAGCGTTTGACTGTCTAGAGCGCCATAAATCATTCCTCGGAGCATCAGGACGATGACCACTACCATGCCTGTCCCAAGTGTTCATAAAGAACTGATTTACTTCATGGTATGGATCTTCTTTGGAGCAATCAAGTACCCTTGCCAGCTTTTTAGCCCCAAATGCAAATGCACTGCGTATTCGGAAGAAGTTACCTGAAGCAATGCATGTTATATATGGAAATAAGAAACAGGCAAATAAGCACTACATAGGCATATTAAATTCATAGTTACAAAGCTGGATTTAGCACATTTGAAGGGGTGATTAAGTCTCCAATCAGATTTTTGTTTGCATGCCTTCTCATCTCTAAAGTCTGTCATTCTTCATATAAAATACGCAAAAGCAAACATATTAAACTCCACAATTAAGTCAATCTTTTCTATTCCATCTACATCAACTTCTCTCAGTTTCAAAACTGCTCTCTGATACCACCTTTATAACTTTGATTGCTAAGAAAGAGGGGGCTTTTGACATCAGAGTATTGTCCAATAAGTTTGATTGGGACCCTATATAAATGCTTAGCAAATGCTTTTTCAAGGAAACTAAGATGGGTGATTGGAGGAATTGTCAACAAGGCACAACATGTAAATATTGAGCACAGGAAGATTCTGGATGCTTCTGTAACAGGCTAACAGCAAATGAAATAGTCGATTTCTATTCCAAACATAAGAAGGACGAGCTGTTATGTAAATTAGAGAACGAAAAGGCTTTCAATAAGTTGAAAAATAATTTTCTTTTCAAAGTTTTGGAGAGGAAGGGGTTCAAGCCAGAATGGATCTCATTCATTAGGTGTGTCACTTCTGCCTCCTTTTCTATTTTGGTTAATGGAGCTGCCACGGAATTCTTTCACTCCTCCAAAGGGGCCAGGCAACGAAAAACCCCTCTCTTCATTCTCAGAATGGATATATTAAGTTGCATGTTAGAGAGAGCAGTGTCCCAAGGTTTCCTGGAAAGTGCAACTATTGGTAATGGAGCAGACATAGTTACAGTGTCCAATCTATTGTACGTGGATAACATGCTTTTTGCAGCACAAGCATTGATCAAGTTAGCAACCTCAGAGCTGTTCTCTAGGTATTCGAAGAGATATCGGGACTGAAAATCAATTCGGTAAAAAGTAGCACTATTCCCCTGGGTCAAATTGATAATGTCAAATTCTTGCTAGTGTGTGTGAATCAAAGTACTAAAAGTCCATGTTCTCCTATAGTTCTCAGATTCATTTCTAAAAACTTTACAGTTAATTTCTTGTTGTTGAAGGACAAGATTCTGATTCATCAAGTCTGTCCAAGGAGCTGGGCTTCCCCCTCATCCACAATCCATTAACCTTACTGGCTCCAACTCATTATAAATATTATTAAGTTAAACCAGAATTTCCTCGGCTGTCAGCCTCTAAGATCCAAGTTACTAAAAAGCAATCGCCAAATAATATGCATGCATCTGCCAGTCGCCATAAATACATGAACATTCATATGGGCCGCAATAAAGGGAGGACCAAAGTGCACACGACATGATAAGATAGAAAAGTGAATGGTAAATTTCTCCTGGTGACGAACTCCACTGAAAACCATTTGTCTACAAGCTTAACCGTAATTGCTCCAAACAAGCACTGTGTTTGGTATCGATACATGTTTACAGGTCACATAAAAGAAAGGAATATGTTATCACACAAACTACCAAGAAGACGTAAACATTTAATGTCACCTGCAACAATGCACTAAACTTGAAATGATATTATCAACATGACAGCAGAACCAAATTAACTTAAAGTTCCAACTGACCCAAATTTCATTTAGTTTGCAAAAAATGGAAATCATAGAATAAGTGCAAATTAAATAAAGGAAACGAGTTGGTGAGATATTTCTGCTTCAAGAAGTACCATACCTTTACTGACACTACGTCCAAGGTTGTTATTTATACGCAAAGGATCTATAACATTGAAATGTTTGGAAACAAAGGGTTGCCCTTGATTTTCTTGGCCGGTAGGAAAGACAGCATATACTGCGGTACAAGCATCAAGAAATGGCTTTCTCAGTAGCAATTCTTCACAATCCTTTATGGGAGGTTCCGCTGTAAAACATCAATAGTTTGGGTCAAAAAAATACACAACACACACACCACACTCTAGAACTGACAAGAAACCAGGGCTACTTTAAAATGTAGATCACTGTAAGACAAAAACATATGCACCTGTTACATCTGGAAGAGAACCAATGGGGACAGGACCCCAGAGGCTCACACAAAAATTATCCCAGTCAAACTTACTAAAAAACTCAAGAAAGCGGTAGAGCACCTGTACAACCATAGAGAACGAAGATTCAGATGGATGAACAGAGTATTCAACAGTAAAAAAGAGCCAAGTAACAAAAGCCACCTCGAGGGGTCCCGCAAAAGAATTGTTGAAAACATGAAAAATATAGAGAACCAAAGTCTCCAATGCATAGGTTGAGATAAGTCCATGATGTGCACCCAAAATGCGACTCTCATAATAACACCAGGCCTTAATCAATATAATACTACGCTTGAATAAATGATTTTGGCTAATCAAATTATCAACCTACAGATGAAAAGAAAACGAATTAGTACACAAGTTGGCAAAATATTGCACGATTAAAAAAAGCGCAAGGATTCTAGAATGAACCACGCACCTCCTCAAGGAAACAAAGTGTACACAACCCACCAAGCTGGTCAAATGATATGTCAACCACAATATTTTCCACAAGACACTTTATTATCTTCACCTGTAAGAATATGAATTAAAAGGACGTCAATCTACGATCAGCAATTAAATCATGGAGCAAAATTTGCTGATGTGTATTCACATTTTATATTATATCAAGTTTCATTCTAAGTTCTAACGTTAATAAACATCAAGTACAAATTGTTCAAAAACATATATACACATTGCAATGACAGAAAACATGCTCCTGGTTAAATAAGTATTTTGATTTGTAATAAATATAGGCAATCCATTGTAACTGTTCATCTAGAAACTCAAATTTGAAATTGGTTGGGAAATTTAAAAATGAAAAATTCAATCAAAGTCAACAAGTGTTCCAACCCATAAACCCAACTATTTCCAAACCCTCCTAACCCAACCCTCTCAAACTCCTCCCAACACTGCCCCACCAAACCCTCCAACCAAGCTAGGCCTTAACCCGAATAGAAACCCAAGTCCCTTAGTCTGTTTAACCTTAAAACAACCAACTACGCCTTCCAGAAGTCCCAAACAGAGGTTTTTGTTTGCTGTCCTATGCAATATGTACATCATGTTATTCAAAGACCAGCATGCCTCCTAAGTTAACTGTACTCATGGATAATTGGTTTCTGAGAAAGAAATGGACACAGATACTTCAAGGATAATTTGTTTTCAGCCACAAAGTTCTGGCTGTCTAGACACTGTTACAACTTTACAGGTGCTTCAATCTAAACAAGAGTTTTTTTTCCCCCCTAAAATCTTCTCTCCATTCCTATTTCAGTCGGAATGGTCAACTTTTTCATAAATGACTTTTTTATCTTGGCCTTCTAATTACAAGTATGATTCCTCTCCCATTCCCATCACATTTGAATTTCTCATTCCCATTCACATTCCACTTCTCATTGATACTAATATAATCATTCCCCTTCCTGTTACTGATCCTGTTGGCAACCCAACACAACTTTAGGTTACACTTTTTTAACATCCTTATATCTGCTTTCCTCTCAAAATATAGTTAACTTGTATGCATGTACTTCTGAGTGCATAAGAGCAAAAATTGAATGCAAAGCATGAGAGCTTAAAGCTGACGTCCTAGGTAGAACCTTAAGTTCCACGACATATGAGTCCCTTTTGCGAGCCTACTCACAGGCCTTTCCCTCTCGTCTCAAGCTCTCATTATTTAAGGTAATTTCACAAGTGCGGATTTATGAACATAGGAAAGGTGCGATGAAATCTTAGTGAATTTTGCTAAATATGCAGATGGGCTAACAATCATTCTACAGTGTACAGACAGACGATCATCATACAAAGTACAGGCTCAACCTTGTGCACCAGATTTTCGGTCAGCAAAGGATTAAGATAAAAGGTAAACAACTTCCGTGCACAAGGCTCCCGCGGTGGGCAGGGACAGGCAGTATGTTTGTAGACTTTACCCGTACATAATAGAATAAGTGAATGCAATGGAATCTTTAACAAAACAGTGGTGATTAAAAGAAACTTACTTCTGCCTGTATGTACTGAACTTCTTTCACACGAAATTCAGCATTCTCATTCTTCTCCTCATTCTCTAGCATATCACGAACCTGATGTGCCCACGAATCCTTCAAACTCTGATTCTCACTGAATGCAGTTAAGTCTATGTCCCCATCAGGCAAATAAGTCTTCAATGGTACAGAGCCAAAAGTGAACACCTGTTGACCACAATGGTGATGAGGTATGTAGCATCAAGAAAAATCACCAATATGCTCACCTTTCTGTACCGGTGAAACAAATTAAAAAACAATAGTTTACTGTACAATCATTTGGAAATTTATACACAGGACAGATAAAATGAAATCAATAGAAAAGTTCCCAGCCCCAATCATTCACATTTGCCCCTCAGCCTTGCTCACATTCCAAGATCGATTCAATCTCTGTATTACACTATGGCTGCATATATCTTCCAAGTTGCTTCTAGGTCAACTAGTTCTTTTGCACCTGAAACTTGAAAACAACCACAATCTAAAATGCTTAAGAAATAATTTTTGTCGGATGAAACCATTAAAATTAATCTTCCTTCAAGTGCTACTCTAATCTTATCACTGGCAATCAATTACAACCCTTCAGTGTATTTTGTCCTCAATGTTCATAGCACCGATCTGTTGGATCTTCGCCCACAAAATTCACACAATCAGTCACCTTTTCAGTCATCTTCTGTAAAGAAAAAATGGCCATAGAGTTCATTGACCCCAAATTTTATATATATGTTGAACCAAGGAGCAAAAGTATATGTTAGCATCTGAGAAAATTCACTCTTGAGATTGTCACAATTGAAATTTGACAGCATGGGAGGTTAGAAAGGTCATGATGTCACAATTAGCAATGATAACTTCACCTGTTTCTAGTAAAAAAAACCCAAAAGACACATTGACCATATCTTGTAGATTTCTTTGCAATGATTCATCAACTTAATTACAGTCCATGCAATTTTAATGAAGATAACACGTTTGTATACATGTAATGCCCATATGCATATGTGCGAGTGGGTGTGAAATTAACCTGACAGGGGAAGCATTTCATAATAAGGTGCCGCACGTAAACAACAACTGCATTTCGGCGTTCCTCAGAGGGTGGGTTGGGCTTGATGCAGTCAATAAGCTCTGCAGTTCTCTCCTCAGCCTTCAACCATCGCTCTGGGTCAAGCACTCGGATCACCGAAGCTGCCTCATTGGGCAATAGGCCATTTGGTAATGGCCCATCTGATGGCTGTGGCTGTGACCACCCCTCATGTTCACCCATGCAATCCTAAGCTTTCCTTTGCTTCTCCGTTATACTACAACAACAAAAACAAAACACCCCCAAAACACTTCCCAAAATATGTATCAACAACTGATATTAGATGATTTCTGAAGCAGACAAAATTTGTTTGATAAGGTTCAGGTCAAAACAGTTATCCCAAGAGGGAACTCCCCCAAAATCAATATTTCACCTTGATTTTGAAGTCACAGAATGGCAAGTACTGCATACAGAAGGAAAAGGAAAACAGTTTTGGGTATTGTGAGAACAAGAAGCAGAACTGGCAACGAACCTTCAACAAAATAGCGAATTCTAATTCCGAGAGGGAAACAAATAAAAGGATATAAATATCATCAAAGCTTTAATCCGCAGGAAGAAACCCTAGAAGATCAAAAACAAGAGAACCTTTGTACAGAAGTACAAAATCGATGATGCAATGGGTAAGATAATCCAAAACCCTAATACAAACTGCTTATCCCTGACTCTGAAATGAAAAAGTGTCGGCGAATCGACAGTGGTAACGAAATAGCAAAGGAGATGATGAATTCTTACGCGTCAAACGGAAATTGTGAAATGGAAGAGTGGGGTTGTGGATTTTTGACAATCAGGTTTCGCCCAACCTAGACGAGAAGCAGAGACTGGAGCCTGGAGGTTGTGGAGGCGAGACGCAATGCCTCGATGTTTTTAAGGGCTTTGTTATGATTTTTGATGATTTCGATTATAAAAACTAAATTTATTTGGGAAGAGAGAGGAGGAATCTGGGTTCAAGAGCGAACAGGAGAGATAAAGGGCAAGTATTACTACATTACACTAATTGTTTCCCTTAATGAAATTTTTGTAATGAATTATTATGAGCGAAAATAGCTTGGGATCCTCATCTATGCTACCAAGCCATTCTATCAAATTTTAAAACCAAGAATATAGGTTTTGGGTTTGCAGCGGAGACAAACTATGAGGTAGGGGTGTCAAAAGGTCGGATTGGGTCGAGTTTATGCTTAACCCTCATCCGACCATTTTATTATGAGGATGAAGTTTTTTTAACCCCCACCAACTCTTTCATTAAATGAGTGAGAGTTGGGTCGGATTAATGCGGGTAAGGGTTAGGTTGGGTAGAAGTGGGACGGGCCACAACCCTATGCAGTGCAAGTTTGGTGGTGCTGAGCAAGCTACGACTGGTGAAGGGGTTAAATCTCTGTCCCACATCGTCCAGGGGAAGATGTGAAATACAATATATAATAGACAAAACTTCCAAACTTGTAACAAACGCTTTTCCTTGGAGTAGATGAACCATATCTCATAGGAACTCTACAATTATACGTGCGTCTACAAGACAATTATGAGATGGGTGACATCTCTACAATTATGCGTGCGTTTACGAGACAGTTATGAGATGGGTGACATTTTAGGAAGACAAAGTCGTGTGGGCCAATATGAGATAGTCCAAATCAGACAATTATGCGTGCGTCTACGAGACAATTATGAGATGGGTTTCTAGGAAGACAAAGTCGTGTGGGCCAGTATGAGATAGTCCAAAGCAAACAATTATGCGTGCGTCTACGAGACAATTATGAGATGGGTGACATTCTAGGAAGACAAAGTCGTGTGGGCCAGTATGAGATAGTTCAAAGCAGACAAAGTGTTACTAATGCGGATGTGTGGGCCACACGGAGACATGGCCCTTAAGGGAGAGATTGTAACACCCGGCTCGAGTGGGAATGAACCATATCTCATAGAAACTTCACAATTCAACGTGTTTTTGCTAGGACAATTATGGGATGGGTGATATTATGGGAAGACAAAGCTATGCGGGCTAAAATGGACACGTCCAAAGTGGACGGGGTTAAGTCTCTATCCCACATCGCTTGGAGGAAGACGTGAAGTACAATATATAATAGGTCAAACTTCCAACCTAGTAACAAACATTTTTCCTTGGAGTGGATGAATCATATCTCATAAGAACTTTGCAATTAAACGTGCTTTTACAAAAGTAATTATGCGATGGGCAATTTTCTGGGGAGACAAAGCTGGCTTTTGCAAGAGTAATTATGTGATGAGTGATTTTTTGGGAAGACAAAGTTGTGCGAGCTAGTATGAACTGCTCTAAAGAGGACAAAGTCCAATCTCTTTCCCATTATTGGGCTCTTTGGTGTTTTCTTTGTTTGGCGTGAGTTACACAAGCACAACCATTGGCTTTAAATGTTTTCGTTCAACAAGTCTGTGAATCTTTGATGTTAAATTGCACATGTTAAAAATAGGTAATTTATGCTACTTCTAAGAATTGGAAATCAATCATGGTAAGTTAAAGTGATTGTGCACAATTTTCACATGTAATACTCACGGGTAGTGTGTGTAGTTGTTCTTACATCTACTTAGGTTGTAATAAAAAAAAACAATTTGGGTTCATGGGTTAGCGGTAGGGAGTGTGTGATGTCGGTAGTAGTTTCCTGTGAACTTACCACAGCAAAACTCCCACATCGGTTGTGTGTGTTCCTCTTGAGTAGTATATAAGTTCTCTCTACCACACACTTTTTTTGCTTGTGATGCAATACTCACGGGTAGTGTGTGTGTAGTTGTTCTTACATCTACTTAGGTTGTAATAAAAAAAAACAATTTGGGTTCATGGGTTAGCGGTAGGGAGTGTGTGATGTCGGTAGTAGTTTCCTGTGAACTTACCACAGCAAAACTCCCACATCGGTTGTGTGTGTTCCTCTTGAGTAGTATATAAGTTCTCTCTACCACACACTTTTTTTTGCCTGTGATGCAATACTCACGGGTAGTGTGTGTGTAGTTGTTCTTACATCTACTTAGGTTGTAATAAAAAAAAACAATTTGGGTTCATGGGTTAGCGGTAGGGAGTGTGTGATGTCGGTAGTAGTTTCCTGTGAACTTACCACAGCAAAACTCCCACATCGGTTGTGTGTGTTCCTCTTGAGTAGTATATAAGTTCTCTCTACCACACACTTTTTTTGCCTGTGATGCAATACTCACGTGTAGTGTGTGTAGTTGTTCTTACATCTACTTAGGTTGTAATAAAAAAAAAAATATATTATATAGTTTAATAATTATCTAAACAATAGAGAGGTAATATTACACATCTTTTAAAGTTATTATTTTATCTGATGGATCTTGCCATGGTTATTTTCCCTAAGTAAATTGATGATATTAATTATAAATTTGTTTGTGTGATTTGTTTAGTATAGAGAATGTGTCATATAATAAGTTAGACGAAACACGAGGATAATTGAACCTAATTAAAGTAAAGTTTGCATAGATAAAAATACGTTTTTTTCTTAATTTTCCGCAGTTTATACACAAACAGCCTACTAGTTTAGTTCAAAATAACATGTAAAAAATAACAATATTTTCCTATTAATTTTCAATTCATTTGATCAAGTTCTAGTTTGATGTAAGTTCCCGTTAGTTGGTTTGTTGTATTGCGATAGTAATAGGAATTCCATTACAACTAATTAAATTGTGATTATTGTATATTAATATGTAATTTTATTAAGTTGTTTGGTTGATAAAATATAATTATAATGTGATATGTAATATTTTTCAAAATTGCTCCTATATAGTACATGTCGAAAAGAAAAGTGGTATTGTATCCAATTGTATTTATCCATACTTGTATTTATGAGTACAATATTATATTAAATACTTAAAATTATCAATTACGTTCAGGATTTTCTATATGTATATATCATTCGTAACCACTATATATATATAATTGATTGATTTATCATCTTATTCTCATACATATTGATGATACCAAAATACCCTCCAATAAAATATCAATACATGTCTAGAACACAGGAAGCTATATTGGGGACTACCTAGGCTACACTTGGTGTCACCTCGTTCATGTCTCCTCGGTACCTAAGGAGTTATGATTAGGGCCCACCATTTGGCCCGCGGGCCTAGGCCCGGCAAGAGCCTGGCCGGGCCCACGGGCCAAAGCCCGACCCGGCCCGAAAGTAGACCGGGCCTGGGTAGCCCGGCCCGAAGTCCGATACCTCGGGCCAATTTTGGCCCGGCCCGAGCCCGAGCCCGACCCAAGCCAGACATTATTTATTTTTATATGTATATAATATGTATATATTTACATATATATATATATACATACACACATACATATATATATACATACACAGACAGTGCATATATATACATATGCAGACAGTGCATGCACTGTCTGCATATATATACATACATATATATACATACATACATTATATATTATACACCCCAAAACCCTAAACCCCAAAACTCTAATGGGCCCTAAACCCTAAACCCTTAACCCTAAACCCTAAATGCCCTAAACTCTATATATCTTAAATCCTAAACCCTAAACCTAAGCACTAACCCTAAAGCCATAATATGACCATCTACTCATAAATGTTGATAAAATCTTAAAATCCTAAGATTTTATAAAATAAGTATAAAATTAAACTATTTAAAACTATAGATGTGTATAATATAAAATTTAAAATCAATACTCATTAAGTAAAACTAAAATTATTTAATTGTGTTAAAAATATAACAGGTGGTATGTAAAGATAATAATTTAATTAGTTGACAAGTATAACATGAAAGTGGCTTTGGCTTGTTGATCAGTGCATTACTTTCCTATCTAAAAGTCCCGAGTTCGAATCCTATGATGAACAATTTAATTTTATAATTTTCAAAGAGGATGAATAGTGATGGGCCGTGAGAGCTCGACCCGAGCCCGAGCTTTATGGGCCCGGGCCTCATATTCTCAGTTTGGCCCGGCCCGAGGCCCGAAGAACTAAATCGGGCCTGGGCCCACAAAAGTAGGGCCGGGCCAGCCCGGCCCGATGCCGAGCCCTAGTTATGATGGGTTGATCGGTAAATCACCCTGACTACAAATACAGAGCGTGCTTATAGCTCCCACGATCTTCAAAGAGCGGTTATAATTGCAGAGTAACAGTTATTCAAGGAACATATAAAAGGGGAACTCTCATTCAGGTAAAAAAACTTAATTTTTCTATTTCTACTCAGTTGAAAAGAGAAAGCTTTGTATACTGAGCAATCTCTCTAAATTCACTTTATTACAAAATTAACTTGAGCGTCGGAGTGGCTCCCCTAAGAAACACCTCGGGGACCCTTTAGCTCACTTTTGTTACACGTGCAGAGAAGAACAACTTACTTTATCCTTTGTCTGATTAACTGGAATGCACGAATTGAGATGTCAAATTATTCCATTCTGCTCATCATCAGTTTGGCGCCATCTGAAACCAATGATCCTCAAGAGACTGATCCTCAGGGAGAACTACCTTTGCCCGAGCAAGATCAGTCTAATACTCCAGTAACTCAGGACCAATTTTCGGTGTTGGCTCAACAGATGCAAGTCATGATGGAGATGTTGACAGCTCATCAACAATCTCCACAACAACCATTACCGAGGAGTCATATCAATAAAGATGGCGAAACCCATTCTCGATCAAATAGTTATAGACGTGAGGGTAGGGAGAACATGCGAGATCAGGGAACCGAGATAAGAAATGATGAACTGTAAGATCGCGGAATTAAAGGGAACAACTTTTATGAGTACAGTCTAGGATACTTCCCTTGCACCCTTATCAAGCGAGATATTAGGAGCCGAGATGCCTCTTCATTTTAAGGCGTCTACTCTCGAGAAGTATGATGGCAAAAGTGATCCCTTTGATCATGTTATGGGATTTTGTTCAATGATGGAGTTTCGTGGAGCAAATCATGTAGTTTTTGCAAATCATTCCCTATTTCTCTCCTCGATGCAGCCCGAACTTGGTTTTTAAATTTACCCATACATAGTGTTACAAGCTTCGGGGATCTATCCCATAAATTTGTAACTTACTTTGTCAGCGTGCGACAACCGAGGAAGACCATTCTTAGTCTCATGAATGTTTGACATGGTCGGGATGAATCACTTCGAGACTTCATCACTCGATTTTCTCGGGAATGTCTTGATGTGCCTATCTTACAAGTTCCCATGGCCATAACAACTCTCATTCACACTGTTCAAAATGAAGGTCTCCAGAACTCCTTATCTAAGCGACCCCCATATGATATGGGCGAACTGTTAGCTCGTGCGGACAAATACATCAATTCTGTTGAAGCAATTGATGAAGCAAAAAATGTCAATATGTCTCTAGTGAAGAAGGGTAACCTCGGTGAATCTAGGCGATCAGAAAAGATCAAGGAAACAGGAATCGCGAACGTGACGATAAGAGGAAACAAGAAGGTAATAAGACTGACCAGACTTCAGGTCCTCGGTATGGGAATTATACACCTTTGAATTCTTCCCTGAGTAGAGTACTTATGGAAGTCCGAAACACGGATCTCCTTAAATAGCCTCCGAAAATGAGAGCTCCTTCCAACAAATGACCTTGAGATAAGTACTGCCATTTTCATCGGGATCATGGTCATGATATCGATAATTGTAGACAACTCAAGGATGAGATTGAAGGACTGATTCGAAGAGAATATTTGAAAGAGTTCAAAAATGACCAAAATGATCGAAGAAGGGGAAGAGAAGATGATAGAGATGAAAGAGAAAATAGAAGATAGAGGAGGCATGACTCACCTCGAAGAGAAGATAGAATGACTACTGGGATAATAAATGTCATTATCGATGGATTAACAGCAGGGGGAGAAACCTCATCGGCTAGTAAAGTCTATGCGAGAACAATCCATCAGGTTGATCAAGAGTCTAAAAAACTGAGAAAAAATTGAAAAACCATATCCTTCTCGGAGAAAGATACTGAGGACATCATGACCCCATATGATGATGCCTTGGTCGTGGAAGTGAACATATCAAACTATTTGGTAAAAATAGTGTTGGTGCATGGAGGAAGTGCTGCGGACATACTATTTTATGAAGCCTTCAAGGCAATGAATATTCCCGAGAACAAGCTCAGGAGGTCCACATTATCGATCTTCGACTTTAGTGGGGAATCAGTTCTTCCCATAGGAATCATATCCTTAACCATCATTTTGGGTACTAGTCCAAAGACTAAGACCTTTTTGATAGATTTCTTGGTGGTGGATATCAAGTCGACCTATAATGCCATTATCGATAGGCCACTTTTGCACAAAGCCCCATGTGTTGTATCAACCTACCACTTAAAGATGAAATTTCTTACTGATGAATGAACCAGAAAATAGAAAGACAAGTGTATTTGACAGACTTGAAAGAAAGGAAGAAGTCATCGCTTAATGTGTTGACACTAGATGTTCGAGAGACTGAGAAGATCCTGAAACCTAAACCAGCTAAGGCATTAACTGCAATCATTATCGAGCAAGGGACTGAAAGAAATTTGTATCTTATAACTCAACTTCCCAAAAACCTTGCTCAAGAAATGACTGAGATGCTTCTTTCTAACATTGGTGTTTTTGCCTAGAATGTCGATGAAATGCCTGGGATAGATACAGAGGTAATTAATCATCGATTGAGTATAAAACTAGGTATCAAACCGAACAAACAGAAGAAGAGAAATTTAGCCCTAGACCGACAAAAAGGCATCGAGAAGAAGTGCAAAAACTGTTGAACACTGGGTTCATCAGGGAGGTTTTGTACCCTGATTGGTTGGCAAATGTGGTCATGGTGAAAAAAGCAAACGGAAAATGGCTAATGTGCATAGATTTCACCGATCTCAATAAGACATGCCCGAAAGACAGCTATCCACTACCTAAGATAAACCAATTAGTTGATGCCACATCTGGGTATGGGATACTAAGCTTTCTTGATGCTTATTTGGGGTATCATCAAATCCCGATGTATGAAGCTAACCGAGAACATACGTCTTTTATCACACCTGAGGGTACATATTGCTATAATGTCATGCCTTTTGGCCTAAAGAATGCATAAGCAACATACCAGAGGTTAGTAAACAAGGTTTTTGCAGCCCACATCGGTTAGAATGTTGAAGCTTATATGGATGATATGGTAGTTAAGAGCCATAAAATAGAAGATCACACTACCGATTTGCAAAGTGTTTTCAATACTTTGAATTAGCTCAAAATGAAGTTAAACCCTGAGAAATGCGCATTTGGAGTTTCCTCGAGAAAGTTTCTAGGATTTCTCTTCACTTCAAGAGGAATAGAATCGAATCCCGAGAAGGTACAAGCGATTCTGCAAATGGAGCCTCCATCTTGTCCCAAAGAGGTTCAAAAATTGACAGGCCCAGCAGCGGCTTTAGGGCGTTTTCTTGCTCGGTCGGGAGATAGATGCCGACCATTCTTTATTGCCTTGAAAAAGGCCAAGGAATTTCAGTGGACAGAGGAGTGTCAAAAGTCTTTTGAAGATTTGAAGAAGTATCTTGGTGAGCTACCGCTTTTTTCCTCACCAAAAACATGAGAAACTCTATGTCTCTACCTCGCCACTTCAGAACATGCAGTGAGTGCAGTCTTAATCCAAGAAGAGGATAAAATGCAACGATCTATTTATTATGTCAGCAAAGTAATCTCCACAAGAAAAACGTGGGTTTGCAAGATTTCCAACTGTTTCTCATTATATGAACATTTACCAACCGATAAAATGTTGGTTGGAAAATCAATAGGAAAAACTAATTTTTCAACCGACTTTCCAACCCATATTTCAGTTGACAAATATAAGATATTTTTTTAATTTTTGAAAAATACTTCCAACTGAACATTCGGCCGGAATATGTTATTTTGTTATTTTTATATAACATTCAGATTATTTTCCATTCGATAATTACAGTTGGAAAATAAATTTAATTATTTTTATAGGTAACGTACTGAAATTTAATTTACCAACCGATTGTATCAGTTGGAAACTAATTTCTATTTTTTAAAAGAATTGACTTTATTTGTTTTTTCCAACCAAAATGTCAGTTGGTAAATAAAATTAATCTTAATTTAATAATTTTTTTGTTTCCAACCAAAATTGTAGTTGGAAGCAAAAAAAAAACATTGCAGCTTAAAAAAGAACCCTCCCCTTGCACGCAGATCTACCCCAAAAAAAACCCGTCCCCTTCTCTCTGCCATCTCTCAACGCCATCCCCATCGCCACCTTATGTCGCCATAACAGGAGTGTCTATGAGTTTCTCTGCTGAGTAACCGGGTCTCTTGCCTCAGTAAGCAGTGAGTGTTCGCGTAAAAAGGTAGAAAAATCAAGACATCAACCTATGTGACAAGCGAAGTTTTGTAGCATTTTTGACTCGAGTTATTAAACCCGTTGGGGTGTCTTTACACCTAATGCCCCGAGCCAACTGGATTGAGAGTCATTGGTTGAACGCTTGTTACAAGGGTCAATTAGAAAGCTTAATAAGATTGAGCATTGCACATGTCACATTAAAAAATATATATAATAAATTATTAAAAAAAACAAAAGAAAAGAAAGGAGAGTCAATAAATAAAATCCCTTGATATTAATTATTCATTGAGTCTGATGATTCTTGTGATATTGCAGTGTTTGTGTTAAGATTAAATTAAAGCCACATATTTATGCTAAATTCGCTACACACTTCACCTCACGCTAAGATAGAATGGGTGGTTTGAGATTTAGTTAGAATGATTTGTTCTAGTGATAGTGGTTGGTGGATTCTTGAATATATTCATACTAACGAGATAATTGGATTATTTACGTCTATGACATGAATTTTCTGAACACTTGAATTACTAGGGACTGGCAGTAAGCTGGTTGGGGATTGTGATAAATGTTCAAATGTACACTTTAATTGATAATTTATCATGAACATTTGTCATACAATTAGGGCTTGAAGTGATTATTACATAATTAAAGTACAAATATCGTTTTTAATCACTTTATATTTATTTCTATATTTTTAGGGCCAAAAACTTATAACCCATTTTTCAGTTCAGGTCTTATTCTATAAACATACCATATGAAGCCTAGTTCTGTTCAACCATGTGTCATCATACTAAGTGTAAAATAAACCACTTGCATCATCTGTATATTTACATATCACCATTCCATTTAATCATCCTATCATGCGTTATCATGTAGATAAATATATATACATATGTATATATGCTTACCTCACATCATTTATTACCATCTATCGAAAGTCCATATATATATATATATAGTAGTCTATATATATATAATATATATATAGTTGTGTGTACATATATATATATATGTATACATTGGGTACCAAAAGTCCACGTAATACTGTTATATATATATATATATGTATATGTATGTAATTGTCTGACATCAATAAATGATCTATTGATTTGGTTTTCATGTATGCATTAATATTGCAGCTCAACTTTCGTCCAAAAGTCTTCAAAATACGGTACTGAAAGGAATCATGTGAAGACTATCATCAGTATTCTCCATCTCACCAGTGGATTTTCACTACTATAAATTGAGACACCGAGACAATTCGAGGAGGAAGATTTTTCTGGAGAAACAAAGAGCAAGAGGAGAGATAAAAGCAGAGAGTGAGTTCTTGAGTTTTATTTTCTCTTTTACAACAATTCTCTCACATATTCTTTCTAGAATTTCGTGAGATTAATTGCTGGTTGTGTAAACCTAGTATGAGGAACTAATCTTCTTACTAGGGTGACGATGGATCCACTCTATTGTATCTAAATAAATTTTGTTTGATTGATTGTTAGTTTATTTATGTTATGTCAAGTGTTAATTAGCTATTCTTTATTGATAATTAAATCTTGATGTTTAGCTACCATCTAGGGTTGATTACCATGATGCAAATTGAGGCATATGCCCATGTCCAATTTGAGACCAGCTTCTTGCAGCTAACACCGGAGTTACTTAGACATAAATGCCATATGCTAGGATCTTTGTGATAACTACATAAGTTACCATAGGTCCTAATGCGTTCTTGATTGTCCTAGCCAATCCATATGCCCATGGATGGTTGCAATTGAGAATAGACGTGGTAAGTCAGATGCTCATGACTATTACATAAATTAGGGGACTTGATCTTTGACATGCATGAATGAAATGATAATTGTTGGCTAAATAATTTAAATACAATAGAGTTGGTGAAATCGGATCCCTAGTGTTTGTCTACTTGTGTTAATTCTTATTCATTTTGTTTCCACTGATAATTACGAAGAGTTGGAATTGCATATATTTAATATTCAGTCATTGTGGATACGACACTCATATTTGCCACTTCTATACTACAATTGATTCGTGCACTTGCGAATATAATTTGGGTTTGGAATCGCTATATTTTTAGCGGGTCTTAACTATCACATCAAGTTTTTGACGCTGTTGCCGGGGACTGATTTAATATATTGTTATCTAACTTTTGTATATATATATATATATGTGTGTGTGTGTATATATTTATTAATATTAGTATGCTACACCTCCTTAATGGAAGGTTTTTCAGTTTTTTGTGGATGGCTTAACCGCCCTATCTAACTATATATTATTGGCTAGTTCTACTACAACCGCCTATATCTGTTTATAATAACTCTCACTAACAATTACTAACTTACTAGCATTTCTAACATTTACATTTTTGCCACTAACAGTAACATTTATTTATTTTATTTTTTTTTACAGTATTATTTATATTTGTGGTTGGCTTTACACTGCCCCACCTTTATATATATATATGCTTATGTGGTCGGGGCTGCCTAATATAACTTTTTATTTCTGTTAATACTTATGGTTGGCCTTTATGCCCCATTTTATTGTTTTTTATATTAATTTCTTATTTTGTGTAAATTCACTCTTATAATTTTGTTAAAATAATAATAATAATAAAAAGTTATTATCGCTGACATTTTCTTTTATGCAAGGACGTCGATCTCAAAGTTTCAATCTTATTAACTACAATCCAGAGATTGAACTAACTCTTGCACAACTGAGAAGAGAAGTACGAGGAAATATGGCAGAAGAGAATCTTGAGAATGCTCTTGCTAGAATTGCACATCCACCAGTCAATGCACCTGCTTAGAGGCCAATGAAGAATTCATTTGTACCTCAGAATATGGAGCAACCATCCAGCATAGCATTCCAACCCAACGTTCAGGGCAATGTCACATTCTCTCCAGTTCTACTCAATGCAGTCCCACACTTCCTATGCACAACATTTGATGACCCTTACATACACATCAGAGAATTCTTTGAACTCTATAAGACACAATCTGTTCAGGGTTTGACGTCAGAAGAAGTACGACTCATGTTGTTTCCATTTTCTCTCAAAGACAATGTGAAACTGTGGTTCAACTCTTTGACCCCAAGATCGATCACTACATGGGAGCAAATGACAACAAAATTCTTGAAGAAATTTTTCCCAGCTCAGAAGACGAAGCAATTAAGAAGGGAAATTGAAACATGACAGCAAAAAGATGGGGACTTATTTTATGAAGCTTGGGATAACTTTAAACAGGTATTGCTCAAGTGCCCACACCACGACTTGTCACAAGATGATCAAGTTCAAGCTTTTTATGAAGGACTCGATGCAACAAACACAAGCATTATAGACTCAGCTTGTAGAGGCATATTAATGGAGAAAAGCAGTGAAAAAGCTTTTGAACTATTTGAAACTTTAAATGAAAATTTTCAACAATTTTCATCAAGAGTAAAGCAAGGGGTAAAGCTTCCAAAAGGTATGTATGAAGTCCACACCAGAGCAGAAAGCCAACCTCAATTGCAAGCCATGGAGAAGAAGATTGACATGTTAATGAAAGCAATTTTATCTTCCCAACAAGCAGCCCAAGTTGAGATGTGTGCCATTTGTTCTCAATCTAACCACACCACGAAAACATGTCCTATGTCTTCAAACTCTGAACAAGAATATATCAATTATACGGGGCAAGGTGGTTTCCATCCCAATAACAATCCATTTTCAAATACATACAATCCAGGATGGAGAAATCACCCAAATTTCATTTGGGGAGGACAAGGCCAGAGTAAGCAATACAATCAGAAGATGACACAACAAGTCCCTGCTGAACCAAAGAAGCTTTCTTTGGAGGAGCAAATGGCTCTTTTAGCTCTCAACACCAACAATTTTATTCAAAAAACAACGAAGCAAAATAGTGTTGGACCTATGGTCCTATATGTCTAATTTTGATGATATTAAATCATTTATAAATGATAATGAAACATTAAAGCAATATTTGATTTATATGAATTGAATTTAAATGACTATATATTTTTGAGATAGTGCTGGAAATTAAGTTTTGAAAACAAACATACATGGACTAAGTTAGAGCATCAATTTTCCAATTATCATATCTTAACCAACTTAGGTCCAAATGACTTGAAACTTGAACCACATGCACATGAAGGTTTAATATATGTTCTAGGACTATAATCATGAGAAATTAAATGCATCACATATATATTTGGTCATATGCTTAAATTCCGCCAAAACTAGGTTTTACCTAATTTTGTGCATATGTGTTCTTTGTGAACGTGGTGAACCAAATGAACTCCGATTTAAATGAAATTTCGTGTGCATCTTAGTTTCATCACTATGAACATATTTGATTTAGTAAAGTTCAAGAGAAAAGGTCATTTACACTGAGTTTGCAAAATGACTTTGAATTTACACTTAGAATTTATCGGTTTCACTATTAGTGATCTAATTGCTTGGTTGAGTGACCAAACGATTTCCGATTGTTATGAAATTTTACATGGACATTATAATACATATAAAATGATTTATCATGCAGTAATATAAATTTTCTGGGTTGTTTTTCTAATATAATTAACCTATGCGCTCTATATGAAGCTCTTTGAGCTTACATGCAATTGGGGAGTTCTATCTCCTATTTCCTTGTAGGTTAATCATCATTGTGGTCTCATATGGCTCAGAATTCAGTATGTTCAAGAGTGGTCGAAGTCTTGTTTCTAAGAATGAGCTTGGAGCTCTAGGAAACTATGAAAAATCCTATATTTGCCAACTTTCCACTAAGGCACTTAATCAAGTTGAATGAATCAAACATTGAGGCTATTGGTTGTGGTCTTCATGGAGATACAACTCTTTTCAAATGTGTGGGACAAACCTTGTCCTCTCTATCATTAGTGATATATTCTTGTTTGACATTTTCACTCAAGACATGTGCTACCAAGAAAGTTAGAATTGGTGCAATCAAACAAGATCCTTGACATTTTCACTCAAGACATGTGCTACCAAGAAAGTTAGAATTGGTGCAATCAAACAAGATCCTTGACATTTTCACTCAAGACATGTGCTACCAAGAAAGTTAGAATTGGTGCAATCAAACAAGATCCTTGACATTTTCACTCAAGACATGTGCTACCAAGAAAGTTAGGTTGGTGCAATCAAACAAGATCCTTGACTAAGAGATCACTTTTGAAGTCTTTGATTCAAAATGAAGGGACAAGATGGCATAGTACAATCTACATCCATGGTTGAGAATTAAAAAGAGTTTGAATGGTCAAGATTTGAAGACATACATTGATCAAAGGGTTGTGCTTGTGACAACATTTATGGAAGAAAGGTACAACTTGACTTCTCTCAAGCTTCCAACGTCTATATGCTCTATGGTGGAGATTTGTTTGCTCAAATCATCAATGAACAAGATTAGGAGCTGCAATGGATGGTAGAGATCAACTCTTGAAGTTTGATCCAATGGCTGCAAGCATAGGAGAGAATTGCCTTTAAAAGAGGATCTTCCCTTTCATACAACTTGGAGAAGCAAATTGAAAATTATCCTTGAGAGAAACCTCTTGCTATCAAGTACATCAATCATCAAGCTTTCTTGCTATTTGCTACAACAATCTTCTCCATTACAAGCCTCTACAATCAAGGACTTCTCACTACTCTTGCTTTTGCAAAAGGGAAGTTCCTATATCCTTTAGGCTTTGTTTGCTTACAATCTAAACCTCTCTTGTTCTTAAAATCCTATCTTTGAGAGTGTTGCTGTAATCTTGAGAGTTCCACACCAAATACCTTTGAGGTAACCTGTGAGAACCTTGCCTGAAAATCCCATTGAGAAATTCCCTTTGTTAAGGGAAATTGTAAACATTGAAGTTTGAGGGAGTTCTTAGAAACCCTTGGTGTAAGGAGTTTTGTGGGTCTCTTAAAACCACACCTTAGTGGAGTTGGGAAAATCCTAGGTTGGTGAATCTAGGTAGTAGACGTAGGAGAAGGGTCTCCGAACTACTATAAATCGCTGTGTTGATTTCTTTGTTTACTTGTTTATATTTACTACTTGTTTCAAACTGCAGGATTTTCAAAACCCTAATCTGTCCGAGATTAGCAGACTTACTTAAACTTTGAATTTTAATCTGAAATTTTGATATAGTGTTTATTAAGGTGTTGTGACATTGCATATAAAATTTTGTTGCATTTCGACATCATTTGATAGGTGAAACCTGAGTTGAAAAATCTGTGTGCAGTGTGTTGTTTGAAAATCTGTTTTGTGCAAATCTTGATTATTTGATATTTGGTCATTCACTATATTGTATCACATCTTGCATTGGATTGAATATTGATTAGGATAATCATTAGAGTCCAAATTTGTGTGCTATGTGTTAATTGTCATTAATTTGTTTAAATTTAAAAAGGGATTCCAATCGGAATTTGGGGACACAATTCACCCCCCCTCTTGTGTTAAACTCGATCCGTCAATTGGTATCGAAGCAGGTTAGCTAAAACTAGGAGTCATATCCTATTTGGCATATTTATGGCAAATATTAATTCTTATGGTGAGGCCGAAGGCCTATCCATGAATAGACCACCATTTTTCAATGGCTTGCAATATGGTTTTTGGAAAAATAGGATGAAAATTTTTATAAATTCCATTGATTATGACTTGTGGGAAGTTGTAGAGAATGGTCCTTATGTTCCTAGAAAACTTTTGGGTGATGAGATGGTAGATAAGGAAAAGAGTGAGTTTACTAAGGAAGATAAGAGATTACTTAGCCTAAATAATAAGGCAATCAACACTTTGCACATTGCACTTATTAGGAGTGAGTTTGATTACATAGCTCAATGTAAGAGTGCAAAGGAGATTTGGGATATGTTAGAATTGAAGCATGAAGGAACAAGTCAAGTGAAGGACTCTAAGATAAACATGCTAGTCACCGAGTTTGAGACCTTTAGAATGAAGAAGGGTGAGAGCATTAGGGAGATGTTTTCTAGACTTACTTGCATATGTAATGAATTAGAAGCCTTGAACAAACCATATGAGGAAGTTGATAAGGTCCAAAAGATCCTTAGGAGTTTACCTAGGATTTGGAAAGATAAGGTAGTAGCCATTAAAGAGGCTAAAGACCTTAGGAAGCTTAAGATAGAGGAATTAATAGGAAGTCTAATGACACATGAGTTGGAGATGTCAAGATTAGATGAGGAAGATGCACCACCTAAGAAAAATGGCTTAGCTCTTAGGATCAATAGTGACACTAGTTCGGATTCTAGTGATGATGATAGTGAAATAGGGGCAGCCCTATTAGCTAAGCATTTCAAGAAGTTCTTGAAGATGAATAAACGTGGAGGATTCAAGAATAGAAAGGCTTTTAAAGAAAAGAGAGAGGAGAAAGAGAAAGAAAAGAGTACTTGCTTTAAGTGTGGCAAAGTAGGTCACTTTATGGCCGATTGCCCTAAGTTTCAAAAGAAGAAGCATAAGGAATATAGAGAGAAAGAGAAGAAGAAGGAAAAAGGGAAGAAGGAGAAGAAGGCATTCAAGGCCACTTGGAATGATTCTTCATCATCATCTTCAAGTGATAGTGAAGAGGAACTCCAAGCCAACTTGTGTCTCATGGCAAATGAGGAAGAGGAAGTGTCCTCATCAAATTCGGATGAGATGGTAACATCTTCTAAACCTTCTTATGATGAGCTCTCTTGTGTTTATGATGAACTTTATACTGCTTATGAGAAATTGATGCATAAACACAAGCATGCTAAGAAAGAAGTTAGTAGACTTTCTAAAGTAGAGAAAATGCATCTAAATGAGTGTTGTGATTTGAAATCTAAATATGATGATGTATGTTTTTCACTTGATGCATTAGTTCAAGAAAATGAGGATTTAAAAGATCAATTGAAAACATGTGTTAATTCTAGTAACATTGCATCATCTAGCAATTCACATGACTTAGATGCTTTGCATGCTAGGATTCATGAGCTAGAAGGTGAGTTGGATACATGGGATGATCATGAGTGCATTATTATGCCTAACTCTTCTTCTCTACAAAAAGAGCTTGATATGGCCAATGAGAAATACAATATGCTTGAAAAACAATTTTCAAAATTTTCTATGAGTTCTTCTAAATTGGATGAACTTCTTGCATCTCAAAGACATTATCTTGACAAGAGTGGATTAGGATATGATCCTATGAAACTTAAGGACACCCTAGAGGCTAAGGAGGCCACGGTCAACGTGAACAAAAATGGTACCTACCCCAAGGGTAAGGCTAATGTTCCTAAGGGAACTACACCTAGGAAGAGAAAAGTTTATGTGAAGAAGGTTTGGGTGCCTAAAGGGTTGAATGACTTTGAAAAGAAAGCATATGTGATGAGAACTTTCAAAATTGATGCATATGCCTTTATTGCTACTAACCCCAAAGGATCCAAAGTTTGGATACCTAAGGTATATTAAACATGTGTTTATCTAGGTGTGCTTAAAATCCAAATTTGAGTCATGCAAATGGTATTTGGATAGTGGTTGTTCTAGACACATGACGGGAGATGCTTCATTATTCACATCCTTTGAAGCAAAGAAGAATGGAGGATTTGTGACCTTTGGAGACAAGGTCAAAGGTAAGATCCTAGGCTTGGGATCCATAGGTAACTCTTCTTTCTCCCTTAGTGAAGTAAGATTGGTTGAAAATTTATCTTTTAATTTATTGAGTGTTAGTCACTTAGCCGATAAAGGCTTTGATATTCTTTTCAAAAATGATAAATGTTATGTGTTTGATGTTTATGGTAATGTTGTGAAATTAGGAAGTAGAAGTGGTGATATGTATGTAATGCATTTTGATGCTATGAAAAATTCTAAAATATCTTGCTTGCATGCTAAAAATGATGATGCTTTGCATTGGCATAGAAGATTAGGTCATATCGGAATGTCTACATTAAAAAAGTTGTGTGCCAATGAACTTATTAGAGGATTGCCTAAGTTAAATTTCAATGTTGAACATGTTTGTGATGTTTGTGTTAGGGGTAAACAAACTAAAGAGTCTTTTAAGCCTAAACTTGATATTAGTACTTCTAGGCCTCTAGAATTGTTACATATGGATTTATTTGGTCCTAGTAGAGTTAGGAGTCTAGGTGGAAAATACTATGCATTTGTTATTGTGGATGATTATACTAGATTTACATGGTGTTTGTTTCTTGTGCATAAAAGTGATGCATTGCATGCTTTTGAAAACTTACTTAGGAGATTGCAAAATGAGCATAACTTAAAGGTTTCAAAAATTAGAAGTGACCATGGAGGTGAATTTGAAAATGCTAATTTTGATTCTTTGTGTGCTTCTTTTGGTATTAAACACGAGTTTAGTGCTCCTAGGACACCTCAACAAAATGGGGTTGTAGAAAGGAAGAATAGAACTTTACAAGAACTAGGAAGAACCATGCTTCTAGAATATAATCTTCCTAAATATTTTTGGGCCGAAGCTACTAGTAATGCATGTTATGTGAGTAATAGACTTAGCATTAGAAAAGGATTAAAGAAAACTCCTTATGAACTCTTGTATGGCAAGAAACCTAAAGTAGATTACTTTAAAGTTTTTGGTGCTAAATGTTTTATTTTAAATACCAAAGACAATTTGGATAAATTTGATGCAAAGAGTGACATTGGAATATTTTTAGGATATTCATCATCATCTAAAGCATATAGAGTATTTAACTCTAGAACTAAAATTGTGGAAGAAAGTGTAAATGTTAAATTCGATGATATGACCACACTTGCTCCAAATGTGCGTGTAGAAAATAATTTTTCAGATTTGGAACATCCTTTGAAGCACAAAAATGAAGGTACACATGGAGTACAATTGTTAGAAGAAGATGAAGATGATGTACCTTTGGTGGAGAACTTAAGGGAGATGAATATCTCAAATGAAGAAAGTGAAGGTGAACCCGAGGGAAATGAAGAACCAAAAGAAGCTGAAAATGCTATGGAACAACCGGGTGTTCACAAATACAAGGTGATGAAGTCTCATCCAAAAGAACTAATTATTGGAGACTTGTATCAAGGAAGGCAACTAAGAGCCAAAAGGGACTCTACGGTCAATTCTAATCCTTTAAACTCTTTTGCCATGCTTTCTTTAGTAGAGCCTAAAAATGTACGTGATGCTTTGCATGATGGTGATTGGGTGTATGCCATGCAAGAGGAGTTAGAACAATTTGAGAGAAGTAAGGTTTGGACTCTTTGTCCCAAACCTAAAGACCACACCATCATAGGAACAAAATGGGTCTATAGGAATAAGATGGATGAAAATGGTAATGTAACTAGGAACAAAGCTAGATTAGTGGCCCAAGGATATTGCCAAGAAGAGGGCATTGACTTTGATGAAACCTTTGCACCGGTTGCAAGGTTAGAGGCTATTAGATTATTGCTTGCATTTGCATGTTACAAAAATATCAAACTTTTTCAAATGGATGTGAAAAGTGTATTTTTAAATGGTGTGATAAATGAGGAAGTTTATGTTAAACAACCTCCCGGATTTGAAAGTAAGAAATTTCCAAACCATGTTTACAAACTAGACAAGGCTTTATATGGTTTAAAACAAGCTCCTAGAGCTTGGTATGAAAGATTGTCTAAGTTCTTGCTTGAAAATGGTTTTCAATGTGGTAGTATTGATGATACTTTGTTTATTAAATACAAAGGTCTTGATATGCTAATTGTGCAAATATATGTTGATGATATTGTGTTTGGTGCTACATTAGAATCTATGTGTGAAGATTTTGCATTATGCATGAAGAATGAATTTGAAATGAGTATGATGGGTGAGTTGACTTACTTTCTAGGTTTACAAATTAAACAAACCCCACTTGGCACTCACATTAGTCAAACTAAGTATACAAATGAGATATTAAAAAGGTTTGGCATGGATATTTCTAAAGGTTCATCCACACCTATGGGAGTGGGAACCAAATTAGAACCCGACCTAGATGGTAATGATGTTGATCAAAAGAGATATAGGTCAATGATTGGTAGTTTACTTTACTTGACCGCATCTAGGCCCGATATTATGTTTAGTGTTTGCATGTGTGCAAGATTTCAATCTAATCCTAAGCAAACACATCTCATGGCCATAAAGAAGATTCTTAGGTACTTAAAGGACACACCTTCCCTAGGGTTGTGGTATGATAAGAAATCTTCATTTGACTTGCATTCATTTGTAGATGCCGACTTTGCGGGTTGCAAAATAAATAGGAAAAGTACTAGTGGTACTTGTCAATACCTAGGAAATATGCTCATATCTTGGTTCTCCAAGAAGCAAACATGTGTTGCTTTGAGCACTACCGAAGCCGAATATATGGCTATTGGTAGTTGTACTTGCCAATTGCTTTGGATTAAACAACAAATGCTTGATTTTAATATGGAATTTTCAAACATTCCAATTCTTTGTGATAACATAAGTGCCATACATTTGTCTAAGAATCCTAGATATCATGGTAAAGCTAAGCATATAGACATTAGACATCATTTCATTAGAGATCATGTTGCTAAAAAGAACATTGTGCTTGAACATGTAGAAGGGGAACATAATATTGCCGATTTGTTCACTAAGCCTTTAGCTAAGGATAGATTCATAAAACTAAGAAATGCATTGGGTTTGTGTGAAGCACCTTGAGTGCATATTACTTGAATGCATATCCTTGTTTGATTGATATCCCAAGTTTGAACTTGAATGCTTATTATATTTTCTTGGTGATATGTGCTTATAAGCTAAATATATAAATTGGTATGCATGATTGAAGGGGGAGTAACCTAGTGTCATTAGGAGGCCATGGGTCACTTAGTGTGATAGGCTCCAAATTGGGTCACTTAGGTTCTATTAGTTCAATTGGTGTGTTGCCATGACTATTTGTTGATGAGAACTAGTTTTGATATTATTTGAAGCATGTTTATGGTCTTAAATCACTTTTGTGATAAAATCTCAAAAATGCTTATAAATCTTTTACAAAACTTGCATCAACCCCTTAGTTCTCCACTTTTTGAATTATTACAAAAAGGGGGAGAGACATGATGATAAATTGCATTAAAATCATTTGCCAAAATGCATATATAGGCATAACTTAAGGGGGAGTGTATATGCCATGATTGGGAGAGAATAGATGTTAAAGTAAGGGGGAGCTAAGCTTACTTAACTAAAGTTGTATATGAGTTTCAAAATTGTTTTAAATTGATATCATTAAACTTTTTAATGCACTTTGAATTGATATTAAATTCAATTACAATCAAATAGACATTTATATCATGCATGTTTTGTAATCATCAAAAAGGGGGAGATTGTTGGACCTATGGTCCTATATGTCTAATTTTGATGATATTAAATCATTTATAAATGATAATGAAACATTAAAGCAATATTTGATTTATATGAATTGAATTTAAATGACTATATATTTTTGAGATAGTGCTGGAAATTAAGTTTTGAAAACAAACATACATGGACTAAGTTAGAGCATCAATTTTCCAATTATCATATCTTAACCAACTTAGGTCCAAATGACTTGAAACTTGAACCACATGCACATGAAGGTTTAATATATGTTCTAGGACTATAATCATGAGAAATTAAATGCATCACATATATATTTGGTCATATGCTTAAATTCCGTCAAAACTAGGTTTTACCTAATTTTGTGCATATGTGTTCTTTGTGAACGTGGTGAACCAAATGAACTCCGATTTAAATGAAATTTCGTGTGCATCTTAGTTTCATCACTATGAACATATTTGATTTAGTAAAGTTCAAGAGAAAAGGTCATTTACACTGAGTTTGCAAAATGACTTTGAATTTACACTTAGAATTTATCGGTTTCACTATTAGTGATCTAATTGCTTGGTTGAGTGACCAAACGATTTCCGATTGTTATGAAATTTTACATGGACATTATAATACATATAAAATGATTTATCATGCAGTAATATAAATTTTCTGGGTTGTTTTTCTAATATAATTAACCTATGCGCTCTATATGAAGCTCTTTGAGCTTACATGCAATTGGGGAGTTCTATCTCCTATTTCCTTGTAGGTTAATCATCATTGTGGTCTCATATGGCTCAGAATTCAGTATGTTCAAGAGTGGTCGAAGTCTTGTTTCTAAGAATGAGCTTGGAGCTCTAGGAAACTATGAAAAATCCTATATTTGCCAACTTTCCACTAAGGCACTTAATCAAGTTGAATGAATCAAACATTGAGGCTATTGGTTGTGGTCTTCATGGAGATACAACTCTTTTCAAATGTGTGGGACAAACCTTGTCCTCTCTATCATTAGTGATATATTCTTGTTTGACATTTTCACTCAAGACATGTGCTACCAAGAAAGTTAGAATTGGTGCAATCAAACAAGATCCTTGACATTTTCACTCAAGACATGTGCTACCAAGAAAGTTAGAATTGGTGCAATCAAACAAGATCCTTGACATTTTCACTCAAGACATGTGCTACCAAGAAAGTTAGGATTGGTGCAATCAAACAAGATCCTTGACATTTTCACTCAAGACATGTGCTACCAAGAAAGTTAGGTTGGTGCAATCAAACAAGATCCTTGACTAAGAGATCACTTTTGAAGTCTTTGATTCAAAATGAAGGGACAAGATGGCATAGTACAATCTACATCCATGGTTGAGAATTAAAGAGAGTTTGAATGGTCAAGATTTGAAGACATACATTGATCAAAGGGTTGTGCTTGTGACAACATTTATGGAAGAAAGGTACAACTTGACTTCTCTCAAGCTTCCAACGTCTATATGCTCTATGGTGGAGATTTGTTTGCTCAAATCATCAATGAACAAGATTAGGAGCTGCAATGGATGGTAGAGATCAACTCTTGAAGTTTGATCCAATGGCTGCAAGCATAGGAGAGAATTGCCTTTAAAAGAGGATCTTCCCTTTCATACAACTTGGAGAAGCAAATTGAAAATTATCCTTGAGAGAAACCTCTTGCTATCAAGTACATCAATCATCAAGCTTTCTTGCTATTTGCTACAACAATCTTCTCCATTACAAGCCTCTACAATCAAGGACTTCTCACTACTCTTGCTTTTGCAAAAGGGAAGTTCCTATATCCTTTAGGCTTTGTTTGCTTACAATCTAAACCTCTCTTGTTCTTAAAATCCTATCTTTGAGAGTGTTGCTGTAATCTTGAGAGTTCCACACCAAATACCTTTGAGGTAACCTGTGAGAACCTTGCCTGAAAATCCCATTGAGAAATTCCCTTTGTTAAGGGAAATTGTAAACATTGAAGTTTGAGGGAGTTCTTAGAAACCCTTGGTGTAAGGAGTTTTGTGGGTCTCTTAAAACCACACCTTAGTGGAGTTGGGAAAATCCTAGGTTGGTGAATCTAGGTAGTAGACGTAGGAGAAGGGTCTCCGAACTACTATAAATCGCTGTGTTGATTTCTTTGTTTACTTGTTTATATTTACTACTTGTTTCAAACTGCAGGATTTTCAAAACCCTAATCTGTCCGAGATTAGCAGACTTACTTAAACTTTGAATTTTAATCTGAAATTTTGATATAGTGTTTATTAAGGTGTTGTGACATTGCATATAAAATTTTGTTGCATTTCGACATCATTTGATAGGTGAAACCTGAGTTGAAAAATCTGTGTGCAGTGTGTTGTTTGAAAATCTGTTTTGTGCAAATCTTGATTATTTGATATTTGGTCATTCACTATATTGTATCACATCTTGCATTGGATTGAATATTGATTAGGATAATCATTAGAGTCCAAATTTGTGTGCTATGTGTTAATTGTCATTAATTTGTTTAAATTTAAAAAGGGATTCCAATCGGAATTTGGGGACACAATTCACCCCCCCTCTTGTGTTAAACTCGATCCGTCAAATAGTAGGTACGACCAATAATTCAGTAACATATATGGATCTATTCAGAAATTTGAAGTTCAAGTTGGTCAAATTGCTGAGCGACTAAATGAAAGGGAGCTGGGCAGATTGTCGAGTAAACCATAAGTCAATCCAAAAGGCACGGAACAAATCAATGCTATTACCACCGGACGCGGAACAATTGTGGAATTTTTAGAGAATGATGATGAAAAGGCCAAAAAGAAAATAAAAACTGGTGAACAAAAGCCTGATGATGAAATTCAACCCAAGCCGACCGACTTATCCAAGCATAAAATGAATGAATCTCATGTGCCTTTCCCTAGCCGGTTGGTGAATGAGAAGAAGACTGACCAGATGCGGTGAATAATGGATATATTAAAAAAAGTGGAGATCAACATTCCTCTCCTTGATGCAATTCAACAAATTCCTTCCTATGCAACATTTCTAAAAGATGTCTACACCAGAAAGAAGAAACTAGCACCATACGAGAAGGTTATGTTGTCTGAACAATGCAGTGCCATTCTAAACAAGAAGATACCACCAAAGCTAAAGGATCCATATAGTTTTACTATCCCTTGTGCTGTTGGGCAAGTTTCTTTCGAGAAAGCTTTTCTAGACCTGGGTGCTAGCATCAATCTGATGCCATATTCTGTTTTTGTGCAACTTGGTCTCTTAAAGAAATTACAACCAACTTCAATCACTTTGTAATTGGAGGATCGGTCAATAGAATTTCCACGAGGTATCATAGAAGATGTTCTTATCAAAAATGACAAATTTCTCCTTCCAGCAGATTTTATTATCCTTGAGATGGAGGAAGATAGAAACATCCCAATTATTTTGGGGAGGCATTTCTTAGCCATTGCAGGAACTATTATGGATGTACAAAAGGGTTGTTTGTCGATGACTGTGCAAGGACAAATGATGGAATTTAATCTGTTTGAAGCTACTCGACATCCTTCAGATATAGGGGAGTGTTTTCAGCATTTAAGCTTTTGATGGCTCAATTTATGATTCATTTTTGGAGCATCAATCTACTGACCATTTGACAACTTGCCTTGCATTTTCTGAACTGCAAGTTGAAGAAGATGGTGAAGCTATAGAATTTTGTGCATACTTACAAGCACAACAACCAGTGAATCATTGGTGGATCCGTACATTTGAAGCTCTCGATCCTCCACTTCCGAAAGTGGTTCCTTCTATTGAATCTCTACCAAAGTTAGATTTGAAGCAACTTCTGGAGCATTTGAAGTATGTTTATCTTGGTGTTGAAGAAGTGTTACCTGTTATTGTAGCCGCTAATCTCACTGATTCGGAGGAAGAAAGTCTCTTGCGGGTGCTACGATAATACAAAAGTGTTATTGGGTGGTCCATTGCTGACATCAAAGGCATAAGTCCTACTATGTGCATGCACCGAATTTTACTTGAAGATGATTCAAAATCCTCACGTGAAGCACAAAGACACCTCAATCCATCGATGAAGGAGGTAGTTTGATCTGAAATATTGAAATTGTTGGATGTAGGAGTCATCTATCCTATTTTCGATAGCCAATGGGTCAGTCCTGTTCAAGTGGTTCCCAAGAAATCGGGAATCACGAGGATTACTAATGAGCTCATTCCAACAAGAAAACAGACAAGGTGGCGTGTTTGTATTGATTATCGGAAGCTGAATATTGCCACAAGAAAAGATCACTTTCCTTTACCATTTCTTGATCAGGTGTTGGAAAGACTGGCAGGCCATTCCCATTATTACTTTCTTGATGGTTACTCTGGCTATAATCAAATTGTGATAGCACTGGAGGATCAAGAGAAAACAACTTTCACATGTCCTTTTGGGACATTTGCATACAGAAGAATGCCATTTGGGCTTTGCAACGCACCAGCTACGTTTCAACGGTGCATGACAAGTATATTCTGTGACATGGTGGGCCACATCATTGAAGTATTTATGGATGATTTCTCCGTGTTTGGATCATCTTTTGATACCTGCCTATGCAATCTTGCCTTGGTTCTGGAGAGATGCCAGAAGACTAATTTGGTGCTTAATTGGGAGAAATGCCATTTTATGGTTCTCGAAGGTATTGTTCTTGGTCATCTTATTTCCGAGAAGGGGTTTGCTGTTGACAAAGCAAAAATTGAAGTTATTTCTAGATTGCCACCTCCCACTTCTGTAAGAGGTGTGCGATCTTTTCTCGGACATGTAGGGTTCTATCGCCGTTTTATCAAAGACTTCTCGAAGATTTCCAGGCCAGTGTGCAATTTGCTCTCCAAGGTTGCCACTTTCCACTTTGATGACGAGTGTTTGCAAGCATTCAACAAATTGAAGCAATTACTTACATCTGCACTATCATGATGGCACCAGATTGGAGTTTACCATTCGAGCTCATGTGTGATGCCAGTGACTATGCAATTGGAGCAGTGTTGGGGCAAAGAGTCGACAAGCTACCACATGTCATTTATTCTGCAAGTCGTATTCTCAATGATGCCTAACTTAATTACTCAACAATAGAAAAAGAACTGTTGGAAGTAGTTTTACATTGGAGAAATTCCGATCATACCATATTGGATCCAAGGTGATTGCCTATAGTGATCATGTGGTTCTCAAATATTTGTTGTCTAAAAAAGATTCAAAGCCGAGATTGATTCACTGGGTGTTATTACTCCAAGAATTTGATTTGGAGATAAGAGATAAAAAAGGAGCAGAAAATGTTGTAGCAGATCATCTTTCTCGTATTGTTCAAGCAAATGATGGTGAGAAGACGGAGCTTCCATTGAATGAAACTTTTCCAGATGAACAGTTTTTCTCCATACAAATTGAGATACCTGGGTATGCTGATATTGCCAATTACCTTGCAAAAGGTGTTATTCCCAAAAACTGGACTCACCAACAAAGGAAGAATTTTTCTCCACAGCCAAGCATTATTTCTGGGACGAGCCTTACTTATACAAGCATTGTGTTGATCAAATCATTCGGAGGTGTGTGCCACAGGACGAACAACGGAGTATTTTACAATTCTGCCATACATTCGCTTGTGGTGGTCACTTTGGTACCCAGAGAACTTCTGCAAAGATTTTACAATCAGGGTTCTATTGGCCAACTCTTCACAAGGATGCCCACATTTTCTGTTCCACCTGTGAAAATTGCCAGAAACTTGGCAACATTTCTCGTATGAATGAAATGCCACTCAACAATATTTTGGTGGTTGAAATCTTTGATGTTTGGAGAATAGATTTCATGGGACCATTTCCCAAGTCTCATAGGAATGAATATATACTAGTGGCAGTAGACTACGTGTCCAAATGGGTTGAAGCTGTTGCAAGCCCAACCAACAAAAGTGAGGTGGTAATCCAGTTACTTCAGGGTGTAATATTTCCTAGATATGGCACTCCACGTGCTATAATCAGTGATGAAGGGAAGCATTTTTTGAACAGGAGTGTGTCTACACTTCTTGCCAAGTATAATATCACGCATAAGATTGCCATTGCTTATCATCCTAAACCAGTGGACAAGCTGAGATTTCTAACCGAGAAATTAGAAGAATTTTGGAGAAGACAGTGAATATCAAAAGAACTGATTGGAGTATAAAATTGAATGATGCTCTTTGGGCATATCGCACTGCATATAAAACTCCAATTGGCATGTCTCCATATCGTTTGATTTTTGGCAAGGCTTGCCATCTTCCTGTGGAGCTCGAGCATAAGGCATTTTGGGCAATAAAAAGGTTGAATTTTGATTAAGATGCAGCTGGTGAGAAGAGGAAACTGCAGCTCAATGAACTTTACGAGCTACGTGACGAGGCATACGAAAACGCGAGGATTTACAAGGAAAAGACCAAGAGATACCATGATCAGCACATCACAATGAAAGAATTTTCTCCTGGTCAAAAGGTACTTTTGTTTAACTTTCGTCTCAAACCTTTTCCAGGGAAGTTACGTTCAAGATGATATGGCCTATTTCAAGTTGTTCGAGTAGATCCCCATGGAGCTGTTGACATTAAAAACTTGGAGACGAGAAATGAGTTCAAGGTTAACGGTCATCCCTCAAACCTTATTTGGAAGCTAATTATGACACAACAGTGTCCAACATTACTCTCCAAGACCCAGGTAATTGAGTGTTGGGAACACTCCGTCTTGCGTAGACAATAAATACAACACTTATGGGAGGCAACCCATATTTCTTTCCCATTTTTTTTAGTTAATATTATTATTATCTATTTGAAAAACAAAAGTACATTGGTCCTCATTGAGCGTGGAAATGAACAGCGGAGCGTGACAGTAAATAAACTGGTGATGTGACAGACACCCCAAATTTCTTTCATATTTGCAGTACGTTTTCCTTTATTATTCTCGATTCATCTTCATCTCAAATCATTTTTTTTGGAGTGTGTTTTTTCTCTCTAACAAAGATCAGGAAATATGCCGAGACGCCCACGCACCATCACATCAAAATTGCAGTCCAGGCTTGCATTGTTCAACGAAGCTGAAATCATTCCTGAGTGTAGAATTGATAAAACGATACAGCGAGAAGTCATCAACAGATGGGCGATGCACTACCTAAGGGAGCATTCCTTGTTGTTTCTAGTAAATCCAGATCCAGAAGATAAATTACTGGTGTATCCTCAAATCATTCGCTCTTTCTATCACACTCTTATCGAGCTACCACGAAGTGAGCGGTTTACCAAGTTATTATTGCTGGTGTGAAAGTTCAATTCACAACAGTAGAACTATGTTTTTGCTTAGAGTATCCACCAGCATATGATGAGACCATTGGATTTCGACAACCGATCTTTGCATCAAAGTAGGAATGATTGATGATGTGTGGAGGAAAGAGGAATAACACAACAACGCTACATGTCGAGCCTACTTGCCATCAAAGATGTGGTTGCTGGATGATGCTATCAGGAAAAATCTGTGTCCTATTGGCCATGAGCAAGAACGACGGAGAAAATTCTTATCCATTTTATACTTTATGAATAAAGGGCATTGGTTTGACATTGGTAAAATCTATCTGGCCACAATTTTCAAAGCCAAACTTTTGTCGAGAAGAAGCTAACAAAGGTGGGAAAGTTATTTTAACCACGGCTTATCACAAGGTTGCTTTTGTTCAAAAGTATTTGCCTCTTTGGTGTCAAACATCTTCCGAATATCAGGTCACCATGTTGGAAAAAAAGACATGGCGTCAAAGCATTAACCATTGGAAAACATCTTCTGCTAGAAAGAAGCAGACCCAAGAAGACCCCTCAACATCACTACCTGGCGATTCCTTATCAACAGTTGCAGCGTTTCCACAACTAGATCGCATGAGTTTCGAGATAGCCCGACTAGAGATAGGACTACAAACACTAGAGGTTGGACAACAAAGGCTGGAGCACATGTTGACCGTGCTCATGGATATGCTATGGAATTGAAAGCATAGCAATCCAACGGTTAGAATTTTTTTTGTATCAGGTTGTATTTCTCTAAACCACAACTTCGCATATTTACTTTTCATATTTAGTTCTTTCTTTTCCCGTTGAGGACAATGCGAAATTTTAAGTGGGGGAGGAAATGATTAATTGTTAAAAAAAAACTAAAAAAAATTTTTTTTTTTAAAAATTGTAGCTAGAGGAGGCAAGTGTTGTGCTACCTTAGGTGCAAACTTGAAACACTTGTAGTTGATCTCTTGGAGGGATGCCAACTCAACCAACTAAGTAATTAGTAGTTTGTCCAGGAAACAACCACCGATAAGGTATTTGGGAGTCCTAAGCATGGACTGGACAAAATGTCCATAATTGTAAAGCCCCAAAGTGGAGATACAAAGGACTGTTGACTTTGGCTTGGGTTCCATTGAGCTGACCAGAAACTCTTAGAGAATGACAACCTATTGCAAGGCCTTATTAGGCTTTTACCCTTTGCTACGGGGTACATCTCTTTAGTTAGGTTGATAGTAACCTAGCATCCAGTCTCAAAGATCTTGGTGTTGAGACAAATTCCGTTTGTTTGTGGTGCCTTGGGAATATTGAGTCTTAGAACCGTTTGTTTGTTAAATATCTATGCAGTTTAGTTATTTTACACTAAAATAAAAATTATTTGTGATTTGGAAGTCATGTTTCTACCATATTTCTGAATTGGTCAGAATATCTCTGAAGTGTGGAAAATAATTTGAGTTGAAAACCCATAATCACTTGTGGATTTTTCTGACTTTAGTTTTGTCTCACCTATTCTGTTTAATAATTGGATCAATTGCACAGAATTACGTATTTGTGGGGTACAATATTTGAGATTAATTATGAATATTGTGATTTTCTTGAGTTGATTTGGAATTCTTTGAATATTAATATCTTGGGATACATGTATATATTCATATTTAAAAAAAAGAGTAATTATAAATAACAGGAGTGTCTATGAGTTTCTCTGCTGAGTAACCGGGTCTCTTGCCTCAGTAAGCAGTGAGTGTTCGCGTAAAAAGGTAGAAAAATCAAGACATCAACCTATGTGACAAGCGAAGTTTTGTAGCCTTTTTGACTCGAGTTATTAAACCCGTTGGGGTGTCTTTACACCTAATGCCCCGAGCCAACTGGATTGAGAGTCATTGGTTGAACGCTTGTTACAAGGGTCAATTAGAAAGCTTAATAAGATTGAGCATTGCACATGTCACATTAAAAAATATATATAATAAATTATTAAAAAAAACAAAAGAAAAGAAAGGAGAGTCAATAAATAAAATCCCTTGATATTAATTATTCATTGAGTCTGATGATTCTTGTGATATTGCAGTGTTTGTGTTAAGATTAAATTAAAGCCACATATTTATGCTAAATTCGCTACACACTTCACCTCACGCTAAGATAGAATGGGTGGTTTGAGATTTAGTTAGAATGATTTGTTCTAGTGATAGTGGTTGGTGGATTCTTGAATATATTCATACTAACGAGATAATTGGATTATTTACGTCTATGACATGAATTTTCTGAACACTTGAATTACTAGGGACTGGCAGTAAGCTGGTTGGGGATTGTGATAAATGTTCAAATGTACACTTTAATTGATAATTTATCATGGACATTTGTCATACAATTAGGGCTTGAAGTGATTATTACATAATTAAAGTACAAATATCGTTTTTAATCACTTTATATTTATTTCTATATTTTTAGGGCCAAAAACTTATAACCCATTTTTCAGTTCAGGTCTTATTCTATAAACATACCATATGAAGCCTAGTTCTGTTCAACCATGTGTCATCATACTAAGTGTAAAATAAACCACTTGCATCATCTGTATATTTACATATCACCATTCTATTTAATCATCCTATCATGTAGATAAATATATATACATATGTATATATGCTTACCTCACATCATTTATTACCATCTGCATATGTACCGAAAGTCCATATATATATATATATATATATTAGTCTATATATATAGTTGTGTGTATATGTATGTATACATTGGGTACCAAAAGTCCACGTAATAGTGTTATACATATATGTATATGTATGTAATTGTCTGACATCAATAAATGATCTATTGATTTGGTTTTCATGTATGCATTAATATTGCACCTCAACTTTCGTCCAAAAGTCTTCAAAATACGGTACTGAAAGGAATCATGTGAAGACTATCATCAGTATTCTCCATCTCACCAGTGGATTTTCACTACTATAAATTGAGACACCGAGACAATTCGAGGAGGAAGATTTTTCTGGAGAAACAAAGAGCAAGAGGAGAGATAAAAGCAGAGAGTGAGTTCTTGAGTTTTATTTTCTCTTTTACAACAATTCTCTCACATATTCTTTCTAGAATTTCGTGAGATTAATTGCTGGTTGTGTAAACCTAGTATGAGGAACTAATCTTCTTACTAGGGTGACGATGGATCCACTCTATTGTATCTAAATAAATTTGGTTTGATTAATTGTTAGTTTTTTTTTATGCTATGTCAAGTGTTAATTAGCTATTATTTATTGATAATTAAATCCTGATATTTAGCTACCATCTAGGGTTGATTACCATGATGCAAATTGAGGCATATGCCCATGTCCAATTTGAGCCCAGCTTCTTACAGTTAACACTGGAGTTACTTAGACATAAATGTCATATGCTAGGATCTTTGTGATCGCTACATAAGTTATCATATGTCCTAATGCGTTCTTGATTGTCCTAGCCAATCCACATGCCCATGGATGGTTGCAATTAAGAATAGACGTGGTAAGTCAGATGTCCATGACTATTACATAAATTAGAGGACTTGATCTTTTACATGCATGAATGAAATGATAATTATTGGCTAAATAATTTAAATACAATAGAGTTGGTGAAATCGGATCCCTAGTATTTGTCTACTTGTGTTAATTCTTATTCATTTTGTTTCCACCGATAATTAGGAAGAGTTTGAATTGTAGATATTTGACATTCAGTCCTTGTGGATACGACACTCGTACTGGCTACTTCTATACTACAACTGATTTATGCACTTGCGAGTATAATTTGGGTTTGGAATCGCTATATTTTTAGCGGGTCTTAAATATCACATCAGCAGTCATCATCACTTGCCGTTGACTCGTCCATCACCACCCCAGAAAAACCATCGAAGTTCTGTTCTGTCAATAATTAAGTTATTTAATTAATCTTATGATAATACTATTTGATATACTGAATTATTTGATGAAATTCTATCTGAAGTGGTTTTAGAATTGTCAATTATCTGTTTTGGAAGAGTTTTTTATACAGGTGGTATAAAGTATAATTAAATTTTATTTTTTATTTTATTATAACATTACCAACAGCTATTTCGGTTGGTACGTATCTCTACCTGCCGATTGTGCGGTATCTCATTTCTTGTTTTGCAATCGTTTTTTCGGTTGGTACAATAATTTTTTAATATGAATAATTACCAACAAAAATATCGGTTGGTAGTATTACTGTGGGGAAATAATTCCCACCAAATATAAAATATTTGAAATTGATTTTGGGTATCACTACCAACCGATTCTAAAACGATTGGAAAAAATATTTCCAACGAAATAATTTCCGTGCCTACAAAAAAATATTCCAATGGAATGTAAAATTTTTGCAACGAAAATATTGGTTGGAAATTACCAAACGATTAGAAAAATGGTTGGAACAAAATTTCCAACGAGGTTTTTACTAACGGATATATATCGGTTGGAAATCGTTTGGAAAATAAGATTCCAACCGATTTTTCCCTGATTTCCAACCGATCTAGCGGTTGGTTTTGCGTGAATTTCTAGTAGTGAATGTTGGAGGCATAAACCAGATACGACCGAGCAGAACGGCTAGCCTTTGCTTTGATCACTGTAGCTCGAAAGCTAAGATCGTATTTCCACGCACACACCATTGAAGTACTTATTGACCAGCCCTTGAAGAGTATTCTCTAGAGGCCAAATACCTCTGACAGGTTGATAAAGTGGTCAATAGAGTTGAGCGAATTTGATATACTCTACAAACCAAGGCAAGCTATCAAAGCTCAAGCCTTGGCAAATTTTGTTGTTGAATGTCAATGTTCGCCTGAAGTGAGAACCAAGCAGGAACATCCGCAATGGCACCTTTATGTGGATGGCTCCTCAAATCATGAAGATAGTTGAGCAAGCATACTCCTCCTCGGTCGGGGGGCATATCAGTGGAACATGCTATTCAATTCGATTTTCACGCATCTAACAATGAAGTTGAGTATAAGACCATGTTGGCAAGATTACAACTCGCAAAAGAGTTGGAAGTGAAAAATCTCCAAATTTACAATGACTCTCAGCTCATTAACGAGTAAATAAAAGGAGAATATGAGGCTCAAGGTCCAAATATGATGAAATATTTGGTGAAAGTTAAGAGTTTGTTACAAGATTTCCCGAAGGTTATGATTAACAGGATTCTAAGGGAGGAGAATTCAAAAGCGGATGTACTTACTAAATTTGCCTCCGCCTGTTCGAAAAAAGAAGTGACCTCGGTCCATATAGATGTATTACCTCAACTGAGCATTAATGAAGATCAGTTTGTCATGGACATTGATCTAGAAGCATCATGGATTGATCCGATCATGGGCTATCTAACAGATGGTACTCTTCCAACAGATCACAATAAGGCCAAAAGTATAAAAGCCTGAGCAGCGAGGTATTCGGTGATTGATGGGGTATTATACAGAAGATCTTTCACACACCCTTATTTAAAACGTCTACCACCCCTAGAAGCCTATTATGTCTTGAGGGAGGTTCATGAAGGTATATGTGGTAGCCATGTGGGAAGAATGCTCACTCAGAAAGTACTTAGATACGACTACTACTGGCCGACAATGGAAAAAGAAGCTTTAGAAGTGGTGTAGAAGTGTGATAGGTGTTAGAGGCACTCAAATACATCTCATCTTCCATCTATCGAGATGCCACCAGTTCAAAATTCATGCCCATTTGCTCAATGGGGTTTAGATTTGCTCGGTCCTTTTCCCCAGGCAATCGAGCAACGCAAATTCTTGGTGGTTGCTACCAATTATTTCACAAAGTGGGTAGAAGCGGAACCTTTCGCTAGTATTACTGAGGGCAAGATTAAAGAATTAATCTGGAAAAACATCATATGCCGCTTTAGCCTTCCTCGGGTTTTGGTGGTAGACAATGAAAGGCAGTTCGTAAGAGGAATGATAAGGCAATTCAGCCCAGAGCTTGACATCGACCTCAGGATCACCTCGGTAGCCCACCCACAAGCAAATGGGCAAGCTGAGGTGACAAACCGTACTATCTTGCAAGTTTTGAAATTTAGACTTGGTAAGGCCAAAGGACTTTGGGTTGAACAACATCATCATGTCCTCTGGTCTTACTGAACAACTTCTCGGACTTCAACGTGAGAGTAACCTTTCTCGTTATCTTTTGGAACAGAAGCCCTAGTTCCTGTGGAGATAGGATCTCCAACATATCGTGTGCTTAATTTCACCGAGGAAGGAAACAGTGAATTGCTCCTTAACAATCTTGATTTACTAGAAAAATCCTGTGAAGAAGCCAAGATCAGAACAGTTGCATATAAACAGAGGAAAACTCGATATCATAATCGACGGGTCAAGCCCATAAATTTTATCTTAGGAGATATGGTCCTGAGGAAGGTTGAAGCTATCGGGAAACATCTTGAAAAGCTAGAAGAAAGCTGGGAAGGGCCATATCAGATTGTCAAGGTACTAAAGGATGGAGCTTACAAGATAGAATATCTGAACAAACCAGGGGAGATGAGCCCCCTGGAATGCTGATAATCTTTGCAAGTATTTTGCTTAAGTCAATATATGACTAGCCATTTTATTTGTTTCATTTCCTAGTTTGTTTTGCTTAAGTTTTTATGAATTCAATGAAAGTTCAGTTTCTTCGCTTTTTTAAAGTATTAAGTACTGAAAGCTTGTCCAGGCTATAATCAAGTAGATATACATGTAATGCTCGGGTTTCAACCAAAAATCCGAGAAGGAAAGAGATTTCCTCAGTTAAAATTCTTTTAAATTTTGAGTTGGGAAAAAACCAAAGGATCACCTTGGTTAGATAATCCCAAAATACTTGAAGTTTAGAGTAAAAGTAGAGAAGGGACGAACAATTCATTTTGGAAAATGTATCGAAAAGATTTCTTCTGGTAAATGTGTAAATACTTGAAAGATTTTCCAAGCATAGGTAGACTAAACAAGTCTGAAACCAACACACAAACTGAGAAGTCCTTTTGGGAATAAGAATCAAGACACTCAGATAAGCCTGAGTTTAAAAAAAACTTGGACAAATCCTAGGAAGAAAAGTCTATTGATCAGACAATCCCAGAATAAGGCCATAACAAGGGAGATTCGGGCAATTTACTTGATACCACCCGAGGATAGGCTCCTCCAATATAAGAGTTTTCTTGGTAAATTGAAAAAAGCTTCATGAAAAATAAGCTAAGTATAATAATACCAGATAAGATCCGAGATAACAACTTAAAAAGATCAAAGATAACAAGTTGAAAAGGGCAGATAAATAGTTCTTACAAATTCAAAAATTTAAAAAAAAAAAACCGATTGCTTGAAATTTTAGACAGACAAAGTAGTTAATCTAAGATATCAACGTTCTCTTCAGTTGAGGCTGGAACATTGGACGGAGGAACTAAGACTTTTGGAGGAGGTTCCCCTTGCTTGGTCCGTTCATTCTCCTCAGGAAGAGTCGAAGAAACATCCTCATCATACCCTTCTTCTTCTTCTCTTTCCTCAAAGGATCAATGGCAGCGGCATCAACTTCTTTTCTTTTTGCTTCAGCTTCAATATATACAGCTCGGACCTAGTCCTTTGTTTCCGCCGTGTCATCCCGACCATCCAATGGTGAACACAATGGGGTAAGAATAAAAGGATCTAAGCCTGCCTAAATAAGGCGTTTCCTTGAAGCTTTAATAGCTCCTCGGTACGCAAAGAAACCTTCAAACTTCAGAGCAAATTTGAATTCTTTAGACTCTTTGAATTTAGCCACTGAATCCCCTATCTCTTTGATAGTTTCTTTATAAGCATTTTTAGCACCCGACATGCTGTCCTCCAGAGCCTTGATCTATTCCTTATATTGATCAATATCCTTCCTCCACAGTTTCTTGCATTCCTCCCACTTGGCCTTCTCAACTGCTCGACCAGATTTCTCCTCTTCCAGGTTCGTTAACACCTTCTCCAGATCGGCATTAATTTTAGGTACCTTTTCCTCGGCCGTATCTGCTCTCTCCTTGGCTACAGTTTCCTCATAATGAAACCGATAAATTCCCTCAGGAAGAATGAACAGATGCGTGACGGCCTGATCCAGGATAAATACAAAGTTAGAAAAATCTCTTAGTTTAAGAAAATAACACTAAGTAAATGTCACTGACCTGCATAATTAAAGAGTTAAGTTGATCGATGTGCTCTATAGCTGATAAGGATTTGATTCTATTAAAATATGTAGCAGTGGGAATGTGCTTGACCATCTCGATCGTGACACTGGGATCCTTAGCTTGGGCAAAAACCTGGACACCCCATTTCACCTCATGAACAACCTGATCTTCATCAGTAATGATGCGGGGATGATCAGAAGCTGGCCGTGGAAAAATAGTGGCCCCAGTCGGAGGAGGAATACCTGAGAAAGGAGTAGTTTCATGAAGGGTTGTTGGAGGAATGGAATATGTCTTTTCAACCCTTGTCCTAACAAGCGAGGGGGCATGAAGAGCTTGCTCGACAATTGGAGTCTCCTTGGTCGCTCCAGCTCGGGAGGTACCACCAGGACCATCTTTAGGTCAAGCTTGTTTCCTCGGGCCAGTAGTTGCCTTTGCTTTCCTTTTCCTTTGAGGCTTAGGATCCGCCTCCATGTTCATAGATAGGTACTCGTCAAACTCGACCATGTATGCATATGGAGAAACACAAGTCAAAATAAGACTAATTAGTATAACCATACACAAATGGATGAGAAAAGAACAAGGCACACCTCGACGTGACTCCAATGAAAAGAAAGCAGTAGAAAAGTTATCAGGGTAAAATTTCAAAGATTTCTTGGAATTAGGACCAAGAAGAGCTATCTAGACATCTAGAAGTTTCTTTTTTGTTTTTGAAAATTTTGGAGGAGAATTGAAGAATGCAAGTAGGGGTACCGACCAGGTTGTCCTAAAAGGAAGGTGTTCTCCTTCCTTTATCGGTACTTTGACAAACATATAAGTTGATTTCCACTATTTGATAGACGAGTTACCAAGATGATGGAGAACCAAAGAAGAGATACCGAGATGATGAGTCTTAATAAGACAAAGAATAGTCCCGAGAAATCTCCATGAATTAGGAGTGATAATAGCTGGGGACAAATTGAACTTGTGGAAAAATGATGTTAAAACAGTAGGAAATGGAACACGAGTACCAGCTTGTAATACTCGGTAAAAAATAGCAAATTCACCGGAACCTGGGTTGAATGGGGATTCATTGGCACCGACAGGAAGACATGGCCAAGGGATTTTATATTTCTCCCTAGTGGCATCCACTTGCTCTTGAGAGTGAGTACAAGAGAGATAAGTCGGTTCACTCTCCCCGGAATCTACATCATCTACTCGAGCATTAGGGGGAGGAAGATCCCGAGGAGTGAGTTCCACATGGAACTGCACTCGTATCGGTTCAGCATTGACAAAAAATCTATCACCCCCATGAGGGTGAGTGATTTCAATGTTTGAAGACGTGGCGGCAGAATTATCAGAATTTTACGAGGAAGAACTAGAGTCAGACAACGAGGAAGACATTTTAAAAACTAACTCGGAAACATAAGGAAAATCTTGATCGATATAGAAAAAGATAAGTTGCTCGGGAAGATATCTTCAACAGTAAGAAGTAAAGAATGAAATTTTACTTTGCTATTTATACTAGGAGAGGAAATCATATCTAATGCCAGAGAAACAAGACCCTTCAAATCACCCAATTTGGGCCCCAGATCTTGTCTCCGGCAATGAGCCGCCAACATTTAACGATAGACAGTAATACTCTCTCACTTTAGCCGTTTCAACGTCTCGAGTAAAAAGAGTAGGGGCATGTGATGATACCAAAATACCCTCAAATAAAATATCAATAAGTGTCTAGAACACATGAAGCTATACTGGGGACCACCTGGGCTATAGTTGGTGTCACCTCGGTTCATGTCTCCTCGGTACCTGAGGAGTTACGATAGGTTGATTGGTAAATCACCCTGACTATAAATACGGAGCGTGCTTATAGCTCCCATGATCTTCAAAGAGCGGTTATAACCGCAAAGTAGCAGTTATTCAAGGAATATATAAAAGGGGAACTCTCATTTAGGTAAAAAAAACTTAATTTTTCTACTCACTTAAAAACAGAAAGCTTTGTATCCCGAGCAATCTCTCTAAATTCGCTTCATTACAGAACTAACTTGAGCATCGGAGTGGCTCCCATAAGAAACACCTCGGGGAAACTTTAGCTCACTTTTGTTACACGTGTAGAGAAGAACAACTTACTTGATCCTTTGTCTGATTAACACGCACGCACGAATTGAGAAGTCAAATTATCTGATTCTGCTCGTCATCACATATAGTTTGGAAGCATGAAGATGAATATAATATTGCTCGGGAAGGTAGCAGCTATAGATTCGATTAGAGTGTTTGTACGATACTTTTCTTTTTGTGTAATGATTCAAACAAATGTAACCAAAATATCAAATTAAATCGAGAAACATGAGTAGCTCAGATGACACTCATGTGGGTGGAAGCTCATAGAGGTCTCGAGTTCGAGCCTCCCCCATCCCCTTCCCCTATATTCAAAAAATTCATATTACCTATTTTTAAGTACACCCACTTTACTAGTAATCCAATTACCACTAAGTATGGACCATATGACATAATATAATGCGATTTAGATTACACTGTAAATACATGACGTACTAAATGACCCCAAGTGTGGAGTTTGTAAGCAACAACTATAGCTCCTTTTGTATCATGTAGTTATTGATTTTAGCTTGAGTGTTGAGACATTATGAAGTAATCATAGCTACGATAAGTTTAGAGTTGTTGGCATGCCGCGGGTAAAATGCGAGGAAGGCACATGTTTGACAACTCGTATTTCAGATATTCTCAATCAATAAACGAGGTCAAGAGGACAACTTTACGGTAATATCTACATACTTAGGGTGCGTTTGATAGAGAGTATGGATGACAGAGTGTATGTTAGAGTATACGCTATCAATATATGCTAGAGTATACGCTGATCAGACGTTTGGTGCAACTATAAAATATGCTAATTAGACATAGAGTATATGATGTAAAATTACCTATAAGGGCATTACGCATATTTAACAAATTACCTAAATTTTGTCCTTCTAATACTAAAATTCATGATTAAATGTTAGAAAAAAATATTTTAACTTATTTCCATATTGTAATTCTCAACCTCTAATAATTGCACCTTAAATTTCTAAATTGATATTTGGTGCAGTAAAATACAAACTCTCATACGTTAATTTTATTTTTCAATAATCATAAAATTAAAATAAAATAATTGTATGCAGAGTTTATATTGGGTTTTCATTACATAATCTAATAAAAGCCTAAAGAAAAAGAAAGCCTAATATAAACCCAACCCGATATAAACTCTACAATTAATAAGCACTTTTTACCTTATTTTCTTTAATTTCTACAATTAAGAAAATGGAAATAGGATAGAGTTTTTGGGTATTGGGTAGGTTATCTTTTCTTTCTAGAATTTGACAGGGATGTCAGATCTTCAACAGATGAGGAACAGATATCGTGGGTGGATTCTTCTATTTTTCCTCCTTTTCTTATACAATTTGCAGGAATCCAACTGGTCCGATCTTCATTCAGATGAGGAATAGAGAGCATGGGTAGGTTATTCTTTTTTCCTCTTTTCTTTCTACAATTTGATAGGGATCTTCGACAGGGGTTTGTTCGTATGATGAGAATGAAAAAGCTTTTGGGAAATGGAAAGGTTCGTGGAGAAATTATCTATTTTGTAAATTTTTTGCTTGTTTCTTAATCTGCCGTATGAGGAGAAATTGTAGCAAACGGAGATGGTCGGAAGGGTAGGGATGGGAATATGACATAGCGGATGAAAAATACTCTCAAATTGTGAGCATTTCAGCTGAAATCGCCACCGTATCTTCTGTGTTTGGTGGCTTGACGAGGTTGAGCGTGTGCCACTATCGATGCAAGTAGGCACACGCTCAACCAAACACACCCTTATATCAGTAAAGATTTTGTAGATTATGAGCAAGGGGATCTTATGGATATGAGGGTTGAAGACTTGGTGGATTTTGAGGCACGGGAAGGCTCTGCTAGGATTAGATGGTCGTGAATTCGAGTAAAAAGTTAGGGGTACAATGTCTAAGGGGATAATTATATGCACATGGTAACGTCCTTGTAACTTCGGTGATTAGTATATTTACTTTGAAAGTTTGTTGCTCGATTAATATTATCTAGTAGGGGTTTTAGGATTTTTCTCGTAAAGTTTGATGTGCTTGTGCTGGCGATCTTCTATGTTGGACAGAAGATGTCATGATTATGGTAGTTGGGGATAGAAGTTTTTGCGTTATGGATAGGGTGTGTGTTCATGTGTGTCAAGATTTGCTATCAATTCAAAGATTTTTGATAAGGGTTTGCACCAAATCTGACATGTTCACCAAACAAGCTATGTGCAGATTAAGAACACAGGGCTGTTGGTTTAAGGTTGTCTTCCGAGAAAAACACTTAAAATTTGAAATGTCTCAAGTGAGAAAAATAAGAGATAGAATACTAAGACCAAAGTGATGGAGCTCCTATTGAAACGAAACGAAACGAAACACAACACATTTTTGAAATGCGTTAGGAATTTCTTTGAATTAGGAATACATCCTAGAATGTGTTTGGTGTGTTTTACAAGTTAAAACTAAACATAGTCGCAAGGGTTACTGCCACGAGGGCTCTGAAAAGTATAGGGCTATGCTAGAAACTAGTTGGTCGGAGCCATGCTAATTGAAAATATAAGTGATCGGAGTCATTGCCTAAGAAAATATTAAAGTTATGTAGACGTAGAGTCTGTGTTTGATGTAAGGTGATTGTAGACTGCTCTTTTTTTTATAGTCTTCATGGTGACCATGATAGTCTTCAACTCTTGTTCTTTAGGCATGTTCTTGACATGAAAAAATATGGGAAGTCACGGGGAACTGCTAATTTTCTTATTGCTTAGGTTGTTGGGTCAGAATTCTCAATATCCGCAACCAACTCCTAGAAATGGGGATGATGACAACATCTCTCTAGTCTTGCTAATTCTTTTGGGTGGATGTGGGCACTCTAGGAGGCTGTGGTACGCTCCACTTTCTTGGTTTTCAGGCTTCATGCTTGAAATTGTGGAAACATGACTAACAGTCGCCATTTTGTTGATACTCATGCACGAAAGGTTGTGGGAACAATTCCTTCTTCTTCGGGGTATAGAACGAACATGATCTTGGTCTCTTAGTGTCGTATAGCAGTTGGAAACGTGTTTGAGAGAGCTCAGGGACATAGGCTAACAAACTCCTACTTCTCCTGGACTTCCTTTGAGATAATAATGCTGCAATCCCTGTTCTCCTTTAACAAACTAATTTGAAAGAGAATAACAATAATTTGCTCAATTGTAACCTTTGGGATTGATTTTTCCAGACACTCTTGATCTCCAGCAACTAATCCCTGGATTTTAGGTCAATAATCACCAGAAAATTGTTGGGTGTAAAATACGCCTAGTTTTATGGGCTTAAAATTACTATTTTTCTATGATGTTTAGTGCAAAAATATTGCTCATATTGTTATTTTTATGAACATGTATTACTGGAGGATAAAGCTGGCATTGGATGGGATTTGTGACCAGTTTCGCAACCTGTTGCGGCCGCGGGAACCAGACTTGTGTGATTAAGTTGCTGATGTGGCAAGGACAATTGGGCCAGTTTAGGGCTTGCTAAGCACTATATAAGCATCGATATGCCTAGTTGAAGACAACTTTTTGGCTGCACGATTACAGACTAAATATTGGAGAGAGTTTGACGGCAAGAAGGAGAAGAGAGAAGACATCACGCTTGACAGTTCAATTCCTTCGGCAGATTTCAATTCCTCTATTAATTTGAACATTGTCTATGAGAAGTTATATGATTTTTAATTATGAGCATGTGCAGCTAAACTCTTTTCTAGCTAGGGTTTGGTAATTCTTCTACCATAAACCTTGTGCACAGATTTGATTGATAATCAGACTAAGTTTAATTCTTTGTTCTCTGGATTGATTGCTTATTTCCTATTGTTATGCATGCCTGATCAACATCATAATTTTAGGAATTGTTAGTTAAACATATTCGGCTGACCATGACCCGGTGTTTGACAAAGTAACAAGAACTTGCGTAAGATCCAAGTTTTGGGAACATAGGACATAATTGATTGGGTCATAGACCATTATCCTAGATTTTGCAACTGTCGATTTCCTAGTGCTTATGCTTGTCTAAGGAAATTCTTAGGATAGACCAACCAAGACTCATTTGATAAGAAAAGATCTTGCAACTGGACCAAAGTCAGGATCGTTGTTTAGGGAACTCTAATTGACTGCAGCTGGACCAAGGCCTTTCAATTGACATTGTTAAACTTTTAAATTGTGTGATTGCATATTAATCTGTGTGCATAGGTGGAGGTAGTTGGCAAGCCAAACCCAAGCTAGGTTTTTCATCCATTGATATTTAGTTCAATTTTATTGCTAGTTAATATTAGAAGTGTCTGATATTTAATTTACTCTATTGTTAGTAGTTATAGTTGCTAATTAATACAGTTCTCGTGGATTCGACCCCATTCACTATTTTACTGTCAGTCGGCACGTACACTTGCGATTGGGATAAACCCGTCGGTATTGAGTTGCAAGTATTTCTTGCAATAAAAAGTATCGATAAAGTTTTTGGCGCCGTTGTCGGGGACTGTTAAGTTTATTATCAGTTGTTTCTTACGACAATAGTGTGTATTTATTTAGTTTATTTTGCCTACTGAAACTCACTTAAAAAAAATAATAATAAATAATTTTCTTGTGCAGGTCCAGAATTGTATTTTAAATTACATGGTCAACACTCGTTCTCAAAATCAGACATTAGAAGAATTTGACCCAGAGATTGAGAGAACAGCTAGAGCATTAAGACAAAGAAACAACATGGCTGCAAATCCACCTAATCGAGAGATTCAAGTTGCTGGTGGCACTGGAAATGCAGAGGGTAAAGCACGGATACCCATGATGAACAGATACATCCCGCAGAACATTGCCCAGCCATCATGTATTACATATCAACCTACGGGAGCAGCTAATGTCAGCCTATCACCTCAATTGCGGAATTCTGTACCACATTATGAGGGGCGGTTTAATGAAGATCCACACCAACATCTGAAGGATTTTACCAATCTTTGTCGTACTCAACACATGACAGGGATATCTACTGATAATCTGAAACTGGTACTCTTCCCTTTCACTCTTAGAGGAGGAGCCAAGATGTGGTACAACTCTATTGAAGCAGGAACTATTGGCACATAGGAGCAGATGGCAACTAAGTTCTTAAGGGAATTTTTTCCAGCTCATAGAACCAAGCAGCTGGTGCGAGAAGTTCAAAATTTTCCGCAAAAAGATGGTGATTTATTCTATGAGGCTTGGAAAGATTTCAAGAGCCGCTTAACTCGTTGCCCAACTCATAATCTGCATAAGGATGATGTTGTGCTACACTTTTATGAAGGGTTGAATGAGATTAATAGGATGAAGGTTGATTCAGCTTGTAATGGAGTGTTGATGCGGAAAAGTAGTGAGGAAGCGATGGAGCTATTCGAAGAATTGAGCGAAGATTCTCAACAATTTTCTACACGGGGTAGAAGCTCAACAAGGAAGTAAGGCATGTACGAAATAAGTGCTGACACTATGGTACAAGCTGAGATGAGAAATATCAATCGAAAAATTGACATGATTGTTGAAGCCATGAAGGGAATGAATATGAAAGCTTCGGTGCCAACAAAGCCAGTTACTGTGTGTGCTATCTGTTCAAATAATGATCATGTGACTGAAGCCTGTCTATTGACTTCTATGACGGACCAAGAACAAGCCAATTACTTGGGGCAAGGAAATTTCAACATGAGAAATCAAGCTTACCCATGGCGTACTCACCCAAATTTCTCATGGAGGAATGAACAAACTACAGCTGAAACAACAGCTCCTGCACAGCAACCAGCAAAGAGGAGTGACTTAGAGACCACAATGATGCAATTCATGCAACAAACAACTCAAGCCATTCAAAAGTTAGAGACCCAAGTGGGACAAATGGCTAAGGAGATGAGTGAAAGAAAGAAGGGAGAGTTACCTTCACAGCCCTTGAATAACCCAGCTGGGCAACCAGAGCAATTGAAAGCTGTAACAACTCTCCGAAGTGGCAAGCAAATTCTCATGACAGAGCAGCTACGAACAGAGTCTACAAATTGCAGCAAAGCTCCAGACAGGGTACAAATAGGCCGCAAAACTACACCAGTGGAGACACAGGAATGGGAAAGAGATCCTCCACCTTTCTCACAAAGGTTTGCCAAAAAGAAAACTGATTCTAAAGCATTAGATATTTTTGAGAAATTACGTAAGGTGGAAATTAATATTCCATTGCTTGATGCTATTAAACAAATTCCTTCTTATGCTAAATTTCTTAAAGAATGTTGTACTCAAAAGAGAAAATTTGCTGCACATGAAAAAATTGCTTTGAAAGAAGAAGTTAGTGCTGTGTTGTTAAATAAACTCCCACCAAAGCTTAAAGATCCTGGTAATTTTACCATTCCATGTAAAGTGGGAAATCAATTTTTTGAAAAGGCACTGTTAGACTTAGGGGCAAGTATTAATTTGTTGCCTTATTCTGTCTATGAAAAACTTGGGTTGGGAGAGCTCCAAGAGACTTCTATAATTTTGCAGTTGGCTGACTGTAGTGTCAAAAGACCTAAAGGGATTTTAGAAGATGTCTTGGTAACTGTGAATGATTTAATCTTGCCTGCTGATTTTGTTGTGCTGGATATGGAGGATAGTCCTAGATCCTCATCTTTACCTATCATTCTTGGACGACCTTTTATGGTTACTGCTGACATGAATATTAGTGTGAAAAAGGGGACTGTAACTATGCAGGTGAATGACAAAGAATTGAAATTTCCTGTGTTTGATGCACTTAAATCTCATAATGATCATAGTGATTGTTTTAATATTGATACTACACATGATCTTGCGAGTGGGGTGTTTCAGGTTACCAGTATTGATCCAGTTGAAGTAGTGGTGGCGTATGGTTTGAATGAGAACACAATTTCTGAAGGAGTCTTGGAGAATGATGACCGAATAGATGAGGCTATCCAAGCATTCCAATTGAACCGGTCCTATGGTGGTAAGACTACTCATCCTTTTGAGCAACTGATGCCTACTAATGCATCTCTTGTTCCCTCAACAACTAAAGCACCTAATTTGGAGCTGAAGTAGTTACCTAGTCACTTGAACTACATTTACTTGGGTGATAACAACACTGTACCGGTGATAGTAGCTGCCAATCTAAGTTTGAGGGAGGAAGAAAAGTTTATCCGAATTTTGAGGAAGCATAAGACAACTCTTGGGTGGACCATCGCTGACATAAAAGGGGATTAGCCCAACTAGGTGTATGCACCAGATTTTATTGGAGAATGATGCAAAGCCCACTGGAGAGGCACAAAGGCGATTGAATCCGCATATGAAAGATGTTGTCAAAGCTGGAGATAGGTGTCGCTTGCAACTAAATGAGCTTGAAGAATTGCGGCATGAGGCCTATAAGAATGCAAAGTTATCTAAGGAGCGAGCCAAGAGGTACTATGACAAGAAGCTTGTGCGAAAACAAATTTCTGGTGGGCAGAAGGTGTTAGTGTATAAATCTCGTTTGAAACTTTTTATGGGAAAGCTCAAATCAAAGTGGCATGGTTCGTATGTGATACAAGCTGTGTTACCTCATGGTCCATTAAAGTCAAAATATCAAGACTCTGATCAAACATTCAAGGTTAATGGCCATCGAGTGACGCCTTATTGGGAGAATGTACAAGTTCCTGTGGATGAAGTGGTATATCTCCACTCTATTGCTCTCTGACCGAATATAAGGCTATGTCTAGCTGAAGACAATAAATTTAGCACTTCATGGGAGGTAACCCATATGGAAGAGGAGCACAATTTTGACCACTTAAATCAGCTAAGTCTCTCTTCCTTCCCATCACTTAATTTTGTTCTTTCTTTTTGTCATAGCAAATTTTCTTTTTGTTTTCTTTTTAAACATTGAGAGCAATGTCAACTTCAAGTTTGGGGGAGAGGGAATTTGCTTATGCTGAAAATTTTTTGAAAATTTTTGAAAAAGTTTTTGAAATTATTTTGAGAAAAGAATTGGCGTACTTGTGCTTAATTGTTATGAAGTGCTTTTGAGACTGATGGTGTGATTCTTTGCATGATCTTTTGCAATAAATGTCTGCTTAGTTTACATATTATTTGCATCACCAATTAGCTTGTGAGGAGCCTGCAGAAATTTTGTGTGCTATGAATTTTATGACTTTGTATAGCTAGAACTTGCATTAGACCATCTGAAGTAAATACTATGTTTTTGTTCTTTGAAAGTGATGAAGGCATTATTTGTCAATTTTGGCCTACCTTGAACCTTACCTCTGTTCCCATTCCTTTGAATGAATATTCTTCTTTTGCAGTAGACCTTCCCATCTTTGTGATGTATTATGCTTGTGTCATAAGTCATAAAAATAGAATCCATCATGGGATAGTTGTTTGAGGTGTTTGGAAGGCTGTTGATGAGGTGAGGAGTTGGAGTGTGGTGTTGAAAGGAGGCAGGTTTGAACATAGGGAGAGGTGTATAAGTAGAGTTCTGGGGACTTTGCAGCCTCTTTGAGTCCTAAGTGTGGCTTGAGGCGTATACGAATAAGCGGTGACCCATGTCCCAAAAAAAAAAAAAAAAGAGATAAATATATACGGAGTAAGGTTGGTGTCCATTGCCTACAACCGCAAATCCCTAGCTTTTTACCTTTTTCACCCAAAAGAGGGGTAGATTACCGCACAGAAAAAAATAAATTTGGGTTGTTTTTTTTTACTTTGGCAACAATACCGAGTTCACCTATGGCTACAAGAAGTGCAAAGAGGAAGAAGGAGTTAGCAAGCAAGAAGAAGGGAAGGGTGGTTGAGAGTGCGGATGTCCCTGTGGAAGAAGAAGAAAGTTTTGACCGATTCATATCCCCTGAGGTGCAGATCGAGTGTGAGGAAGTGTGGTCGAAGAGGGCTTTGCATGTGGAACGCCATGTTGTGGTGGAGCACTTCCAGCGGGTTAACTGGTATTACAAATTGAAGGAGAGGGGATGGCTAGGCATCACCAGTGTTCCAGGTGTGGCTATTCGACAACTGGTATATGAGTTTTACGTCAATTTAATAGTCAATGATAACCATTGTATGGCATATGTCCGAGGTAAGCAATTCTTTTTCAACCCAAGGAGGGTTTCATCTGTTTTGAGCTTACCAAAACCATTGAAGAAACCTAGCTTTAAATTTAGGGATTTTGGAACCTCGAATGTTGATACTGTGTGGCCTGATTGGAGAATTGTGGTGGAAACTTTGACTGGGAACAGTAGTGATGAGCCGAATAAAAATGTTATTTTATTTGTAGATTTGATGCAGCCTTATAGATTGTTAGCTCATATAGTGACCAGGAATGTGATACCTGTGACTCATCTTTCCACTGTCAATGCAAAATCTTGCTATTTGATGTATGCCATTATCTGTGATTTGGATTTTTGCATGGCAAGTACTATATATGATCACATTGTTATAGTGAAAGAGGATAATAAACCTGGTCAGGTGCTGCCATTTAGGGTGCTGATTACTACTTTGTGTCTTGCTGAAAGTGTGGAAAAGGAGTTGGGTGATGTTCAGGAGAAAAGGAAAGCACCTCTTAACAGGTTTTGGTTTGATAGAAGTGAGGTGCAGCTTGCTAGGCAGCACCGAAAACTTCTGGGACAGCTGAGGAGTCTCGGGTGCATAATACTGAAGAAGGGAATGATGGTGAAGGTTGTGGTAGTTTAGACGAAAGGTTGGAAGCTGTTGAGGAGAAAGTGACTGATTTGGGTGTCGAGGTTGAGCAAGTTGGGAGCTTGCAGGGGCAGGTGATAACCCGGTTGAAGCATCTTGAATCAACAGTTGAGTCACTTCAAATGAGTATTGGAACCCATATGCATGAGATGAAGGAGGCACTGCAGCGATTTGAAGCTCAACAGAGGAAGATGTTTGATTTGATTCATGATGGGAGCCTACCCTGATGTTCTGTGGTTGTGTGCTGATGTTCAGGCTAGTTTGCTGACATACTGACTTGTTGTTTCGGAGTAGGGGAGTTTTTTTTAGTACTTAATTATGTTGGGATGGTTAGATGGAGTTAGGATTAGTCTTATGATGGATGCCTATTTTTGAGACTGTGATATATGGCATGATCATCACATATTTTGTTAAACCAGACCTTTATCTATCCTATGCTATTCCCTGCAGTTTATCCTTGTTGCATTGAACTTAATTGTGATTGGATTATAATGACTTTAGTTTGAATCCAATTTATATTTATTTTGTGCATTTTTTAGCCTTCCTTAGCCAAATTTCTTGCCCCCAATAAAGTCCTTCTGATTCATTGAATGAAAAGTTTAGTGTGAAGTAAGAATGGTGGACATGTGAGCATATGGCTGCAGGTTATGAATTCATAAGAGAGTAAACACCACCCTTATACACTTGAGTGAAAATTTTCTTCTATATATTATGTGTGTACCTTGGTGAGGGTGTGTGAGAATAATTGTGTAAACTAAGGTGGTTGTGAGCAGAGTTAAGGTGGTGCAATTTTCTACAAGACATCAACGTTGCATTGAAATAATGAGACAGTACTTGTGCTGCCAATTCTTGATTGCAGTTTTTCAATTGATGCTTAAATAGTTTAAACTTTTTCTTGATTGCTTGCTTGAGGACAAGCAAGGTTGAAGTTTGGGGGATTTTGTTGGGTGTAAAATACACCTAGTTTTATGTGCTTAAAATTACTATTTTTCTATAATGTTTAGTGCAAAAATACTGCCCACATTGTTATTTTTATGAACAGGTATTACTAGAGGATAAAGCTGGCATTGGACGGGAATTGTGACCTGTTTTGTAACCTGTTGCTGCCGCGGATCACGGGAATCAGACTTGTGTGATTAAGTTGCTGATGTGACAAGGACAATTGGGCCAGTTTAGGGCTTGCTAAGCACTATATAAGCAGTGATATGCCTAGTTGAAGACAACTTTTTGGCTGCACGATTACAGACTGAATATTGGAGAGAGTTTGACGGCAAGAAGGAGAAGAGAGAAGACATCACGCTTGACAGTTCAATTCCTTCGGCAGATTTCAATTCTTCTATTAATTTGAACATTGTCTATGAGTAGTTATATGATTTTAATTATGAGCATGTGCAGCTAAACTCTTTTCTAGCTAGGGTTTGGTAATTCTTTTACCACAAACCTTGTGTACAGATTTGATTGATAATCAGACTAAGTTTAATTCTTTGTTCTCTGGATTGATTGCTTATTTCCTATTGTTATGCATGCCTGATCAACATTATAATTTTAGGAATTGTTAGTTAAACATATTCGGCTGACCATGACCCGGTGTTTGACAAAGTAACAAGAACTTGCGTAAGATCCAAGTTTTGGGAACATAGGACATAATTGATTGGGTAATAGACCATTATCCTAGATTGTGCAACTGTCGATTTCCTAGTGCTTATGCTTGTCTAAGGAAATTTTTAGGATAGACCAACCAAGACTCCGTTGATAAGAAAAGATCTTGCAACTGGACCAAAGTTAGGATCGTTGTTTAGGGAAATCTAATTGACTGCAGCTGGACCGAGGCCTTTCAATTAACATTGTTAAACTTTTAAATTGTGTGATTGCATATTAATCTGTGTGTATAGGTGGAGGTAGTTGGCAAGCCAAACCCAAGCTAGGTTTTTCATCCATTGATATTTAGTTCAATTTTATTGCTAGTTAATATTAGAAGTGTCTGATATTTAATTTACCCTATTGTTAGTAGTTATAGTTGGTAATTAATACAGTTCTCGTGGATTCGACCTCATTAACTATTTTACTGTCAGTCGGCACGTACACTTGCGATTGGGATAAACCCGTCGGTATTGAGTTGCAAGTATTTCTTGCAATAACAAGTATCGATCAAAAATCTATAAAATAAACAAATATTAGAAATAAAAATTTCATTCCCTTGCCACTTATCAGTTGGAGATTGGTTGTTCTTTGCAAAGTATGGGACCCAAATTACCTTGCATCACTAGGTGTGAGTATCATTTCTAGTGCAAATAGCTTGTTAATTGTTCTTTCCACTTATTATTACTCAAAATAATTTTCAGAAGCAATGAAACAAGATCAATATTTTTTTTCTCTAACATCAAATGTAGACTCTAAAGTAACCAGAGTGATTAAATATATACCAAACGCATCAATTTTGTTAAATATCACAATTATTATCCACTATCAATTTTGTTAAATAATCCCAACATCAATTTTTTCTTCTTATCCAAAAATAATCCGAGTCAGACTTTTTTGTGCATATAATAATTATTGGAAGAAGAACCCCCCATTCTTCGTGTAAGAGATGTGCCATTTTGGCAGCGGCTCAGAAGTGCAATCCAATCGGGCTGTTGCTTCCGACCAACTGAAGAATGGGGAGCACAAGTTTCAGAGGTTTAAAACTGAATTGTTTTACTTGCTTCTATGCCTCCTTGAATTGTTTTGAAGTGAAATGGATGATTATATATGCATTACTACTATGAAGCTCCTTTTGGTAGAGCTTATTTGCTAAAAAAACAAAGCTAGTTTATAAGGTGTGTGTTTGGTAGAGTGGTTGTGTTGATTTTCAACGCTAATTGTTAAGCTGTGAAAAAAAAATTGAGCTTAAATTTCTGAAATAAAGTTCGAGGTGTATGGTGAAGTTGTTAACGGTTGTTAGCAGTTAGGTTGTATAAAATATATTTAGTTGTATTATTATTAATTTATAAGTATAATTTATTAAGTAAAAATTATAATTACTTTAACTTAATATTTAAATTGTAATATAATATATATAGTATGAATATATAAATGAATAAATGTAATTTAATATAGATAATTATAATAATTATAAATGGATAAATATAAAATATTATAAGAATTAGTAATTTATTATTGTTATTGATTTATTTTAATATTTATTAAGAATTAAATACAATATTAGTACATTTTGTACTTAATTTAAGAATTTAATATAAATATAATTTAAATATAATGCAAGTGGGTCCCACCATTTTAAAATAAAAAATTAATTTTAAACATGTGGGATCCACGTGGATCCCACATGAAAAATAAAAAATACTTCCCATGTTGGTCTCACATTAAAAAAATAAAAGCCCAGAAGAGAGCTTATTCTGGGAGGGCGGTACCACCTAACGGTTATAGGCTGTTTGGTGTAGCGAGTCCGCTGTGCAGCCCGCTGCACCAAACATTGCCTGTATAAAAAAAAGCTACCTTATAAGCTGTGTACTAAACTGTTAGGTATTTGGTGGACTAACGTTAGCTTATAAGGTGTAAAAAAAATAAAATAAAAACTACACAACACATTAAGAACTAATAACTCTTTGTGGTTGTTATTTTATGATTTTTTACTTTCTTGGTAATTTTTTGGTAATTTTTTTATTATTAATATACTTTTATATTTGGATACAAATTACAAGATATCTTTATATAAAAAAAATTAATTTATATATCATATATAATGTTATCTTAATAAAAAAGAAGAAGAAAAAAGAAAACAAATATAAACTCCAAAATAAATTTTAAGTTGGAGCTTATTTTTTTGGAGCTTAGAGCTTATGCTCTCAACTTATAAGCAAGCTTATAAGTAGGTTATAAGCTTTGCCAAAGATGCATTGAATATCCTTTAAATGCATTTATAAAATAAAAGGACATACATATGGTTTTCAACTTTGAATATATATATATATATATATATACAAGAATTCTCCTATGTGGACCAAAAAGTGTATGTAATATATATATATGTAGGAAGAGCTTGTATGTAACCTTGAATACGTGTGCGACTGTTTCACTTGTTTTGAATTGATATGCGTAAGTTTAGGGAAAGCTTCATGAGTGAAGAATGAATGCAGTCATGGTGCTTCCCTTTCATGGCGGACAAATCCTTAATGAACTTTGCGCATGTTGGTATCTGTCTGATCACATGTAACAAATTAAGAAAGGTTAATTTTAACATGTTTCAAGTACTGTTCTAGGATTTCACCCAAGATTTCTCCCGGCTGGTCGGGAGAGCTTAAGGAAAGGAAAACGCACATGAGCAAAACTTCTTTGTTCAATTTCTTTGTTAGGACCATCTTCTTACTGCTTTGTGGTGGTAGTGATGCTTGTGCTTGGCCTCTTGCCACCAATCGTATCTTGTATTGTTCTATGGTTCCATAGGAAATCTCTTGATTTTGAGAATCAATGTGTTCTCAATAGCTTTTTGGTTTGGGAAGCTCAACCAAATTCCCAACATGGTTTGCGTTCATAGCCTCAATTTTTTTGCTCCAAAGTTCCAACCATTGGATTTGGACCAGAAAGAATCATTTGAACTGATATTGTCCTCTCATAATCCAATGGAGAGATCATGAATGTCTCTCATTTAATCTCAAAACGACGCTTAAGAATCAAGTTCATGTACACTCTTTGGAGGTATAGATTCCAAATGGTTTTACTCCATTAGAGTAAATTCATCTAATGTGTCGCTAGGAGGGTGGGCTCAAGCCGACCCTCAAATTGTGGAAAAAAAAAATGACCATGTATACTAGCTACTAAATACCCAAATCTCAAATTAAATCCATTTATTTATATTTTAATAACTATATAATACGTATGGTTAATTTAGAAATTATACGTGTTGATTGATACACACTTATAAAGAGAACATATATCAATTGCTACTAATGATAGATGATAGATTATTTGTATTTAATGAAAAATCTTCTAACACAACTTAAATGATAGTTTATTCCCGATCGCTTTTTAATATATAGATTTTGATATGTAATTTAATAATTATATAGCTATTTACTTAATTTGATAACTATATCGATATTTTCTTATTTTCGGTCACTTATCAGTAAATGTCATAAAAAAATTTCAAGAGCACTGCTCCTGAACCTCTTTTAACCTTCGGCGCCCCTCTTATAAATGTCTAAATCCACCACTAATCAAGCGCCCTTAAATTCATTTTTTAGATCCGCCCCTGTCACTCCCATTGTCTCTAAGATAGAGGATGAGATGTATCATCAATATCCTCAATTAGATAATCAATTGCGCCATCATTAAGGTTTTAAACTTTATAATAGTGAAAATCCTTCAAAACCTCTCCTCGGCTAGAATACTCTTTTTGTAGAAAAGCGACATTTTGTGACTCAATTTCATTAACTCCTCCATCTTCATTGTTCCCTAGACAAATCCTTTGAAAGTCTTAGAGTATCTTATGAAGATATACTTCTTTCCTCAGTCACCTAACTTCTCATATTTTGAAATTAGGATATGAATGTATGCAGCTGAAACTAGAGTAGTAATTTCACCACACAATCTAACTACAAGCAACAAATATCAATCATACAATATCAGTTCCAATTCAAGGGTTGATTCTTTCTCGATTATATTGGTTTGTTCGGTCACAATGCAAACACGTATCACTAAGAAATATATTAATACTGCTTGATCGCAATTGTTAACCCAAAATTAATGATCCATTAAAATCATAAGAACATCACAACCAACGAATCTTCTAAATCGTGGCCCAAGTCTTTGACAATTAATTTTTTTTCAATTTCAATTTCACTAAGACATGTGACTATGGTGTGTTCCTTGGCCTTCACTGAATTAGTTTATATACAAGTTTGAATAGTAATCAAGCAAGCAATCAAACATACAATAAACTTATAATCATGGAGATAGAAAAACAAGAATCAATAAACTATAATTGAATACTTTTAAAATTGAATCAACTTGCAATTATCATGCTAGGCTACATCGATCACATCCTAGTTAAAAAGTTTAGCTACTCATGTTATTAGAACACAAGAAGATTAAGAATGAAATATCCATGAAACAAGAACAAAAATAAAAGGTAGAGAGAATATGGCTCTCCAACTACCCTTCAATTATGCTATAGGACTCCCTTTAATATTGTCCACAAAAACTTCCTTTAATTTAAGAACTTGCAGCCAACTCCAATTTCCAGCTATGTTTCCTACTTTCATTCACATCTTTTCTTTCCTTTTACAACCAAAAGTCAAGCTAGCCAGCCTCCTACTTCCTTCTCTCCTCATCACGTATCCTTCACTGGTACACATAGGACGATTGGCTCGGCATTTTGACTGTAATTTTGAAACAATATAATGTACGACAATTATTCACTTGAAATTTACAACATACATGCCATCAATTTTTTCACTTGAAAATTCCTCTGCGGGGCTTCCAAATTTCTTACATCAATATCGCAAAATGTTTCAGAAACTAAAATTCCTTATATTTCCAATGATATATAGCACGAAACCTAGTCCAGTCTGTAGAATTTTTGGTACTCTTCGAAAGCGGACTGACTTGAACAGTAAATTCCTGTTCTAATTATGATATTTTTGGAATAAAGACTATCAATCTACTCCGTATCCATCTCTAGGATCCAATTAAATAAAAGAAACATAAAATGAACAAGTTTTACTCCAAAAAAATGTAAAAAAAAAACTAAGAAATAGAGGTATAAAATGTATGCACTCTTAGAGTTATCAAGAACTCATACTCCAATCTGGTTGAGTATTCCTACTCTAATTCCAATGAGAACTCATACGCCGATTCAATTTAGAACTCCTACTCTAATTAGGATTAAGACTCCTATTCTATGGCAAGGGGACCGTGGCCTTTCCTTGCCTCTCAAGACCCCGCGGCCCATACCACTAAGAGTTCCAAAGCCTTTTTAGGATTTTGGACCTAAGACAACTCTATCGTTAATTTTGATTATGTAAAATATTATTCTTATCATCTAAATCAAAACCCCGAGATTTATTGTTTTTCCATTCATCATCTTACAAGGCTTACGTATATCTTAACAAAAAAAATTTACCCTAGGTTTGTCTTTGGTAAACTTAAACCTTAAAACTATATAATATGATGGGGACTATTTACACTCCTCATTTTCCCATTGACACCCCATTTCCTCCAATCACCAAACACGCCCTTGCACCACCACCGTTCTAACAAGCCAACTCCGTTCCTAGTTTCGCTACCCTTCTTTAGCTCACCACTCAACTCATGCTTCTGTTCGACTCCTGACTAGCCGCACCTTTTCAAGCAAGTAAACTAGTTGCTTCGCTTCTCTTAGCCTACTGTGTAGCCTTCTTTCACTGTAAGTGAGGTAAGGGCATTACAATTTGAGAGGGGAAGGCCGAAAGGCAAGGCATACAGATCAAATCCTCCACCAGTAACTGAAGGAAACCCCAAACAAAAAACTCAAAAATCAAATAGAAGCGCAGCAACAGAATGACGAAAGACAACTTCGACATAATCACAATCATACTCCACTCTCTCTCACAAAAGCTTCACTTCATGACCTCTCATGGCAAACATGAACTGAAAAGCAATGATGGTGGTGATGGTCGATCGCGTACCTGGGAGTGTAATCTCTGCTAGTGTTGTTCCATTCTGTGATCGATGGTGAAGAAGAAGATGGCAGTGAGGGGACAAATGGGATAAGGGCATGTTTGGTGGTTGGGGGAAATGGGGTGTCAATGGGAAAATGAGGAGTGTAAATAATCATCACCTATAATATTTGTTATACAAATCCTATTCTTGTGAGTCATTCCCATTAATCATTGTGATATGGAGAATTTTGTCAAACTTCCTTAAGATAGGAAAAGATGTTTTTAATAGACTACTAAGAAGACTCCACAAGAAATATGTTGAGACTCCTGAAATATTATTCTTTATCGCCACTCTATGACTAAAAATAATATTCAATCTAATATTCATATGATACAATATGAACTATGGATGCAATTTCAAATAGATGCACTCTAGCTAAGATATGCACTTTTCTTATATCGAGATTTTATTTAGAAATCTGTCCATGACCTATCATTAACTATCATCGTATACATCATATTTTTAGGAAATAATCCCAACATAAAACTGTTAAGCCTCATAGCCTATGATGGCATATTGGCTTCATGGTAACATCATATGGTGTTTAGATAGTATTTAATAGTACTCCCTTTTTGTCCAATCAATGCTAGACAATTGAAATATTAAAACAACACACAAAAGTGGACAATTGCACCAAGAGTTTCACTTGTTGACAACAAGAAAAATATGATAGAAGTTCTTAGTGGAACTAAAGTATTGTTGTTTTTGTATCCAATGAACAAAATCATCATTATCATCATTCGAGTCTTTACCTCAAAAGTTTAAGATCTGTTACATAAGTCTATGAGAACATAACTGAAAATCCATCACATGTAAAGACACAAAAGTAAAGTTACCTAAAAAAATTGAAATATAGATAATAAGTGTGTAGAGGTGGAGACAAGGCATTTTGCATAGAATAGTTGTAACTAATTTTTCCAAACCCTCCTCGACATTTACCAAACTTTTTTTTTTTTATTTTATCGTTTTGCCTTTTGGATGGTACGATAATACGGTGTCTATGGATTATAATGAATTATCCATCTGTGGGTGTATTCTAAGCTCATTTTTTGTCTAACAATTGACACTTTTTTTTATGCAACTCTCTTAACTTTTTCTTAGTTTTGAAATACTATATATATATATATAGACAATATAATTAAGGTTAATTATCTTCTCCTTAATTGTTTACCTCTAATTCATGACACTGCAAGCGATGAGGTTCCTAATTTTTTCTTTGTTTGCATTCATCCTTCTTACTAATATTCTTGTTTCAGCTCTAAACTATGAAGATATGGCTATGGCAGTAAAGAAGATCAACAAACCTCTGATTGTAGAGGTAATTAAGGTTCTTTATCATTTTCTTTTCGATTTCAAAATTTGATTGTACTAATTAATTGAAAGTTTGAGCATAACACAAAAGGCTCAAATAGATCGAGATATCATCCACTGTATTGATGAAAAAAGTTACCATTTTTTTATTCATTCTTCTAAGTAAACACTGAATTTATATATTAGAGAAAAAAACTAATAAGTTAACAGTAATGCTAGGTAGCCCACGTCTCTTAAACGAAATTTTAAATGTTTTAACTCTCAAAATACATGTTAGATTTAAAAAAAATTGCATATTCAGAATCAACACATAAAATTCTTTCTAATAAGATCTATTGTAGATAATTTTTATCAGATAAATCTTAATTCCATTGTTTTTTTCAATGGAATTTCTTAATCCCATTATTTTTTTCAATGGAATTTCAATAACAAATGAATTTAGAACTAAAACAATAAATTCTATACTGTGCTTTAAAAAACAATAGAATCTATATTAAAACAATAAATTTTGGACAATGAATTCTGAGATAAAAGAGTGAAAATAAAATAATTCAATTGATTCAATCAATAGAATAAATCTGTTGAGCTCCCCATGGGCTACATGTCATTTTCGATAAGTTAATGCTTATTCACTCTCTTTTTTGATAATAATTTTTAAGTATCTAGATATTACCTAACAATATTTGTTTATCTAATTCTCAAGAGGGTGCCTATACAATTACAAAAAATACAGAAAGATCAATTAAAAAGAAGTGACAAAGAGTCGCAAACTTCGCTGAGAAACCGGACAAAGTTTCCCAAAGAAACTATTCCCATTACGGAGACCACAGTTGCTGATTCTATGAGAGCAAATTTTGTGTCCGAATTTGAAAGGAAACCACACTTTCATTTTAATCAACTAAATTCAGATGGTTATAAGGTACTTTCAGACAATTAGTTTATATTTTAAATAAAGTTTTAAAAAATTATTTAAATAATATTTTTACTGTTTAAGTTTTGCATTTATCGTTATAGGTTGCACTCGCCATTTATCAACCAGAAAATAAGATATATGGAGCACAAGCACGTATAAACCTATGGAATCCATCGGTCGAGAGGAACATTATTGGATATAGCACAGCTCGTATTCGTATCATATCAGGACCATCAGTAGATAATTTTGACGCCATTGAAGTTGGATGGCTTGTTAGTTTTTCCCTGACGACCCTAGTAAATTAATTTATTAAATTATGATAAGTTATCTAGCAAAAATTTCTAAAATATTTCATTCTTTTCAAATAAGGTAAACTCATCGCTTAATGGTGAAGATCAAACTACTAGATTTTTTGTTTCTTGGACTGTAAGTTCATGCTTCACTCGTACTCCATAAAGTTCTATTAGATGCTAATATACGAGGAATTCTCACATACGCACAAACTTTACGCATATGTTTCTCAATCATAGATGTGACGGGTCCCACAATAAATGTACGGCCCCTACTTTTGTTGTGGTTTATTAGAATCATTGATTTCGAATGCGTAAAGTTGATGCGTATGTGACAATTCATCTATACTTTTTTATTTGTAAATTTTATCTTAATATTTTATTCTCATATATATATATACAGAATGATGCGTATCGAACAAAACACTACTATCGTTCAGTTGGAGGTCGTGAGGGATTTAAGATTTACGGTGATGGTAAAGTCCCAGGAGCCCCATTTGATCATGTATCAACTTATGGCAGTCACCAATATGATATGATCGCGAGTATCTCGAAGGTAATTAATTAAATTAATAATTTTGTTTTAGGTATTTTTTTTTATACAACAGTAAAATATTTAATGCACTTATTTTACTTTTGTAATAAGAATAAAAGGACAAAAAATTGGTGGCTTGAAGTTGAAGGAAAGAGGGTGGGTTTTTGGCGAAAAGACTTTTTCCCACATCTGGAAGATGGGGGTAGTGTTGTGGATTGGGGTGGCCTCGTAAGCAAATCCGACAATAGCAATAGGCACTCGAGAATCGAAATGGGGTCCGGACACTTTCCTACAGAAGGTTATACAAAAGCAAGTTACTTCGATGGACTAAAAATCCGTCTAGATAATGACGATGAAAATATTTGGACTTCTCCAGGGAATAACCTTACAAAAGACGTGACCAATCCTCAATGTTACGACATTGAAATCTTTTCTGGCAATGACAATTTTCCTGGCTTCTATTATGGAGGCCCCGGTGACCATATTTCATGCATTTGATGTTCAATTAATAGTATCAAAAATAAAAAAAAAATTAAGAAAATAATGAGTGAAAAAGAAGTCCTACTAAATTCTATCTACACATTGTATGACGCGCGCCATGACGCCATTACAATTCCTGTGTCAGCTTTAAACTAAAAATAAAATAATAATAATATTTCTTTGGGCCACTCCATAAGTTATTTTCTCATTTAAGAAATAGACAAATCTATATGAAATGAGGTGTTGTGGTAGGCAATATAAGACTCCACAATAGACGCTTGAGCGGTGTGGCGCTGGTCTGATTCATGAAGTTGTCCAAAAACAAACCGCCAGAGCAGAACAGGACACCGCTCAAGCAGCGGGAGATGTCGAAAACTCCATTTGAACTCGAGAGGGTGAATGTTAGAGTGGGATGCACACCACTTGAGCGGTATTACAATCTGTCGTGATTTAAGTTGTAAAACAAAACAAAACAAAAAAATAGGTTTACGTTATTCTTGAAAGAGTTGTAAAAGATGGTGAAGGAAAGGCACGAGAGAGAGAAAAAATACTCTTGTAAACTCTACTTGTAAGCATTAAGAAAAATCATAGTGGAATATTGATGGATGTAAGATCTCAAATTGAGTCCGAATTAGGGTAAATTCTGTGTTGATGATGTCGAAAATAGGGCGTACTTGTCAAACGGATCACCCAAGTCAACTGAGTTGGAGTAGTTGAATTCCTTCCTTATTGGTAAGTATTTTCCTTATTTCCAGCACGGGGAGCAAACATAAGTTATGGTAGGGCTTCGAGAGTGTACTTGGGGGATCTCTCTGATGCTCAAGTCAGTGTTGAACTTAACTAGGGAGGAAGGCTCATTGCTCGTGGCTCTGCTCCTTGCTCACTAAATAATTTTGAGTGTAGGAATTAGCATGTTTACCTGATGCTTGAGGTCCCCCTTTTATATGAGTTGAAGTGTTCTTTTTGTAGTAGGAATAAGATGTTATGATATGAGTTTTGATGATGAAGTGTGCATTCTATATGTTGATCAAAATATGTTTCTATGTTTGCTATGCATTCTTAATTATATTCTGAACTTGTTTCTATCATTTAATGCTTTAATTTTCAAGGCTAACAAAGATCAAGACATGAAGCTTTTAATCAAGCTTACAAGTCACTAAGTTTCAGGTTCCAGATTTCACTATGAATTGTCTTGTTGTTTTGACCTTTGCTACTCTTACACAAGTTAGCATATCACAAGTTGTCATCCTATAAAGTCAAAGCTTGCTGAAATTCAATGAATGAATGCAGAAAAGAAAGATTAGCAGCTGATTTGAAATAACAGCTAGCAAAGCATGCTAAAAATTAAATTATGAAGACTTTTCTTGCACCTACAGACATCACATGATCAAAGAGTTAAAGATAGCTGCAATTGTTGAAAAGAAAAGCAATGAAGTAGGTGAAAGAGATAAGAAGTCAAAGGTGGCTGTAAAAGAAATAAAAGAGATGACATAAGTTGTTTGAATTATTGAAGAGATAAGAAGAAGAAATAAATGGAGAAGACAAGAAGTAAAAGACAGCTGCAAAAGAAATAAATGGGAGCTGAAATCTTTCATATCACAAAGCTTTAAAGGTCAAAAAGGTATAGCTCAATGCAACGGACATATTTAGGAATTCTAGTGCATATAAATGCTCATACATACTTCATATAAAAACACAGAACTTCATTCCAATTCTCTGAGAGTTTTACAAGCATTCAAGCCTTCATTCTTACTTAGAAAATACTCAAGCTTCATTGTACACTCCTTGATCATTATAGGGTCACTTTGTACACACAATTAAGAGTCTAAGTGTTTGTGGTTAGCTTACAAAATCACAAGAAAGTGAGGCTGGCACTTGGTAAGCCAAAACAGCCATTGTAAAGTGAAGTTGGCACTTTAAACAACAGCTGGTGTAAAGAGAGAGGCTTGGCTCTTCAACAAGCAAATAATAATGGATTCAAAATCTCAAGGAGGAGCCTTGAGGAGTGGATGTAGGACTATACAAAGCCGAACCACTATAAATCTGTTTGCACTCTCTTACCCTACTCTTTACTAATTTTTTTGTGTGTGTGCTTGTTGTATTTAATTCTAGTACTTGATTCCTACTTGAACTAACCTAGACCTCAAGCTTATATTCACTAATATCAAGTTTCTATAAGATTTAAAGTAATATGAAATCAGCAGGTTTAAACTCAAATTTGACATATTTTTAAAGGGTAAAACAATTCACCCCCCTCTTGTGTTACCTAGAGTCTTTCAATTGGTATCGGAGCAAGGTTTTAAATTCTCATAAGAACTAACATTCTAGAGAATTAGATGGCTGAAGAGTTTGGAATGTCAATCAATAAACCACCATTCTTTAAAGGAAAAGACTATGCTTTTTGGAAAAATAGAATGAAGATTTTTCTACAATCAAATGACATTGAGTTATGGGAAATTGTAGCAAATGGACCATATAAACCAACAAAGCAGATCAAGAAAGGTGAAGAAGAATCAGAGATTGATAAACCTAGAAGTGAATGGAGTGAAAATGACAAGAATTTAGTGTCCTATAATGCAAAAGCTAAAAACATATTACACTGTGGACTAAGTAGACAAGAATATAATCATATTTCTACATGTGTAACAGCAAGAGATATATGGAAGAAATTTGAAATTAAGCATGAAGGGACAAGTCAAGTTAAGGACTCTAAAATAAATATTCTTGTTCATAAGTATGAGTTGTTCAAAATGAAACCTCATGAGTCAATATCTGATATGTATGGAAGGCTTACTGGTTTAGTAAATGATTTAACTGCTCTTGGTAAAGTGTTTTCAGATGCAGATCAAGTACAAAAGATCCTAAGATCTCTACCTAAAAAGTGGGATGCCAAGGTGACAGCAATTCAAGAATCAAAGAACTTGAAGACATTACCTCTTGAGGAACTCATTGGTTCTCTAATGACTCATGAGCTAAAATTGAAGGATAGAGAAGTGGAGGAAGAAGAGGACAGTAAGAAAAGAACTACTGCACTTGTTGTACAAAGTTCCCACGAAGATAGTGAAGATGATAGTGATACTGATACAGCTTTGTTGGTTAAAAATTTCAAAAAATTTATGAAGTACAGGAAGAAGTTTCCTAACAGAAGCAAAAGAAATGAAAAAGGTAAAACAATTGATGAAGTTGTTTGCTTTAATTGTGGCAAAGCAGGACATGTTAAAAATGAATGTCCAAGGAAGAAAAGAGCACACTACAGAGATAAGAAGAAAGAAGATAAGAAAGCACTTAAATCTACTTGGGATCCAGATTCTTCAGAGTCAGACCAATCTGATAATGAAGATATCAGGGCAAACTTTTGCCTAGTGGCTAAGGAAGAAGTTCATTCTGCTGCAGAGGTTAGTGAATCTGATTTGGACTCTGATTATGATGATATTTCTGTTGATGAATTATTTAAATCTTTCCAGGAAATGTGCAATCAGAATGAAAAACTTATCTTTGTAAACAAGAATTTGAAAAAGGAAAATGCTAGCTTGAAAGATAAAGAGAAAGCATGTCTAGAAGAAATAAGTAAATTACAAAGCAAGCTTAACAACTTAAATATAGAACTAGAGGAGCTGAAAAATTTTAAGGACATTATTATGCCTGATAATTCAGATTTGCTAGAAGAACTTAGATGTCTAAAAGAAAAGAACAAATGCTTAGAAGAATCTTTTAAAAAATTCTATGCTAGTTCAGACAAGCTTGATAACATCCTATCTATGCAAAAACCATACCTAGATAAAACAGGGATAGGATACAATCCTACTAAATTGAAGGAAACATTATTAGAAAGAAGCAAATTTGATTTTAATGCCTCCACCAGCTCAGTAATTAAAAATTCCAGATTCAGGTCAAGAACTACAAATAAAAAAATTGTCCAAATTTGGGTTCCTAAAGGAACATATGTTGTTGATACTAACCAACAAGGACCCCACGAAGTGTGGGTACCTAAATGAACACAAATTCTCTGCAGGTTTGTCTAAAATCAAGCCTTAAAGCTTGTGAATGGTTTCTGGACAGCGGGTGTTCTAGACATATGACTGGAAATCCAAAATTGTTTTCATCCTTCACAATGAAAGAAAATGGAGGATATGTAACTTTTGGAGACAATGCAAAGGGTAAGATCCTAGGTATAGGGTCTATAGGTAATCTCTCTTCATTTTGCATTGAAAATGTGCTCTTGGTAGATGGTTTATCTTACAATCTATTAAGTATTAGTAAATTAACAGATAGAGATCTTAATGTGTGTTTTTCTAAGAAAAAATGTCTTATAACAAGTGTTGAAAATGTCACTGCCCTAACTGGTTTCAGAAAAGGTAACGTTTATAAAATTGACTTGGAAATGTTACATGCAAGTTCTGTAAAATGCTTAGTTGCATCTGAATTAGTAATTGAAAATTGGCATAGAAGACTTGGACATATAGGTATGAGCACCTTAGCTAAATTGACTAAAAAAGGGCTAGTTAAAGGAGTTCCAAATCTGAATTTTGTCAATAATGGTGTCTGTGATACTTGCACAAGAGGCAAGCAAGTGAAAAGCTCTTTTAAACCTAAAGATGTAGTTTCTACTTCAAGGCCATTACAACTATTGCATTTGGACCTTTTTGGTCCTAGTAGAGTAAAAAGTCTTGGTGGAAAATCTTATGCTTTTGTTCTAGTTGATGACTATACAAGATTTACATGGGTTCTATTTTTAGCACATAAAAATGAGGCCTTAACTGAATTTTCAAAACTAGTAAAGAAATTGCAAAATGAAAAGGGGGAGAATGTTATGATATGAGTTTTGATGATGAAGTGTGCATTCTATATGTTGATCAAAATATGTGTTCTATGTTTGCTATGCATTCTTAATTATATTCTGAACTTGTTTCTATCCTTTAATGCTTTAATTTTCAAGGCTAACAAAGATCAAGACATGAAGCTTTTAATCAAGCTTACAAGTCACTAAGTTTCAGGTTCCAGATTTCACTATGAATTGTCTTGTTGTTTTGACCTTTGCTACTCTTACACAAGTTAGCATATCACAAGTTGTCATCCTATAAAGTCAAAGCTTGCTGAAATTCAATGAATGAATGCAGAAAAGAAAGATTAGCAGCTGATTTGAAATAACAGCTAGCAAAGCATGCTAAAAATTAAATTATGAAGACTTTTCTTGCACCTACAGACATCACATGATCAAAGAGTTAAAGATAGCTGCAATTGTTGAAAAGAAAAGCAATGAAGTAGGTGAAAGAGATAAGAAGTCAAAGTTGGCTGTAAAAGAAATAAAAGAGATGACATAAGTTGTTTAAATTATTGAAGAGATAAGAAGAAGAAATAAATGGAGAAGACAAGAAGTAAAAGACAGCTGCAAAAGAAATAAATGGGAGCTGAAATCTTTCATATCACAAAGCTTTAAAGGTCAAAAAGGTATAGCTCAATGCAACGGACATATTTAGGAATTCTAGTGCATATAAATGCTCATACATACTTCATAGAAAAATACAGAACTTCATTCCAATTCTCTGAGAGTTTTACAAGCATTCAAGCCTTCATTCTTACTCAGAAAATACTCAAGCTTCATTGTACACTCCTTGATCATTATAGGGTCACTTTGTACACACAATTAAGAGTCTAAGTGTTTGTGGTTAGCTTACAAAATCACAAGAAAGTGAGGCTGGCACTTGGTAAGCCAAAACAGTCATTGTAAAGTGAAGTTGGCACTTTAAACAACAGCTGGTGTAAAGACAGAGGCTTGGCTCTTCAACAAGCAAATAATAGTGGATTCAAAATCTCATGGAGGAGCCTTGAGGAGTGGATGTAGGACTATACAAAGCCGAACCACTATAAATCTGTTTGCACTCTCTTACCCTACTCTTTACTAATTTATTTGTGTGTGTGCTTGTTGTATTTAATTCTAGTACTTGATTCCTACTTGAACTAACCTAGACCTCAAGCTTATATTCACTAATATCAAGTTTCTATAAGATTTAAAGTAATCTGAAATCAGCAGGTTTAAACTCAAATTTGACATATTTTTAAAGGGTAAAACAATTCACCCCCCCTCTTGTGTTACCTAGAGTCTTTCATAAGACTCTTTCGCATTGGCTTCTATGAGAATTCTCTGGAGGGTATATCCCACCCACATTCCTCCCCAAATGGAGTCAAACTCTGTCAAGAGTTAATGTCCTATTGGGACATTAATTCATCAGAGTCGTGTTTACCTCGATCGAATAGGTTGAACCCATCTCGGTAGGATAAAGCAAACCTACATCGATGGGGTATTGATGATGTACCTCGGTCAGTACCGAGCTATTCAGTTTAGGTATACTTTTCTTTATAGTACCGGGGAAGGCACCTCAGTTGGTCCCGAGGTACCTCTTCACCTTTGCCTGGCTTGTTTCGAAGTGTCATGTGTTCATGTATAATTGGTGGGGTTAGTTTGGTAATATCATATGTCCCCCAAAAATCGTATCAAGGCTTCTTCTCACGTATAATAGCCCCCCTCGATTCGTATTCACCATCCAAATGGGGGGAACATGAAGAGTTGCTTTATCTTGGACCGTTAATTTTTTCTGATTCTCCAAGCATAAATAGAGGGTCGGTAATACTACACATTTTCACTTGTCTTTCACCTCTCAAATTCCTGAGCGAGCTACTCTTATTCCGAGCGAGCCATCCTCTTTTCAATCCAAGCCACTCTTCCTCATTCTTCACGTCAGTTTTTTCTTCACTTCTTTAATTATGTCTTCAGATTCTGATTCTTTCACCTCAACCACTTTCTGAGGTGGATCCCCGGGTTCAACCTCCTCTTCTCATAAAAGAACTATATCTGGTACTAGTTGCGAGGTGAACATTATTGACTCTCCATGGGACGATATTAGTGGTGCTGCTGCTCTTTGGGTTGCCCATCTCGAAATAACTTCTTCAAACTGGGTTCCTTCCAATAAACAAGTTGGGGGTCCTATCGAGAAAAGGATATCGAGTCGGATTGTCTTTTGGGCTACGGTCTAGATGACCACAGGATCAAGAATATTCAAAGGGAGTATGATATCACCTGGCCTTGTCGTTGTATTCAGACCGACGAACATCCTCTCCGATCGAATTAGGGGAAGTTTGTTGTTTTTCTCCATTCCTTAAAGCCCAGGGTTAGATTCCTTATCCTCCGACAATCAATATTTTCTTTGGCATTTTTGGCATTTTTTCTGCTTTTTTGACCCAAAATTCTTGATCATCCACAAAAGTTCAGACTTTATTACTTTCAGTACTAATAGCCATTTGAGGCTCCTCCCTCTGAGCCTTCCATAAAAGACTGGAAAAATGACTACTTTTTTGTTAAGGCTCCAATCTAGCCTGGGGAACATATCCCTTTTCGAACCAACTTCGGGATTCCTCTCCTCACATTTTTTAATTCTCCCATGAGCTATCTTATGATGGAGACAAGGAAATTCTTGATCGATTTATGAATTCAATATCAATCATGTATGCATATTCATTCCTAAGACCTATCATGGTAACATTATCACAGGACAAGTTTAATTAAATATTTAGCATCTTCAAAAACATTATCATTTAAATAACATTCAACACTTTGAAATACAAGGCATCAACATTTTCAATAAACAGATAAAGATTTTCCTTTGGATCCATGTCTAGGATCATACCTTTTCAAATCGTCCCCTAAGATGACATTCCACCAATCTTCTTTTACAAGAGTGTATAAGCAAGAAACATCTCCAATTATATGTCTTGAGCACTTACTATACAAATGCCATGTGTATGACTTGGATTTGAGTTTAAGCATATCTAATCAAAGTGTTACCATGACACTTTAGGTATCCAAATCTTGGATCCTTTAGGGTTCGTGGTCACAATTGCATATGCATTAATATTGAAAGAATTCTTCACATATGCTTTCACATCCAAATCACACAAACCCTTTGACACCCATAACCTCCTAAGGTGAATTCTCCTTGGTCTAGCATCTGTTTCCCTAGAGGTACTAGTCTCACTTGTGGGGTGAGGTCGCTTGGCCTTGCCTTTTGAAGGCTTGGCCATGGTACCTACACCACTCAAAGTTTCCTTGGATCATATTGAAAGTTCATTCTTGTTCAAGAACAGTTAGTCAAACTAATGGAACTTGCAAAATAAATAAACAACAATCAAAACACACCAGAATAACGAGAAAAACCCAGCAGGGAAAAATCTTGAGTCTATCAAGTGACCAACCATGAAAATAATCCACTATGTGAATAAAGATTACACAGGATCTATCCTAAGATACCTTGGTACATCAACTATTCAGTGTACGTTTTCTAAAACCCAGCAAGTACGTTAGCTAGACAAACTCTGGTCACAACCAAAGTATCAATGTTGAGAAGATGCTGTCAGGTACACCACCAACAAGTAACACATTCCACCAAGAGCTGTCTCATGCCAGGCCTCTTCTTCAACAATTACAAACTCATGAAATGAATAAACTCCAAAGCTTTGAAGGAAGTTGTCTTGTATTTTGAGCACACACATCGGTAGTCTTGAGAGTCTTGGACAACAAGTATATATATCTTTTCAGGAACCATAATTGCCTAAGACTTCAAATCTCTCATGATTCTACTTTCCTAAGTTGGAATCAATCGCCCAACCTAATTAAAAGAAGTTTCCTTAAACCAGAAACTAGAAAACATAAAAGACAAGTATTCCTTCAAACCAAACCTAGACAAAGAGTTTCTAATAAAAGACAACTCGAAACTAGTCTTCAACAAAAGTCGCAAAAGCCCATGTAATAAATAATCCATTACCGATGAGCTGGAATACTTGACCCGTGTGAAATCTTATCCAAACCTACATCAAGTTACTTGAAACTATCCAGTATAGTAGGCTATCTCAGGATACATCACTGCACATAGAAAGCACATTCACACAGATAAAACAAGCAATTAATCTGCAACACTTGAGCACTCAACCTATCACTATAAGAAAGGGTAAAAACTCCAACACAAATCCAAGTCTATTCTTGTCAAGATAGTGCCTTTGAGAGGCAAGCAACTCATCAAGCTCTATAAAACTCACAGAAAACTTAGAAAGTTGAATTTCTAATATCCTATATTTTTCTTTCAGTGCTAGAGGCATGCATACTCAATTTCTTTCTAAGATCTTCATTTTCTTCACCAATACATCAATTGAACATCACATGTGATCATGTTTAGTATTAAGATCAATATACTTGGCATTCAAGTCACTAATCTCATTCACATGTGATTTCTTGCTTTTAACAAGCCTAGATATTTATTTTTCAACGTTCTTGTATTTAGAAATTAAAGCGCAATGAGCATCACATAATTCATCATACATATTACTCAATTCATCATAAGTGGGGAGGTGTAGAATTATTTACCATATCATCCGGAGTGGATGACGACTCTTCTTCCTTTGCCACCAAACAAATTTTGGCCTTGATTTCTATCTCTTCATCATTACAGGTCTTCTCCACTTTCGTCACTAGGCACATATCACCATTTGACCCTTAATACTTTCTTTCTATCATTTCCTAAATTTGTTTTACAGTTGTACATCCGAAAATGTGGTCAACTCCGTACCTGCTAAAAGCAATGTGAAAGAGATTAATAGCATAAGTATTTAAGCACTTTAATTCCATGTCCTTATTTGTCCATTCATCTCTACCCCTACTAGGACAATGAGGACCATCCCTTACTATCTTCCATACATCTATGCCTTTAGATTTAATGAATGTTCTCATCCTATTATTCCAAAATGGTTAGTCACCATAAAAAATAGGTGGACTATCTATAGAGAGGCATTCGGCCTCAACATGCAAACTTGTATAAGCCATAGATAAGGTGGTTAAACTTAATTTTAGCTTACCTTCCTCTGATATCAATTGAGGAACCTAGGCTCACACAAGAGGGGAGATGAATTATGTCTCTGAATTCTAATAGGAACCACTTTTTAAATTAAACACATGTATACACTAAATATCACAACACAATCAAAATTTGGTCTCTATGTGATTATGCTAATCAATTTAATCATTCAAATTCTAACTTAGCAAGCTAGACAAACACAATATACATATCAATATGATCAAAGTAGCTTCTATTCAATGGCAAAAAGTAACTTGAAAGCTGAGAGCAAAGGATTTCTTCAATATAATTTGACTTCCCCAAATGTTGAAAGAGGAAGAACTCCTCTTTTGATTCACAATTCTCTTCTAATCTCCACAGTTGGATCTTCTAAAATCTGATCTTGATCATTCATTGCATCTCCCAATTGTGTCCATTTGATCAAAGATACAAACAAATCAAGAACCTTAAAAAATGTAGTCGTTTCTTTATCTTGGCCTCCAAAATGTCTCTTGCAAATAATGTCTTGTCACCACCATAGTCATTGGATCAAAAAGCATCCTTTGATATGGTCCATTAAGAACTTATTCAACTTTTGACCGTATGATGAAATAAAGAGTGTGGCCGCCCAACTGTTCAGGCAATGCAATAATAACTTATTAAAAGTAAGATTTATCTCTTTACTTGACAAAATTTTGTTCGTAATAACTTATTAAAAGTCTTTCAACAACCCTCAAAATATATATATATATATATATATGAGTTTTTTGATATGCCGCCCATAAATTTTAACGAGATTCAAAATCTCAATTGTTGGATCAGACTATCAAATTGCGGGACTCAGTACCTCACATTTAGAACATATATAATTGAATATTTTTCCGAGCTCAAATTTTTTTTATTTCAAGAATCAATCAAATGAAAACAAACCTCTCATGCATTTTACACAAATATACAAATCCTTATCGTTTGAATCATTTTCAGATCTCATTTTAAGACTATTTCAAAGTTACAAAGCAAGAAAGTTTAGGAAGTCTCATATTGGCTGATTACTTCCTTTCTTCTTTCAAATTATAGGGCCGAGTCCTATTTTCACCTCTTATCCAAGATAGAGTACTTTACATAAACAATAACATATTATTTGGAATTGACACCCTACATGAGCATGCACATATAATTTGTGTTTATTCCGATATGGTGTTGTCAAGTCTAAGAGTATGATATAATCCAAGAACTGTTAGTCAAGTAATACGAAAACGTGCGGAATAAAAAAAATAATCAACAACATACGAAAATAACGAAGAAAACCCAACAGAGAAAAATCTCGAATCTATCAAGCGACCAATCTTGGTAACAATCCACCATGAGGATAAATATTGCAATGGTTTTAAAACGAAAACACCTTAGTACATCAATTATTCAGTGTATGTTTCAACAATAGTAGCAAGTCTATTAGATGCACGTGCTTTGGCAACTTCCAAAGACTTCAGTGAGAAGACGTTGTTTGATTGTCCACCAATAAGTGATTCACTCCACCAAGAATTGTCTCACACCAACACTCTTCTCTAACGAGAAAACATATGAAAGACAACTTCAAATAACCAAAGGAAATCGACTCTATATTTGTGCTCAAGCTTCTTATAACAATCAGTCTTGTATAAACTATATGTAGTCTTCAACATGTTAAGCAAAACCCTAGCTAGTAGCAAGTCTTTCCTTATATAGTCTTCAACCTGTTGAGTATGTTCTTGTTCAAGAATCGTTAGTCAAATATTATGGAACGTGCAAAATAAGTAAACAATAATCAATACACAGTAATCACAAGGAAAACCCAACAGGAAAAAAATCTCGAGTCTATCAAGCGACCAACCTCGGAAATAATCCACATGTGAATAAAGATTACAAAGGATCTAACCCTAAGATACCTTAGTACATCAACTATTCAGCGTATGTTTCCTAGACGCAGTAAGTCCGTTAGCTGCTCAAACTTTGGCCACCACCAAAGCCTTCAAGTTGAGAAGAGGTTGTCTTGTACTCCACCAACAAGTAATCCACTCCACCAAGAGCTGTCTCACGCCAAGGCTCTTCTTCAACCAGAAAAACATATGAAAAGAAACTTTGAAGCTTGAAAGAATCTGCTATGTATTTGTGCACTAACTTCGGTGCTATGTTTCAAGGAATCCTAGTCGTCTTAGACTTCAAATCTTCTCATATCCAAGTTTCCTAAGTAGACTTCAATCACACAACCTAATTTTAAGGAGCTTCCTTAAAACCTGAAATTAGGAAACTTTAAACACAAGTATTCCCTTAATCAAAAACCTAGACAAAGAGTTTTAATTAAAGACATCTCTATTCTAGTATTTTAATAAATAGACGCAATATTCCAAAATATATAAAATATTCTAATCCACGTCACTATCGAGGTGGAATACCTAGACCGTGTTTGTTCTGATCCAGAAGCACAACTAGTATAGCCTACATCAATATACATGAAACTGTCCAATAGCCTACATCAAGATGTGATGAATTAATGTTTGTTACTTTAAGAGTGTGACCTATAGTCACGGAAAGATTCGACATAAAAGAACACTCCTAGGAAAGCATGTTGATTCAAATTTGATTGATATGAGGACGAAAAGAAAAAGTATTTGTTGACTTTACACTGGTTACTAGTATTCACCGGCCACAATCATCTCATTCGAAAGAGTTTGATTTGATTTAGAATACTTATAATTGTAAGGATGGATTGCGTATAGAATTCGTGAGGGATTGGATAATACTCAATCATGTGTAACTGAAAATACTTGGGGTATATATGTAAGTACATATTCAAGATTAATAATTTCTCAAAGAGGTTGATCTCTCCTCTATGGCCTATGGAAGGTATCTATATTGGAGCTCCCATTGTTCGTGTACTTCAGGTCGCACGGTCCATTCATTTGTATGAATTTGCTTGTACAAATTTGAAATTTACATTAAAAGGGGTCCAGCCCTACATAGGCGAGTGGGAGATGTTAGAAATTGGGACTTGGATATGGGCCGCACATGAGGGCTTGACCCAACCCAACACATAGGCCCATAGATGGGTTATTGAGTAGTTGTCTTGGAGACAATTGCTGGTAACCTCCTTGCGTCAATTACAAAATAGCAACTGACGTCCTTTTCTCTTAAAAAAAGAAGAAAACGATACAGAGAGAACTCTATGTTGATTTCATACTTTTGATTTGGAGAACTCAAGTTTACAAGCAAACACAAAAAGGTGTTCGTACTGTGGAATTGTTCTTGGTTCTAGTAATCAAGTCAGAAATCGATCCTTGTATATTCGTACCGATCAGAAAATCATTAAGTTTATCGATATCTCCTTAGAAATACTATCAAAAGCTTAGAAAAAATTTAGAGAACCACATCATTAAAGCATTAAAGATGACAATAAGTATGATTAAAGCATCTACTAAACACACGTGATTTCCTTGCACCAGTTTGCACAATCCCAATGTCCTCGCTTAGGCTCAAAAAACCGGTCATATTGTGTTAGGTTGTGGGAACTTCTTATTTGCTAGCCGCTCCTTCCTTTCTTTATCGATGTGGGATTTCATCAAAGATGCAGAGCTCACCATTTCAAGACTAAAAACTTTGTATCCGGTGAAGTGGCTTATAAGCAAGGTTTAGCTCTTCTCACATTGTATACGCATTTTCATGTGTCTAAGAAACAATGACAACAACACATGAAAAATAAATTCGTGCCAGCCCATGGCCCCATGTGGACACCATTGATAACATGTTCTAGCTGGGAAATTCGAAACACATAGGGATGGCTATAACACTTTGTGATGAGCAACAAAACCGAATTGCTACAGAGATTTGGGAGAGCAGCAGAAAGCTGTTGCTTATGTTGTGAAACTGTCAGAAATATCGAAAAAGATTGACACAGCTCGAGCACGGGAGCAGCCGGCAACCTCCCAAAAGTTGGCAGCGTGGCCTAAGTTCCACTCTAACCACCGTGAGGTGTGCACAGCCTTTGGGGTCGTGCGACCGACAAGCCCTATTCCATCCAACTCTGATCATCTTTCTTGCATCTGAAATCACTGGCAAGCTCACAACAACACAAATCAAAAAGGCCATTGTTGACCGTACATATAGAGAGAGAAAACGAAGAAGAGGGCTTACCTAGTTCAAGTCTCTGGTGATACTAACCCTCATATTAACAACTCCGGTGACCCCACTAGTCTTCTAGGTGTTCCTGACTTGCCAATAGAATCAAAATTCCCATAAGAAAACTACCCTTCTTATCAACCCTAGAGAGAGAAAGATGAAACTAGTTTACCTCTCTATGGTCGGTGGCAATAAATGGTTCTCCGTGCCCTTCCAATGGTGTCCCTATGCCGTTTACATGATGTTGATTCTTCAATAAAGGAAGGTCGATTATTTTAGGGTCTGTAAAGAGCGTACGAGAGATTTTGGTAAGAATGGGTATAAAACTAGTATTTAGATATTTAGGTATTTTTAAGAAATTTCAATTTATCCCTCCGGTTCCTTAAATTATTAGTTTCCTCCACTCAATTATGCCCCCTTACTAAAATTTGGTGTTTTAGTTTTACAATTGCTGTCATGGAAACCTTAGGTTTTCTTATTAAATACAAACTCGAAATCGCAATAGTCTTCCTCGTAAGGAATATTCCTAATCAAATTGGAATTCTTGTACTCTCTGTACAAATTTGTTAGCCAAGTCTTCTCTGAATTGAACGAGCAATATGGCGTTGGAAAGATCTGTATATCAGCTTCAAAGTCAAGAAGAAAGTTTCCTTCCAAAAGACTTCTAGAATTGTGTTTCCTTAACAATAAGCCTTGAAGGTCAAATTTGTCCAAGTCTGGAATTTGGGTTGACTTCACGGCACATAGGACGATTGCCTCAAAATTTTTACTCGGAATTTTGACGCAATACACTTAAGCTTATTATCTTTTATCCCAGAAGATTTGACTTGAAAATTTGTTCATGCGCTGCTAAATATCTCACATCAACATCGCCAATTATGATATCGTAATTATTGATTTGCTCAGCTGATATTCAAATTACAATAACTTTTCATAAAGAGCTCATAATCACAAACCAAAAAAAGTTCCTGAAGACTTACTTATCTTTTCAATGGTATATGACACAACACCCAGTTCAGTTTATGAAATTGTTGGTGTTCTTCAAAAATGAATTGACGTTAACATTAAATTTCGGCTCCCAACTTGATCTTTTTTGGATTAAAAATCATCATTTACTTCAAAATAATTTCTAAGGTCTAATTATCTGAAAATCAAACAAAAACAGCGTAAAACGATTGCTAAGAAAGAAGCATAAAATTAAATTTGATTCAAGATGAAATTTGAGAACTTGTTTGGTTGCATATCTGAAACAGAAATGAAGACATAAATTTGTTTCAAGATGAGATTATCATGTGAGATGTCATGAACATCTGCTCTTGATTCACAGAAATAGTCAGTGCTCTTCAACTATTTATGAGTAGGGGACACCAAATGGCCCTCGACGCCCGAACAATGACCTAGGCTCGAAGCTTGACCTAAGACCGACCCGGGCTCGAAGCCCGAACAATGACCCAAGCCCGAAGCCCGAACTAGGGTTGTGCACGGTCCGGTTAACCGGACCATTAGGGTCAAAGCATAACCAATCTTAAAAGTATAGTTTTGTATTTTATGAATCCAAAATCAGTTCAAAACCGTTAACTACGATTAACCAAACTATCCGGATCGGTTTCGGTTCAGTTACTGGTTTAGGGCAAGCAATTCTCATCTCTGTGAACAAGCAACTCTAACTCTACAGTTTGCAACCTGCTAAAGATGTTTTTTCTTTCCATTTCAACTATAACAAGCCATTGTAACAAAATCAGTAATATGAGGCACATGATTTGGAGAGGGGGGAAGGATCAAGGATGCCAAAATCAAGAATTATATTGATCCCTGATCCTTGATTTTTATCCAATAGTATAACTATAAAATTACTTACTAACTACAATACATTGCTGATCCTTGCATAAAAATTCATGAAAATCACAAAGTTGGAGTGGATGGAGTTTGGGAACTAATCTCTTGATTCTCCCCCATACTAGTCATCATGAAACATTGCATCAAACACTACATAAAACTACTGCCAGTGCATAAAAGTATTTCAAACACTGCATAAAACTACTGCAGTACTGCCAGTGCATAAAACACTACATAATAAAACTAATGTCAGTGCATAAAAGTATTTCAAACACTCCATAAAACTACTACAACACTACCAGTGCATAAAACATTGCATAATAAAACAAAAGCACTTTGAAATTAGAATTAAGCAAAATCTAAGCCTAAGGTTCGAAATCAACATCACTAAGAGTACTATACCTAATTGCTAGAGAGGGAGAGGTCAGAACTTAGAAGTCAAAACTCGGGCTTAAGAGTGTAGAGACTGACAATGAAGGGCTGTGCTGGCTGAATACTAGAAGTGGAACACTAGAACTATGGAAGGGCATTCTTGATGGAAGACTCGAAGAAGATAGTCCTGCGTGCTGAATACTAGAAGTATGTCACTCGAAGATGGCAGTCATGCACTCTTGCGAGGTTGCGATGAACAAAATCTTGGAAAGTCTTAAACTTGGATTGAGTGAGTTAGTCTCCTGCAGGGCTACGATGAAGTGATGAACTGAAAGTCCGAATTCTAAAATTAGGGTTGCCGGTTGAGTGAGTGAAATCCAGAAAATGAAAAAGATTTTGATTTTGAGGTTTTTAGGTTATGTTTTAAGTGTTTAATCTAATGGTGGAAATGGAATACTCAATACATAACTATTCAAATCAACGGTTGATAAGTGATATTAATAATATACATTAATAGACATATATATTAATATATTAAATATTAAACAAAATAATTCATAATTATAATTTTATATATATGTCTACAGTATGGTCCGATTAATATCTGGTTATGAATTTCCCAAACCGCGGACCAGACCGCCAAAACTTGGTTTGAAACGGTTATTTAGATTGTTTGACTAAATAAGTCAATTAATCGAACGAAACCGAATTGATCGGCCCGGTTTTTGGTTTTGGTCCGGATTCTGTTTCATTTGCACAGCCCTAGCTCGAAGCCACGAACAATGGCGCAGGCCTGAAGTCCAAACAATGATCGGGCTGACCCGAGATCGAATTAACTCGAGATTGAGTCCCAACTTGAGACTAATGCCTATCTTGAGACTGGTCCGAAACAGAAACATGGCCAGGGACAGGGCTAGAAAAAACTCGAACCCAAAATTGACCCAAGACTGAAGCCTAACCCGACACTAACCCGGGACCGAAGCCCGGCATGGAACTGACCTAGGACCGAAGCCTAACCCAGGACTGAGCCCCGCCTGGACTAACTTGGCACTGATGTCAGGCCCAGGATAGAAACCTTGCTCAAGATCAAAACCTGGCCCGAGATTGAGCCAGGCCCGAACAATGACCAGAAACCGAAGCCCAACCCAAGATTGACGAAGCCCGAACCTGGATTGACATGTGTTCGAAGCCCGTCCGATAAGCCCAATTTATCTTGGCCTTGCCCAGGTTGGGTTGCCTTTTTTGTCTCAAGCTCGGCCAGAAGTCTGAATGGTCAATCCGGGCTTGGGCCCTAAATTTTCGGCTCGGCCCAATGTCAAGGCCTAAATATGTTCCCTAGAACGAGAAAAATGAGAGAAAAAGGTCGGCACGATGTCGTGCGATAGAGAAAGATAGTCGTCGTGTATGTATGTTGTTTTAAAAACGTTTGAAATTTTTTTTTTTTTGTTTCTAAAATTTTGGAAAACCTATTGTAGTTTCCATAAAAACCAAAACAAAAAATACAAACAAACACTGTTTTTTATTTTTATTTTTTATTTTTTGAAAATTAAAAAAAAGAACTAAAAGTAAGAGTGATACCAAACATGACCTAAAAGTCTCGTATCTTGTAATGGCGTCATGCATGCATCATATGATGTGTGTTGATAGAATTTGGTGGAAAATATCAACAAAGAAAAAGCTAAAAGACTCATATCTTGTAATGGCGTCACGACTCACGTATGCATCATATGATGCGTGTTGATAGAATTTGGTATTACTCTCTTTTATGTCCAATAAATACTAGACAGTTAGAATAAAATAAGACACAAAAGTGGACAATTACACCAATACTTCACGTTTTGACATCAAGAAAAATATTTGGAGGTGGAGACAAGTCAGGAGAATACTAGAAGTTCGTATTAGAACCATAATATATATATATATATATATTTTTTGAATGCAATGAATGATATATATACAAGCAAAAAAAGACACAAAAATAAAGTAAAGACACCAGAGCAAAGTTCCCTGAGAAAATTAAAATTTGGATAATAAGTATGTGGAGGTGGAGACAAGTCATTTAAATTAATGAATTATCATCTGTAGATGTATTCGAAGTTTTAATTTCATATTTTTGTCTCACATTCGACACTTTTTTATGCAGCTCTCTTAACTTTTTCTTGGTTTTAAAAGATTACATATATATATAGACAATATAATCAATGTTAACTATCCTCACCTTAATTACTTACCTCTAATTTCATGACCCTGCAAGCAATGAGGTTTCTAGTTTTTTCTTTGTTGGCATTCATCCTTCTTACTAATACTCTTGTTTCAGCTCTAAACTATGAAGATATAGCTACGGCAGTAAAGAAGATCAACAAACCTCTGATTGTAGAGGTAATTTATGTTCTTATATATATATTATTATTATTTTTTTGCCTTTTGATTTCAATATTTGATGGACAATGCTACATCTCATTTTGTGACCCCCAAAAAACCCTCAAATATGTGTGAGTAGGGCACAGTTCACATCTAATATTCCACATTAAATAGGGATATTTTGAGGGTCTCAAGTATGATCCATATTTTGATAGTATTGATTAATTGAAAGCTTGATCATAACACAAAAAGCTCAAAAGATATCATCCTTCTTTAATTATCAGTTTTTTTATTTTTTATTTTATTTTTTGAGTATCTAGATATTACTTACCATTATTTGTTTATCTAATTCGCAGAGGACGCCTACACAATTTGAAAAAATACAGAAAGATCAATTGAAAAGAGGCACTGACAAATCGACACAAATTTGGCTGAAAAATCATACTAAATGCCCCAAAGAAACTGTTCCCATAAAGCAAACCACAGTTGTTGATATTACCAGAGCAAATTTTTTGTCCGAATCCAAAAGGAAGGGACAATTTTTTTATGATCAACTTGATTCAACAACATATTATAAGGTACTTTAGGTCATTTAATTTATACTTCTAATAAAATTTAGATATATTAGTTAAATAATATTTTCACTATTTTTGTTTTGCATCCATGGTTATAGCCTATAGGTTGCCATCGCCACTTATCAAGCATAAAGTAAGATATACGTGGCAGAGGCACGTATAAACGTGTGGAAGCCATCCATCGACAGGGACACCATTGGGTATAGCACGGCTCGCATTCGTATCATATCAAGATCACCTGTGGATTTTGACGCCATTGAAGTTGGATGGCATGTTAGTTTTTTTTCCTCCCCCTAATAAATTAATTTATTCTATTATCATAAGTTATCCAACAAAAATTTATAAAATATTTCATTGTCTTCAAATTAGGTGTATCCATGGCTTTATGATAAAGATCAAGATACTAAATTTTTTATTTCTTGGACTGTAAGTTCATGCTCAACTTTCTACTCTATATAGTTTTTTTTTTTTTTTTGGTTTTGAAATACCACTGAGAAATATGCTTCTCATTGGAATCGAGTCTTGGGCACACAAATACCTAACCCAACCGATTGACAACCAAGTCACCTCTTGTTGGTTATTCTATACAGTTCTAGCTAGTAGATGCTATTGAACTTGTTTTGTACATTAAATTTTATTTGTAGTTATTAATTTGACTTTTAATCTCATTTATAGAATAGTTCTTGTCGAAAAACATGCTACTATCGTTCAGAACAATGTGATGGATTTATGTTGTACGGTGGTGGTATAGCCCCCGGAACTACCTTCGATGAAGTATCATCTTATGGTGGTGAACAATATGATATGCTTGCGAGTATCTGGATGGTAATTAAATAAATAAATTTTGTTTTGGGGTAAAATTTTTTTTTATGAAACAATAGCAGGATTAATGCAATGTTTTTTTTTTTTTTTTTAAAAAAAGAATGGCTATTCAGGACATTGGTGGCTTGAAGTTGATGGCATAAAGGTGGGGTTTTGGTGAGAAGAATTATTTACACATTTGAAAGGAGGAGGCACTCATGTGGAATGGGGTGGCGTTGTAAGCAACGAAAGATCCCACAATAAGCCCACATTGGGGATGGGCTCTCGACACTTTCCACGAGAGGGTTATCGCAAAGCAAGTTACTTCGATGAACTAAAGATTCTTGGAGATTATCGTCGTTGTTCTACTTGGACTTCTCCTGCAAACCTTACTCCCAAAGTGACCAAATCTGAATGCTACGACATTGATATCAATCCTAGTGGTATTCGCGGCAATAACAATTTTCCTGGCTTCTATCATGGAGGCCCAGGTAGCGACAATGTTTTATGCACTTGATGTCCAATTAAAAATAAAATTTTAAGGAAAATAATGAGTGATCACCATCACCTTAGTGTGCATGCAATGCAATAAATATTTACATTTGCAAGTTGTATTTTAATTTGTTTGTTTGAAATAACTTAAAACTTGAATTTAGCAAGTTGAATGCTTTGATTATTAAGTAATTATGAATATCATAATCTTGTTTTGAAATAAATATTAAGAGTTTTTAGTTTATAATATGCATGATCTACTGAATTGAGCATACTATTAAATAATTTATTTAATTTAAATTTACTTTTTAATGTCGTAGAATTATGGATCACACTGTTGTATTGAACAATATAAATGTGGAAGATGATTGTTTGGGAATAAAACAACATACCCTTAAAATTAAGATTTTTTTTTTTTACACTTAACATTACTTGAAGCTAATGATGATATTATTTCTGGCACCTCCAAATTAATTAAAGGCTCTGAAAGAATTAGTAATATTTTTCTAGAGGAATAAAAATCTCCAATGAGGACGTATTGTTTCTCTCAACTTAAAAAGAAATTTACTTAGTGTTAAGGATATTTGCAAAAATTGATACCATATTAAGGTGAAAATTATGTGGATTGTATGTACATTACTTTTTGACTTTCAAGCCAAAAATTTGTACTAAGAAATTTACTATCTTCGAATTTATGTCGTACAAATATAAAATGGATCGAAAAACTAATCTCAAGACCTTCTAGATTAAAAGTTAATGTAGAATCGGCAAGTGTCTTATAGTGTATACATGGGGACATACGTGGTCCTATTCATTCCGCATTTGGACCATCTCGTTACTTTTGTGGTCTTAATTGATGTGTTATCTAGGTCGTCGCATGTACGCTTTCTCTCTACTATTAATGTCGTTTTTACTAGAATAATAGCTCAAATCATTTGTCTACATGCACAATTTTCAAACTATCCCAATAATTCAATTCGAATGAATAATGTTGGTGAATTTACTTCCTAGACATTTAATGATTATATTGTTTGTCATTAGGAATTGATGTTGAGCACCCAGTTGCACATTTGCTGGTCATGAATATTCACATTTTGCAAATGGTACTTGGTTATAAACCAAGTATCTTATGTGTTTTTAGTTGTATTGTTTATGTATCTATTTCACCTCTTAAATGCACAAAAAAATGGGACCACAATACTACATTGGCATTGAAATCTGTTTTGATTCACTTTCCATCATTTCATATCTTGAGCCATTAACTGGTGATATTTTCAAAGTTATGTTTGCATATTATCAATTTGATGAAACATTTTTTCCTTCATTAGCAAGAGTTTGTTCACAAGCATACAAAATGAAGAAAATGAATTGGAACATTGCAAAACAATCCCACTTCGGTCCTCACACGAGATAATGTGAATTTGAAGTTCAAAAGATCATTCATTTATAAGTTATTGCAACTTAATTGCCTGATACATTTTGAAAACATGTACTTACACACTAGTTAATCAATATTTTAGGAAAAATTATAAAATAATAAACAAAGATCAAACACCATAATTTTTATGGGAAAAAACTCGAGTATACGTAAACCTTCGAAACAATCTACTATAATGAATGAAGATTACAAAGAATTTACCCAACCTCAGTCAACACTTCTATACATCCTAGATTCAGCATATGCTTCGATACAATAGGAATCCACCTAAGCTGTAATTGCTTTGGAGTCCCCCGGTTAATTGATGTGTTTATGTGTTTTTCGCTTGTTTACCAATCTTTTTTTTTCTTGGTCAATTAGTTAAAAATAATTGTAATATTTATTTTTCTCATATTTGATGTGTTGTGAAGAATCAATAGTCTAAGAAGATGGTGAAAAGAGCCTAAAATGGGACGATTGTTCTTGAAGTGACCTAAAAAGGGATGAATCTTCCTCTACACAACACTTCTATCATCGCTCCTTATTTTTCTATCTATTTTTGTTGCTTGTAATGTTGTTAGACAACAATCAAGGGTGCATAGGTGTCTTGGCCACCAATTCTTAGGTATTTTGTTAAATTCTTGTTTTCTACGTGACCAAAACTTATATTCTCTTGATGATCTTCAATTTGATTGTACCACTTGCAAACATTTTAAAATAAAATTTGTATTTTCCAACTCATGAACTCGAACAACACACTATTTTGAGCTTATTCATTGTGATACTTGTGAGATCTATCATTTTGTTTCGCATGCTCATTACAAGTACTTTGTTACATTCATAGATAATTATAGTCAGGGTTTACTTTCTTTGATCTAAGGATGAAGTTTTTGGAGGGAATCCTCAAAAGAAACTGTGGTAGTAGTCTTTCTTCCCTTAAACTCATCTCTCCTTGGTTTGAATCTATCTTATGGCGGACCCTCTTTTCCTTTTCTTCTCTCAAGTCCCCCTTCCTTGGTGCAAGCGTTCTCCTTATATATGAATCAAAATCTCATTTTTTAACCTAAAAGCCTGTTTCCTTTTTTGAAGGAAGCTTTTTCAATCTTGAATTGACACATGTACTGTTTCTCATTAAATGATTTACTGAGAAAAATTAGTCAGCATATGAATTGTAGCCATAGATCTTAGCTTTCATTAGGAATAAGAATCACCAATCATATGTATGTATGTAACAAAATTTACCCTCAATTTAATCAAGACATGTTCTGAAAATTGTTGAAAGGAAACTTTTCTAAAATATAATATAGGAAATATTTTCTGTTTTTTTTGGAATGAAACTATTTTATAAGAGAAATCTCCCTATAGAGTTTATTTCTATTATCTACACCATTCCTATAACACCCCGTCCCAAAAGAGATCATCAAAATATCTAAAATAACCTCAATTACATTTATCACGCAAAAATCTTCAAACTGTTGAATTTTTTATTCAAAATGAAGACAAATCATAAATAAGTCTAACGAAAACTCGAAACAAATCCTAATGCTAAGCGAACCCTAACCTTACTGGATCCTAGTATCCATGTCCATCACGATCTCTCCATAGTGTGTTGGTTGTAAACAAGAAAGAGATGAGCTACAAAGCCCATTATAGATACATACCCGACAAGAGCTTGGATATCTATTGAGCAAATAACAAAACAAGATACTATAATACGTAGAATAATTATACTGAAATAAGACGAAAACCTATCGAATCAACAATGATAAGTATGAGCCAAAAAAAATACATACATATGATCATGCCGCACAACAACTACTAGCAATGCATATATAAGTATACATATATATGTTACAATCAATCATCACAAACACATGCACATAATAGTCTAAAAATACTTATTAGAGGCTATGCCACCTATTATGCATTGTAAAGAGGGACAACGAATCTAAAAATATCTCGTATCATCATGTGGGTATGAATGAAATAAGAGGGTGAAAAACAAACAATCATGATGTCTCATGGTAGTGTATAGCTAATACGACCATTGCAAAGTAATTCAACCACAACATTTGGCTAATATAAAAAAACAACTGACAACAAAAGCGATACCGATCCAACAAACCAATCAACCAGGCGATCAATCCGACAAATAATTTGATGCATAAATTTACCAATTTCGCATGATTCCAAATGTTCCAAAAACTAGTTTATTTTTATTTACACAACTCTACGAAAACTTTAATCAAACTATAATATTTTTATTTGATTTAAACTCCTTTTAAATATTTTCTATTTAGAATCATACATAATAAATAATAAATCAAATTTATAACCTTTAAAATATTTTTCAAAATATATTTATTTAATTTGTAACCTTTAAAATATTTTACTTGAAATTTGACAAAATACACTTAAGCTTATTATCTTTTATCCCATAAGATTTCACTTGAAAATTCGTCCATGCACTTCTAAATATCTCACATCACTATCGCCAAGTATGAACCCGTAATTTTTTATTTTCTAGACTGAGCAGCTAATATTCAAATTATAATAACTTTTCATAGAGAACTCATAATCACAAACCAAAAATTGTTCCCAAAACTAGACTTACTTATCTTTTCAATGGTATATGGCAGAACACCCAGTTCAGTTTGTGAAATTCTAGTGTTCTTCGAAAATGAACTGACTTGAACATTAAATTTTGGCTCCCATTTTGATCTTTTTTGGATTAAAAATCACCATTTACTTCAAAACAATTTCTAAGGTCTAATTAACTGAAAAGTAAACAAAAACAACGGAAAACGATTGCTAAGAAAGAGGTATAAAATTGTGGTTATAATTTTCTAGACGATCTACACGTCAGAAGCAGATAGGGCTGTGAAAAGAGATTTTGATGAATTGATTTTCTTTATTTGAATAACAATTACAACATGTAATATATGCAACTAAGAAGGTAAAGCTACAACGATTGGAAACATAGAAGTGACCTATCAGACATTGATCAGTGTCTGTACATATAGCTGTTATAGGCTAGGACTACTCAAAATATAATAAGCTATATTGCAACAAGTTGTACTTGATAAGTCAATCTGGGCTTCTATAGGCTTTATGAGTATTTACTTGTTGGGCTTTAGTAACATCCTCATTACTCTCCCTCAAGATGGAGAGCCCAGTGGCGAGACCAATCTTGGAACGCAGAAAATGAAACTTCGAACGAGGTAAGGACTTGGTTAAAAGATTAGCCAGTTGAGCATTGGTAGAGATGTATTGGACACGAATCACACTAGCATGCACAATCGAGCCAACAAAGTGCAAATCAACCTTAATGTGCTTCACATGGGAATGCAGAATTGGGTTTAAGTTGAGATTGGTAGCACCTTGATTATCACAGTGTATAAGGGGTATATCAGACATAGGTACATAGAGATCACGCAGCATATGTTTGATTCATATGACCTCAGAAGCCGTGGAAGCAAGGGCGTGTGCAGTATTTCGCCTCAGTAGAAGATCGAGCAATGGCACGCTGTTTTTGAGACCGCCAGGAAATAGGGTTGGAGCCAAGAAACACAATATATGCAGAAGTGGAAGAACTATCAACTGGGTCTCCAGCCCAGTCAGAGTCAGTGTAGGCATGACAATAAAAATTGGTGGATTTGGATATCGTAAGACCAATATCAAATGTCCCTTTGAGATAGCGGAGGACATGTTTGAGTAAGGCCCAATGGATGTTAGTAGGTTTACTCATAAATTGAGCTAACTTGTTAACAACAAAGCAAATATCCGGGCGTGTGAAGCTTTAAGTACTGCAGACTTCCTATTAGTTGACGGTAGAAAGTGGGATCAGGAAGGGGAGCGCCATCAGAGACACTAACGATAAGGCGAGAAGGTAGAGGAGTATGGACAGCTTTAGCACCAGTCATGTCAGCACGGTCCAGGATATCTCGAATGTACTTGCATTGAGACAAGAATAACCCATTAGCACAAGAAGAAACTTCAATACCCAGAAACTAAGTTAAGTCAATAAGATCTTTGAGAAAATTTTGATGCCAACGTAGTAGTAATCATGTGAAGAAGCAGATTATTAGAACAAGTAAAGATTAAGTCATCAACATAAATAAGCAAATACATTATATGAACATCTTCACAAAGAATAAAAAGAGAAGGATCGACTAAGGAATTTTTGAACCTGAGTGTCTTCAGACAAGCACTGAGAGCGTTGTACTAGGCTCTACGGGCCTGTTTAAGGCCATAAAGAGACTTGTGAAGCTTGCAAACATAGTCAGGATGAGTCTTATCCTCAAAACCTTTAGGTTGACGCATATAAATAGTTTCTTATAAGGTACCATAAAGAAAAGCGTTGTTAACATCGAGTTGGTGTAAATACCAACCGTGAGCAACAACAATCGTAAGCACTGCTTGAATCGTAACAGGTTTGATAACAAGACTAAAAGTGTTCGCATAGTCAATATTAGGCCGTTGAGCAAAGCCTTGTGCAACCAAACGGGCTTTGTATCGTGCCACTGAACCATCAACATTCTGTTTGAGTTTGAACACCCATTTAGACCCAATAGGTCTAGCTGTGGGAGATGGAGGGACTAAGGTCCAAGTATTATGATGTAGTAAGGCATCATACTCTTGTTGCATGGCTGTTTTCCAGAGGGGATGTTTTAATGTAGTTATAACATAATGGGGCGCAGTGGAAGAAGGGAGAGGATGAACTGTGCTCAGATGAAAGGATTTTGGTTTAAAAATATTATTCATGGAACGAGTTACCATGCGCGAACGTGGCAAGGATGATGAAAGAGAAGAGGCAAGAACCTCAGGAGGTGAAACATGAGATGGGTCAAAAGAGGCAGCAAAGACTACTAGAGAAGGAGAAGGATCAATGGTGGAAAGTATTGGTAAAGGAGCAGTGGGAGGAGGCCGAACATAAAATTATTGTAAAGCAGAGGTGGAAGTGTGAGAAGAAGTAGAAGGGGTACTAGGGAGTAACGAGGTAGGTTCTGTATGTGAAGGAAACGTGAGTTGATCAAAAAGAACATAACGAGAAAGATAGACACGAGATGTTCGGGGTTCAAAGCATTTATAAGAGCTTTGAGAGGTGGAATAGCCAACAAAAATACAAGGTGTAAAACGGGGTTCAAGTTTGTTTGTGGTATATGGACGCAACCAAGGAAAGCAGCTACAACAAAACACACGAAGCTTAAGATAATTAGGGACTTGTTTGAATAGTAATTAGAAAGGAGAAATAGAAGAATTGGGATGAATGGGTAGACGATTGATAAGGTAATAGGCAGTTTGGTATGCAAACGACCAAAAGGTATGAGGTAATTGTGCAGAATGTAAGAGAGTATGGGTAGTTTCACCAAGATGTCGATACCTGCATTCTACCAAAGCAATATGTTGGGGGTATGTAGGGGTGACTACATCCAGCTAATTCATGTTTGGAGAAGAAAGATTTGAGCTTCTAAAACTCACCTCTATTATCAGCATATAAGGTTCTAATGTGATCTTGAAACAGTCTCCACAAGTTTCTTGAACTATAGAAAAACAGAGTAGATATTAGATTTTTGAACCAGTAGGAAAAACCAAGAATAACGTGTATCATCAACAAACACAACATAATCGCAATAACCATCGATGGAGGTAGTTGGGGCTGGTCCCCAAACATCACTGTAAATAATATGTAAAGGTGAATCACTCATAATAGTAGAGGACCAAAAGGTTGTTTGTGCATTTTATTTACTGGACAAGAATAACACTATAAAGATGAAGTAGACAGTGTTTGAGTACACGGTATAGAGATAGAATTGAAAAGAGTCGTAAAAAACTTTAATGAAGGGCGCCCAAGGCGTTGATGCCACCCAAATACAGTAGTTTTAAGGCCTTGCTAAGAAGTGTTGGTAGCAAAACATGATATCTGTTGTGGTTCAAAGTGGTAGAGCCCATCAATGAATCAATCAAAAGCCATCACTTGTCCCAAAGATCGATCCTTAATCACACAATAAAAAGAGTAAAATTCAACAGTGACATTATTAGTTTTAGTAAGTTCATGTATAGATACGAGATTTTTTTAAAGAAGAGGAATATACAAAGTATTCATAATGGTGAGTGGACGTGTTTTTGTGTGTAAGTGAGTGGTACCAATGTGTGTGATTCTCAAACTTGTGCCATCGCCAACATGAACTGCATCCCCGCCATCATATTCGAAAATAATAGATAAATTTCAAGGTCACGGGTCATGTTGTGACTTGCCCCAAAATCTAGCAGCCACGACTGAGTTGATCGTGTAGAGGCTTGTGAGGAATGTGCAGTAGAAGCAGCATAGTTGGTAGTGGGAGTGTAGTTAGGAGGAGGAGTATAATGGTTTGCAAAAACTTTAAACTTTCTACATTTGTTAGCTGGATGGCCTGATTTATCGCACAACTGACATATAGCACGCGACGGACCATGGCCACGACCTCTAGAGTGAGGTGGTGTGGAGCCATTCCAGTGCGGTGATTATCTATTGTCATGCCATGAAGCAGAGGAATTACCCCTACCAGAAGAAGAATTTGAAGAACCAGGATTTTTCTGATGGTAGTTTGCAATGGCAACAGTTGGAGACTGAACCATAGCAAAACGATTTATAAACCCCTCCTAGGCAACAAGAACATCCTTGAGCTCCTCATAGGAAAATGATGTTTATCTAGTTTTGATAGACCCAACAATACCGATGAAATCTTCACCTAGGCCATCAAGAATATACAAAGTAACATCATCAGAGGATACAGGATGATCGACCAAAGCCAACTCATCTGCAAGAACCTTAACATCTTGTAGGTATTCAGAGATAAATTTGCCCCTTTTTGACATCGAGATAGTTGAGATTTCAACTGAAGAACTCGAGACTGAGAACTATTTACATATAACTGATGAGCTCTGTCCCACGCAGCTTTGCTAGTGGTAACTTCACCAATAAAAGGAAGAACCGTGCCATCAATAAAGGCAACAAGTGCATAGAGAATGAATTGATCTTGAAACTGCCATGTTTCATAGGCAAGATCTGTAGTACCAGTAGAACTGCTAGAACTGGTATCACTTGGTTTAGGTGGGGATGGTTTTGAGCCATCAACATGACCCAGAAGACCATATGCAAGCAGCAAAGGGGAAAAATGAAGACGTCAAGAAGAAAATTTGTAAAAAGCAGTTTTAGTGAAATTGTTGATATGGCATGAACAGCGGTGCTTGACCCAGTACCAATAATAGTAACTATGTCAACGGAAATATTAGTCGACATGGTCGAATCGGAAGCTAACTCGTCTGAGTCAAGTAACTCCGATACCATAAGATATTTTGATGAATTGATTTTCATTACTTGAATAGCAATTACAACGTGTAATATATACAACTAAGAAGGTAAAGTTACAACGGTTGGAAACATAGAAGTGACATATCAGACACTAATCGGTGTCTATACATATAGCTGTTATAGGCTAGGACTACTCAGAAGATAATGAGCTATATTGCAACGAGTTGTACTTGGTAAGTCAATATGGGCTTCTATGGACTTAATGAGTATTTACTTGTTGGGCTTTAGTAACATCCTCTTTATGTGACGCAACGGCGAACCTCCTAACACCTACAAGAACAAATGGAGAGGGCGACCCTTCATGACCCTTCATCAAGTCTAGCATGTGCCAACTTTTTAACTCCTAAAATCATGGCAACGTGATTGGAATATGTGATTTTTCTTGGCCTATATAAGGAGCTGCTCGACACAAGAAAAGATACAAGAAAAGAGCTAGTTGAATTCTTTGCAAAGCAAAAGCCTTATTATCTTTCTTATCTCTATTTATGAGCACTTGTAATATTTTTTCTTATTTATTATTTTCTTGAAAAACTCCTACACTTCATTCTACCTATCCAACCCGTGAGTGATAGAGAAAAAGATTGAGAGTTCCATTACACTATCTTATATCTATACACTTGAGTGGAACTGATGTAGCGTGAGATTATTAACACAGAATTCCAATATACAAACAAGAAATCAACTCTTCTATAAGCCTAGCTTACACAACAAGCCAGAATTATAGGTATTCAGCTCACGCATTAAGCAGCCGTTATTTTATATCATAAACTCAATAATAATCTTTCAATGACTAAATCCAAAACATTAAATAGGTCGTTGTAATAACCCTAAAAACCCCAATAAAAGACATAAATATCCAAGTCTCAAAAATAAGAAAATAAACTAAATAATAGAAAAAATAAAAAAAACTCCTTACAGCCCAGTATCATCACATCCATCAACACTTCACGTCCAACATCCCTTTTTGTCCTATTTCTTACTATTCAATGCCTCCATGTAAGACAAACCAATATCATTAATAGCATCAATAATGCCACAACTATCTGCACCTACATCAGGAAGCTTTGAGTCTAAAATTGTAACCTTATTCGGGAAACTCCCTTGGTGTACAAGTTTGTGCCGAGTTTGGAAAGCATGTGATATAGTGGATTTGAAAGCCTAGACAGGTGTTGTCTGGGTAGTGGAGTAGGAGGGCGTAGGGAAGTATCCAAACCACTCTAAACACTGTTTGAATCTCTCTTTCCTTCAACCTTTTATAACTTTACATATTTAATTGTCTTATTGTTTGGTTGAACTGCACATACTAGTTCAAATTGAATTGTATACTATAAACATACTTCATATTTGTTCAAATTGAATTGTATACTATAACTATATTTGTTACTAGGGATTGATTGCTGAACACTATTTTGTCTTAGAGAGACCAGATTGGTGCCATTGTTTATATTTACGTTCTCTGTCCATATATATATTTGCATTGATTCTTATTTGTTATACATCATTAAGATTAATTATTTGCTCTCTTGATATAATCTGGTCCAATTGACTATCTTTATTCATACGTGTATTCTTATTCTTTTATACATATTGTCGTGAGATCAAGTACATGAATCCAATGAGGGTACACCGTTAGAGACCAAATCTTGTCTATTTTTATTTTGTGTGACGTTTTTGAAAAGAGGATTCCTATTTGGGATTGGGGACACAATTCACTCCCTCTTATGTGGCTTAGGTCCTACAGGGATATCATGTGGATCGTGGTAAAACCACTTTCTCGTTGCTTGTTGGAGTGACTGGGTTAGTGGGCTTCATAACCACAACCTTTTCCTAAAAATAGAGATAATGGGGACATCTCACTGATCATGCTTCTTCTTCAAGGAGGATATAGGCTCTCTTGGAAGTCATGACAGTCTTCACTTTGCTAGTCTTCGGCATCATGCTTGAGTTTCATGGCGCCATGTTTTAGCTAGAAACAAATTTAAGAGAAATCAGGAATGTTCAGCTATCGGACTCTCGTTTCTCCAGGACACTCTATAACATAATCTTGCTAAAATATTGGTTGTAACTCAACAAACCACTTTTTAAAAAGAAATTATTCATTAAGACCACAATTCCCTAATTTGAAGCCTTTTGGACACTAAATCTTGGTCAACCCTAATTTTTAGGAACTAATTCCTAATTTTAGGTCAGCAACCAATCAAAAACCTATGAAATGAATAAACGTTACTATAAAAATTCCCTGCCCCCCGCCACGTGTCACCAGGAGATTGACCATCTTTTGCGAATTATGGAGCTCGTTTGGCAACATGTCAACTAACATGTGTAAGTCAATTTTGGTACAAAAAATTTTGTAAGTATCGATTTTGACCGCTAAAATATATTAGTACATGAATTAATTGAAATAAAAATCTTTACATGGCATTGGAGAAAAAATATGATTGATTTACCTATAACTTGGTAAATTGATTTTTATGTTCATCAATGATAATTTTTAGATAATAATAGTCAATTTATATCTCGCCATTAATATTTTATAGTTATGTTTAGAAAAATGCAAACAACAGAATTAAAAGCGTGAAAATTAACAGACAGAAGATTTATGTGGTTCAACAATGTGTCTACGTCTATGGAGCTGCAGAGATTTTACTACTTTTAGGACACGATTAAATGCTCTCTTTACGAATTGGTAGTCGTTCAAAAGAGAGAGAACAACATGAGATTAGGTTATAAAAGACCTAAAACACAACATCTATTTATATCCCAAGTGATTTATGAAATTGCCCTCCCAATTAAAACATACTTCAACTCTCACCAGCGATTTTGCCTAATGCTCTACCCTGAAATAGTAGCAAATTCATCCAAATCAATAGTTTCAGCCTGGTATAGTGGTTTTGTCTTTGCCTCAACCATCACACACACTCTTCTAAATACATCACTTTCTCATTAAAATATCACATTCCTGCTTCTGATCACCTTTCTATTTTGCTCATCCCATAAAACGGTATCCAAATCACCCATTCCCATAACCAGCGAATAAATAATTTTTTGGCTTGGCATCCAGCTTGCTACGTGCATCAGAATCAATGTGAATGTAAGATAAATATCCAAATACCTTAAGGTGAGAAAGTTTATCTCCTTTTAGCTAAAAATCTCCTCTTCCAGTTTGCTTTTCAAATGAACTGACGGTACGTAGTTAATGAAGTAAACTGTAGCATGATTGCATATGCCCAAACTGTCTTTGGTAGCCTGGTGTGCAATCTTATGCTTTTGGCTCGTTCATTGATGGTTTGGTTCATTTGTTATACAACATCATTTTGTTTCAATGTTGCTGAGATGGTCTTCTCCGCCATGACACTGTTTGCTGCACAATATTCATTGAAGTAACCATCAATATACTCTCCTCCAATGTCAGAATTCACGCATTCAACTTCAAATCTATTTTAGTCTCTACCATGCCCTTCCACTTCTTGAACATTATAAACACATCTTATTTTTCTTCACACAGTAAATTCAAACCTTTCTGCTGGAGTCATCGATGAAAGCCACGTAGTACTTTGAGCCCTAAGAGATGCAACTGGCATGGGACCCTACACATCTGTGTGCACAAGTTCTAGCTTTTGTGCTTGTGGAAATCTGGCACAAATCAAATTCTACTGATTTCAAATCTAGTAACTTCTCCATTAAGAGTACTTTCATACCTCTCTAACTCATATGCCAAACCCTACGATGCCATAACTGTACTTTTTTGTCAGCTTCAACAATAGCAACCATATTATTTGACCTTGTAATCATGTTTTAATGTCCCGATCTTATGGCCAAGTGCTAAGACCATTGTTCCTCTTGTAACCTTCTAGGTGGTAACCAAGAACACTATCGAATGACCACTATCATTAAGTTGTCTCACATAGATCATATCTTTCTCCAGCTCAGGAATATGTCTAACTTTTTGTAAAGTCCACACCGACTTGTTCGACAATGAAATACACACATCCCTAACGCTCACCACATTCAAAGCTCCCTCATCAGTCAAATACACCTTGTCGTAGTTTCTTGCTACATAATTTTTCCTCAATTAACGGTGCGAAGTGGTATGAAAAGAGGCACCAGAATCCAAAACTCATTCACCAGATAAAATGAATACAGCAAGAAACATAGTATCTTGCTGTTCATCAGCTACAACATTAGCTAAATCATCATTAGCTTTCTTTATCGCTTTGCTATTTATTTTGAAGTGGCATGACTTACCACTGTTCCAACAAGTAGCTTGTTGCATATTTTTGGACTTATTTCTGCCTCTACCTTTGGAATTTGATCTATCCTGGCTAGTGTTCTTGTATTGTTCTCTCCTTCGATTATCAAGACTGTAGGCAGAATTGAACCTGAATTGCAAGTCTCACAAAAATCTTTTATGCGCACATTTTCATCAAGGATTAGATCCATAATATCATCATTTTTTAAGTTGGACTTTCCTGTGAAATTACTAATCGCAGTTCTAATGCCTTCTCAAGAATTTGGCAATGAAGCCAACAAGATCAACACAAATGAAGCCAACAAGATCAACACACGAATCTCATCTCAACTGATGACCATTCATTACGATAGTATTAAATTAGTTTAGATACTTCGTGATAGACATACCTTTTGCCATTTTCCAGTTGAATAATTTTTTATCAAATGCACTTTATTGTTAGCTGAAAGCTTTTTGTACATACCAAACAAAGCCTCTATCAACTCCGTGGTTGATTTTTCCTTCGCTACGTGTGTGCAACTGACCTTGATAGTGTTAATCTAGTAACACCCAGCACCTATTGATCCAGTAGTACCCATTTCTTCCTCTTTCATGTCAACAGGCTTCTTCCCCAATATAGGAAGGTGTAGCTTCTTCATATACAAGTAATCATCTATCTGCATTCTCCAATACCCAAAATATGTGCTATCAAATTTTTCATCCTCAAAAACCTTTACATCTTCTCCAGCCATATCTCCCAAGCAAGCTTTTACCAAGCTTTGATACTAGTTGTTATGGTTAGAATGATGCAAACAATAGAATTAAGAGCGCGGAAATTAACAGACACAAAATTTACGTAATTCGGCAATGTGTCTGCATCAATGAAGCTGCAGAGATTTTACTACTTTCAAGGAGAATCAAAGTACAATTGGAAATTTAAAATGTTCTCTCTACGACTTGGTAGCCATTCACAAGAGATAAAACAATATGAGATTATGTTACAAAAGACCTAAAACACAATATTTATTTATATATCGAATAACTTTACGAAACTGCCATCCCAATTAAGACAAAATTTAACTTGATAGAGACAATTCTGTTGTTAACAGAGACAATCAAGGTGGTGCAGTTATCACACCTTGATACGAATATCTCTTGATTTATTCTATGTAATATTCATTGTAATTATTCCTTCATTACCGTGATTTAGTTTCTATGTGTGTTAGTGTTAATGAAACTCTTCACATGTACATGTATATATGATTGACTCATATCATCAATACAATTACACAAGATTCATACGAACCATTGAATTCTTCATGGTATCAGAGGTTGCTGTCTAGAACAGCCCATCCTATCTTCTTCCTTTTTTTTTCTTCTCTACCTCCTTTAACTCTTTCTATCTCACCTTCAAGATGTCCAGCCCTTCCTCACCCAAGTCTGGGTCAGAAACTTCTCACAGCAATACTGGTATTCCTACTATAATCACCAACTCTTCAATGTCCGGACTCTCTACTCCTCTTATTGGAAACTTAATCTCCCTCAATGCTTCATCTCAAATACAATTCAAGCTTAACAAAGATGGTGGAAACTATTCCTCCTGGAAGTCTCAGATGACCAATCTCCTATTTGGATACTGTCTCATCGGATATGTTGATGGATCCCTGGTGTGTCCAGACTCTTAACCAAATTGCCAACTATGGCTTCGCCAAGATCGACTGGTACTACTAGGTATGCAAATACGGTGCCTGAATATATGAATCGCATCAAAGGCTTAGTTGAAGACTTAGCTCAAATTGGCCACTCTTTAAGTGATGGTGAAATAATGGCTCACACTGTCAATGGTCTGAGTGGTGAGTTCAAGGAACTAACGACTGCGGTTCGCATTCGTGACACTCCAATCACATTTGAAGATTTGTTTGACAAGATGATAGATGAGGAACTTGTTCAAAAGCCCAATGACAAGGCTAGTGATGATATTCAAGTGACAGCCAATTTCGCATCCAAAAGAGGCAACTTTAAGCCTCGTGGTGGGAGGAACAATCGAGGTGGCTACCATGGTGGCAATTTCCAATATTTTTCTGGCCACCAGAACCTTCTCGCTATGGACAAAATCCTTAGAAAGGCAACCATACACAAGGTAATCAGTCTTACTCGGGTTCATCTACTAATCAATCTTTTTCCTCTCCACGGCGCCCAAACAGTTATTCTGGCCAATCCCGAGTGGTATGCCAGTTGTGTGACAAACCGGGACATACAGCAAAAACTTGTCGATCCAAGCCAAAGTCGTCTGCTCACTCAAGCTGGCAGCCCCAAGCCAACTATCTAGATGGCGACCAGAATTCATCATCAAACAATTGGGGTTCCTGATTCTGGGGCTACTCATCACATAACATCTGATCTTCAAAATCTTACCATGCCGTCTGACTATACTGGTGACGAAAGCGTAATGGTTGGCAATGGTAACAGTATCCCTATCTCTCATATTGGTTCTTCAACACTTCAGTCACCCGCAACTACATTTACACTCAACAATATTTTGTGTGCACCGTACATCAAAAGAAATCTTGTTTCTGTTTCTCAATTTTGTCGCCAAAATCATACCTTTATTGAATTTTTTCCTGATTACTTTCTTGTGAAGGACTTGAGTACGGGGGCATCCTTGGCGCCCGGCCGGAGTAGGAACAATTTGTATGAATGGTCCAATTCCAATTCCACATCGTTCACCCCATCTGTTCATCTTGCTACAACATCCCAACTATGGCATCAACGTCTCGGACATCCATCTACTTTAATTCAAAAAAAATTGTCTTCCCATTACTTGATTCCGTTTTCTGATCTACATTCATCTAGTTGCAATTCTTGTCTTTGTAATAAAAGCCACAAGCTTTCATTCACAACTTCTTCAATTAAATGTGAAAAGCCTTTTCAATTTATTTATTCGGATGTTTGGGGTCCTGCGCCTGTGTCTTCATTTGGTGGATTTTGGTATTATATTATCTTTGTAGATTATTTTACAAAATACACTTGGTTTTACCCTCTTAAGTTGAAATTGGATGTTTCCACAATTTTTGACAAATTCAAAACCTTAATTGAAATTTTTTTCTCCACTCAGATAAAGACTGTCTATACAGATGGTGGTGGAGAATATCAAGGTCTCACTCCCATTCTCAGTAAATATGGAATTCAACATCTCACATCACCTCCATACACGCCTGAACATGTGGGTTCCGCTGAGCGAAAACATCGTCATATTGTTGAAACTGGTCTTACCCTTCTCCACCAAGCATTCATACCCTTGCAATTTTGGCTTTGTGCCTTTCAGACTGCCACCTATCTCATCAATAGGATGCCCAGCTCTGTTCTTCATTTTGATACACCCTATCACAGGCTTTTCAATCATCATCCAAGCTATGGGAATTTAAAAGTTTTTGGTTGTTTATGCTACCCATGGCTTCGTCCCTACACCAAACACAAACTCGAACCCCGTTCAAGACCATGCATATTCCTTGGGTACTCTATTCCTAATCATGCTTACTACTGCTATGACCCATCCAAGAACCAAGTCTTTATCTCTAGGCATGTTGTCTTTGTAGAAAGCATATTTCCATTTACCAAACAATCCTCTACCGTACACCACAAGTCTTCACCACACCTTCACCAATTCTTTCCACGTCATCCGACCTCAGACTCCATCACCACTCCTACTACCATATCCAATGATACATCTCCAATTCTAGTTCCTCACAATATTAATTCCTCCTCTCCTCTTGATCCGCTTCTGCCCAATTCATCTACCGTGCCACTCACTCGTAGTTCGTCATTCTCTATGGATTCTCCTACTCCTCACATGCACCAGGATGCTGCCAGCTCGGACACTCCACAGGTAAGCACTTTCCTAACTTCCAACACCTCACCTACACCCACACCACACCGTCTTGAACCCATCATCTCTACTCAACCATCACCCCAACTCTCACCACCACGTATGGTAACTCGAGCTCAGAATAATATTTACAAACCAAAAAAACCTTTCTCTCTCCAAACCTCTCTCACTAGCTCTACTGTCCCTACTGATTCAGAACCTACCACTTTCAATCAAGCTGCCAAGTCTGCCAGCTGGCGCAATGCCATGTCTGATGAATTTCAAGCCCTCATCCGAAATAAGACTTGGTCCCTCGTCCCACCTACACACACAAAAAATATTGTTGGTAATAAATAGGTGTACAAAGTTAAGAAGAACCTTGATGGTTCAATTGCCCGCTACAAGGCTCGGCTTGTGGCCAAGGGTTTTCATCAACGTCCAGGCATTGATTTCCATGAAACTTTTAGCCCGGTTGTTAAACCTGCCACCATACGTTTAGTCCTTAGTATTGCAGTATCACATGGTTGGTCCTTGAAGCAATTAGATGTTAACAATGCCTTTTTGCAGGGCACTCTTACTGATGATGTTTATACGCAGCAACCCCAAGGATTTATTAGTTCTCAGTTTCCACACCGTGTCTGCAAATTACACAAGGCCATTTATGGACTCAAACAAGCGCCTCGTGCTTGGTATACTGAACTTCGGACATTCTTGCTTGCCAACGGCTTTACGAATTCCTAGTGTGATGCATCCCTCTTTATTTGCCACAAGTCCACCTACATCCTGTATTTACTTGTTTATGTGGATGATATCATCCTCACAGGCACTAGTCCAACTGCGATTCAAGCTGTTATCAAGCTCCTCTCCCACAGGTTCTCTCTTAAGACCTTGGAGACCTTCATTATTTCTTGGGCATTGAAGCACAAAGAACTTCTCACGGTCTGCTCCTCACGCAACAAAAATACACACTGGATATTCTTGCCAAAGCTCACATGCATCAAGCTAAAGTAGTCTCTACTCCTATGTCCTCATCTGAGTCTTTGTGTCTAACTGATGGATCCTCTCCTCACGATCCTATTGAATATCGTCGGGTCCTCGGCTCTCTTCAATATTTGTCACTCACCCGCCCGGATATCTCATATGCAGTCAACAAATTGGCACGGTTCATGCATCGACCCACTGCTCAACATTGGATTGCGGTAAAACGGGTACTATGTTATCTTCAAGGTACTCCTCACTATGGGTTGTTTCTCTCCAAAACCAACTCTCTAGCCCTTCAAGCATTTGGGACTCACCCGATCAGTTGGAGCTCCAAGAAACAAACTACTGTTGCCCGGTCCTCCACTAAAGCTGAATATCGGGCCATAGCCTCCGCAACAGCTGAACTTAACCGGCTCACTCATCTGCTCACTGAACTTGATCTTTCTCTGCCCAAGCCGCCTATAGTTTATTGTGACAATGTTGGCGCCGCTTATTTGTGTTCTAATCCAGTGTTTCACTCTCGTATGAAGCATATAGCACTTGATTTTCATTTTGTACGAGACCAGGTGGCCCAACGCACTCTTCGGGTTTCTCATGTGCATTCTGCGGATCAACTTATTGATTCTCTTACCAAGCCACTTGCTCGCAAACTTTTTCTTGATCATCGGTTCAAGCTTCGTGTCCTACCAAGACCGCTACGCTTGCGGGGGCATGATAGAGACAATTCTATTGTTAACAGAGACAATCAAGGTGGTGCAGTTATCACACCTTGATACGGATATCTCTTGATTTATTCTATGTAATATTCATTGTAATTATTCCTTCATTACCGTGATTTAGTTTCCATGTGTGTTAAGGAAACTCTTCACATGTACATGTATATATGATTGACTCATATCATCAATACAATTACACAAGATTCATACGAACCATTGAATTCTTCACAACTCAACATTTACTAATTGAGGTTTTTATTGAATAGTATCAACATAAAGTTCTAATTATGGTAGAGTCCCAAGTGAAGCAAAGTGTGAGATTTGATTCTTTTTCTTACTATTCCCTTTTTTTTCTTATTTCTTTCCCAACAATGGGAAGGAAAGAATATGCAAAAGGTCGGAAAACTCGGAATTGCCTCTCAAAATTAGAATTTTTTTTTTTAAAATTCTCGAAACTAAATAGTTTATTCAACTTCAGCATAATGGAATTCGGATTTGGCATTGGTCGGTATACCTCTATGTGTTGTATAAAACCCGAAACAAGTCAAGTCAACTGTATTAGCTCGGGTTTCTCACAATTATTTTTATCTCCTTTTTGAGTTCCTTCTTTGTAATTTCTAGAGACTTCTCTCCCTTGGTTGCGTCTTCTCCGATGGCGTCTGATCTTGAGAAGAAAGCGAAGGAGGCCTTCATCGACGACCACTTCGAGCTTGCCGTCGAAATCTACTCACAGGCCATCGATATCAACCCTAATAGCGCCGAGCTCTTCGCCGACCGTGCTCAGGCCAATATCAAACTCAACAATTTTACTGGTTTGCGTCTTTCTCCGTTTATTTATCTTATTCTTTTTCGTGCTTAGCTTAGCGTTACTTCTTGGTTTCTCTTTTGTTGTTTGTTTTTGGAGAATTTTGAGTAAGGTAATTACAAAGGAAAACATAATTTTTTTTTTTGAGGATTCGCATGAATGCCTGTTAGAGAAAAATCTAGTCTAAAAGCAAAAAAATAAAAAATAAAGAAATCACGTCTTTTACTGATTTTATTATCATATAATGACGATTATATGAATTTTTTTTGTTGTGAAAAATACTGTGACTGTGATCATTAGTACATCAGTAATTTGGGCTAGTTTGGTGTTCTGGACATTATTTGGGCGTTTTTTGGATATCTAATTATTTGATATATTATGACTTCAATTGGACTCTTTTATTGTGTTTTCTTCGTTTGGTTTTTGTTTTTGCGAGATATTTCATTGTAATTTGTTCTTCTGATTATATAGAAATTGAGGCTGATGATCTTTCTTTTTTCTGATATGTAGAGGCTGTTGCTGATGCTAACAGAGCTATAGAATTGGACCCTTCCATGGCCAAAGCTTACTTGAGGAAAGGGTGAGTATAAGGCACTGCATATTCTTTTGTTCTGATTCATATAAGAAGATGTGGATGTCTATTTTTTGTTTTAAATCAACTTCACATGGATACAACAGCAGCATTCGAACTAATGGTTCATCATATCTATCAATTCTGATTGAAATTGTTAATACTATGTTGTTGTGTTACCCAATCTGCAGAACATCTTATAATGCTTTTCCGGTGGACGTTACCTCTCCTTTAATAGAAGGAAGAGTTATGCACAACCATGGCTAGCGCTAGAAAACATGGTTGTGTTATTCCTTTTGTTACAAAACAAATTTTAAGAACTTTGTTTCTGCAATAGGATGCTATATTTTCTAAATACTTTTACATTCCTTGTAAATACCCAGACGGAGAAAATTTTGGTGCACTCTACGTGTGGAGTAATGGGAACTCTGCTTTTCCAGTTCCTGAATCTTTTTTCTTCAAGTCACTCTACATATCCTCTGTACAGGAGGATTTACTTGTATTAGAAAAGGATTTGTGTGGTAAATGTTCTTTTAAGGCCGTGTCTTTTCTGTGGATTATTTGTTGCAGTGCTATGCATAGCTCTTTTCTTTTGAATTGTGTAACTTTATCAGAAAGCTATTTCTTTTCCAGTTTCTCAAAACACGACTTGATCTTTATTGTGTTTGGTTTGCTGCATATTTTCCCCTTATGGTTGCAGCAATGCATGCATGAAGCTTGAGGAGTATCAGACCGCTAAAGCTGCATTGGAAGCAGGTGCTACTTTGTCTCCTGAAGATTCAAGATTCACTAATCTGATCAAAGAGTGTGATAAACGAATTGCTGGTATGTATGCAAATTTTGTATGTTTGCCTCCACTGTCTTAATAAGGTTGTTATTTAATAATTTAAACCTTTTTAGTAGTGAGGTGATTTATTTAGTTATTTATCTCCATTAGGGCAGAACTCTGTGTTGTTTATGAATTTTATAAGAAATTTCATCTAGAGTATCATTAATATTGGATTTGGCATATTTGTTCAGAGGAAATAGGTACTCTACCAAACCAGTTACTGGAGAAAGCCACGAAACATGTCGTATCTCCAAAAGATGTTCAGACAGCAGATGACTTTCCCAATCACTCGGTGGTAGCACCTGCTAAGCCAAAATACAGGTTAGTGGAACTTCTCCGTTTCCAGGTCTTTGCAATGTCTGAATTAGTAGTCTAATATGGAGGTTTTAGTTTTTGGCACTGTAGGTGATAGGTTCAAGCGTCATTCTTTGGCCTCTTAAGAATTTGTTATTGAATGTAGAGTATGCCCTTAGCATGTAACTAATCTGTCGGGAAAAAAAATGCAGGCATGAATTCTACCAGAAAGCAGAGGAAGTGGTTGTGACCATATTTGCAAAGAAAGTACCTGCCAATTGTGTTACTATTGACTATGGGGAGCAAATAGTATGATGCACACGAATCAAATGCCTTCTTTATTCATTTGTAAATCTTATTTACTTCAATTTTCATATGAATTATTAATTAATTTCTATGTTGTTGTACTGCAGTTAAGTGTTAGCATTGAGATCCCTGGTGAAGATGCTTACCATTTTCAACCCCGTTTATTTGGAAAGGTGTTGCATGAGATTCTTCTTTTCGAATAACTCTATTTTGAAAATATTACAAATTGAATTGCTAGTTAGGCATTGCGAAAAGTAGGATTTATGCATGTTTAGATTTGAAGGGTCAACCCGGCTTCACTGTACCACAATTAGGTCACAGGTTTAAACCACAGAAGCAGCCTCTCTTCAATGGAGACTGAGGCTGCATATGTACTCTTTACCCCGGCTCCGCTGCTGAAGTTTTTTGCATGGGCGTTGTTTAACATTTAAGTTTTAGAACTTTCACAGAAAACAAAAATAAAAATTAATAAGGTGAGTTTTGAGTAAAAGTGTGAATGTCCTTTTGCTTAAGCTTGTGTAGTTCCTTTTGTCAAAGTATTTGGTAGTACGGCTTTTGATCATGATGATTAGTTATATTTATTCTTTAGAACACATGCATATGTTATTCCTTACAGTTTTTCTAAATGTCTGTTTTTAATATTGGTGTTTCCTTGTTTGCAAACAGATAATTCCTGACAAGTGCAAGTTTGAAGTATTGTCTACCAAAATTGAAATCCGCCTTGCAAAAGCTGAGCCCATACACTGGTCATCACTTGAATTCACCAAGGAAAGCACAGTTGCGCGAAAAGTAAATGTATCATCAGGTGGGTTGATGTGCTTCTTATTTGTGTGGTTTACTATATTTGTGTGGTTTACTAACATTGGGGTTCTACTCCTGCTATCTATCTATATCTTTCATATACTCCATCTCTCTATATAATCATTAAAAAGTAATTGATAGTTGAGACTTGAAATGAGTTGCTTAGAAAAAGTAATTGATTCATTGGAGCCACTCAAAAAAGGTCATTTAGTCAAATGCACCTTTAAAAGGCTCGGTTGTTTGTTGAATTGTTTGTCTCAGAGATTGGCGAGCTGAGTACTTTACCATTGTTTAGCTTGAATGTGGGATGCACTTTCAGTAGTTAAAGTGCACGTTTTGTGTTCTGAAACTTCTGGTCTATATGTGCTGTCCAAGATTTGTGTATTTGATAGCATGATATGCTTTTAGCCTTTTATTTTAAGCAACAAAAATTATTCTGGGGATCTGTCATCTGTGTCATTTTGGGATCGGGAATATACAATTCACTCGAAACTAGTTGTATGTTGTGGGCCTGCACGAACAATTGGTAGCTGACGTCACTACTTATTGAATAATCTGGTTTGTTTGCTCCTTTGTTTCTTTTTTTGATATTCTTGATTCTGGTGACATTTGACAGTTGATGTATCTCAAAGGCCTACATACCCATCCTCAAAGCCAAAGCAAACAGATTGGGATAAACTTGAGGCTGAAGTGAAGAAGGAGGTGCATATCATCTCTTATCGTTATTACTGTATGTACCTACATATCTTGGGCTTTTAATTGTTGATTTACATAATTGTCATTTTGAGTTTCAGGAAAAGGAAGAAAAACTAGATGGTGATGCTGCCTTGAACAAATTTTTCCGTGACATATATCAAGATGCTGACGAGGACACTAGAAAAGCAATGAGAAAATCTTTTGTAAGACTTCTATCTTCATCTGGATGTTAAATGCCCATACGTTCTGCCACAATCCAGATGTAATTAATTAGGTTTCTAGATGATACTTGATCTCAATATCGAATGGATGACAAGTGCACAAATTGGGTAGAATGTAGGATCATATATTATCTCTACATGCTAAATCTTTTTGCTTGTGTTATGTATTGCAGGTGGAGTCCAATGGGACGGTGCTGTCAACTAATTGGAAAGAAGTTGGGGCGAAGAAGGTAGAGGGAAGCCCTCCTGATGGAATGGAGATGCGGAAATGGGAGTACTAAGCTCGCTAATCAATCTGTGGATGTATTTCTTCCTAATGAGATTTTGCTTCATGGACATTTTGTAATTTATCTTCTGGCTTGTGGTGTCGTTTCATGTTGGGTATATCCTCGAGTACTGAAATCGCGGGTTAATGTTAATGTTAGTTAGCAAGTACATTTTCAGTCTTTATTTTGTTGCGATGATGTGTATACTTCGGCAGGTTTGGAACAACTCCCTTCATGTGACTTCTATTTAACCTTTTTTTTCTTGGATTTGAATGTAATGTCATTATTGAATTTAATGTTTTGCTATTTGTTTCAAGTGATAATGCGAGTATGCTGAGTGTTGTTTTTCTGGGGTTGAAAATGATTGCTCTCGAGAAAAAGAAGGCACTTGAAGTAAACTAGATTTACACACCCATCATCACAGATCATGTCTTTTGGTTATACTTTTATTTTTTTTAATCAATTTATTATTTATGTTTTAAATGTATGCTGTAAGTGGAAGATAAAAATCTAACTGAGTGAGATTCAATTTCTCTAGATTTCAAAGTAAAATCTTTTATTTTGAGGTCAATCCAAATAGGGATGCTAATTATCACACATCCTGATTTTTCACTTTTTATGTTGTTAGTAAAAGGAAAATAAGATCCAATTAAAAAGATAAAAATTGTCACTCTCCTATTGTAAATGCCATAATGCACATATAGACAACTGGTGTAAAATGTTGAAAAGGTATAGTTTTTAAAACCGTAGCGTTATTAAGTTGTCCAGGTTTAAGAGTAGTGGTCAAAAATTTTCAGACCCATTTTTTGTAGGTATGACTCTTAAGCCTATCTGACTCTTTGACTAATATGGTCCAAGGCCCATGCTTTATGTATCAAGTGCATTATGATCATCTCAAGTTATTCAAGAGTCTGGGTCTTTTGACCTTTTCAAAAAAAAAAAAAAACAATATTATTCAAGAGTGGACCCATGGACCGCCACATGTATGACAATTGTGCCCTATACTTTTACTGTTTGCATCACGTGCATGACTCGACACCTGTCTGCATCATTCTCATATCAAGCAACTTGTCGCCCAAACTTGTCTTTTCAACTCGCCTTAATCATTCGCCTTAGCCACAATTATTAGAGTCAACCTTAGTGTTTGACCAATCATTGACTTTTCTTCGGTATTAAACCTTGGTTTGTTACCAATCTTATCAGTTCACATTTCTAACACACGCCACTCTCAAAATATTCATTACACACCATCCTTGAGATCTGACTTCACGTGGCGTGACGTTCATTATCTATATAAACTCTCTCTTCTCCCAAAAGAATGTGGTCGATTTAAATACACTCAAATACTACACTCTCTTCAGCCTATTGAATTCTTCTCCATTCTTTCTTTCTAAACACTCTCCGCTATACCTCCTTCCATAGTCACACTTACACACATTTGCATCCATTATAGCTTTCTTTTTGGCTTCCGCCTTTACTGACTTGACCGTCGGAGTTGTTTTGGCTGGCACCCAACCGACGCTAAGGTTTTATCGATTGTCTTTTGCCTACATGTCTTGCAAATTGCTGATGGCCTACCTCACCATTTTCATCATTGTAGTTTGAGCACCTACAAAGAGTCGAGGTTTTCAATGTTGAACTGGTTGGATGAAGATTCAATGTTGATTTGTTGTGAGCTATAAATAAATACGGTCAAACAGTATCAAATAAACCCTAAACCCTATCAACCAGTCAAACAGAAAAAGGAGGAAGTTTGCTCCGGAAAGCAATTGACTCGTGAACAAAGAAGTTCAGAGGTTACTCGCCGACAGGTTAGTCCGAGAAGTTCATTACCTAAACTGACTGACCAACGTTCTTGTAGTAAAGAAGAAAAATGACAAGCGGCATATCTACATAGATAACAAAGCTTGCCCCAAAGATTCTTTCCCTCCCCTGCACATCGACTTGATGGTCGACGCCACTGCGGGACACGAACTACTCAGCTTGATGGATGTCTTCTTCGATTACAACCAGATCCTCATGCATCCAGATGATCAGGAGAAGATGACCTTTATATCCGAGAGAGATATTTTTGGTTATAAATTAATGTCTTTCGGTTTAAAAAATGCAAGAGCTACCTATCAATGATTAGTCAACAAAATGTTCTCCGACTTATTAGGGGACACGATGGAAGTCTACATCAACTATATGCTCATAGATCTCTTATCGTCGAGCAACATTTGAAACACCTACAACAAGCGTTTGACTTAATAATCAAATACAACATGAAGTTGAACCCCACCAAATGTCTTTTGGAGTAGCCTCAAAGAAATTCTTGGGTTATATGTGACACAACATGGGATAAAAGCCGATCCAGACTAAAAGGATCCATTCTCGATAGCCCTTCGCCAACTTGCATAAAGGACGTCCAGCGACTAACGGAATGAGTGGCAGCTCTCAGTCAGTTTATCTCGCTATCATCTAACAAATGCGCACTATTCTTCAACACAATAAGGAAGACGAAAAACTTCAACTGGACTCTTGAGTGTGAAGCTACTTTATAACAACTAAAGAGCTATTTGACTTCACCCCCACTTCTTTCCAAACCCAAAGAAGGAGCGGTAATGTTTATCTACTTGGCGACCTCCAAAACTGCCATAAGCGTAGTTTTGGTAAGAGAAAAGAAAAGAAAACAACATTCAATATATTATGTTAGCAAAAGCCTACTCGATGCTGAAACATGCTACAGTCAGTTGGAAAAGTTTACCCTAGCCTTGGTAACTACTGCTCAAAAGTTACGACCCACTTTCAGGGTCATTCTATTTGGTCGTGACTACTTTCCCAATGTGAAGTATACTAAACAAGCTTGAACTCTCTAGTCACCTGACCAAATAGGATATTGAAGTGAACAAATATGACATCTCGTATCGATGACATACTGCTATCAAGTCGCAAGTGTTTGCATATTTCACTCGTGTAGCACTCGAGGGAGCCGAGGAAAGAGTTGCTGTGTATGACCAATCAGGTACTAGCATCTCGGACTCTCTTGATGGACAGTTACAGTGACTACAAAGATAGTGGCCTCAGAGTGGTATTAATCTCTCTGGAAGGAAGCATCCTCCAATAGTCCATCAGATGAGGCTTCCAGGCGACAAAAAATGAAGCCAAATAAAACTCTCATCACCGACATGACTGATAGGTATGATAATATCTATTGTTTTTGGTAGAAATCTCCCCCTCTTAAGCTTCCTTTTGATAAATAATGAGTGTATTTATGCGTTGATTTGTATTTTGATAGGTTGATTGTGGTTTGGATGAAAAGCGACGGAAAAAGGGCTGAATTGAAGAAAATATCCACCGACCTTCATGTGTTCAAATACTTATAACTTTTTGTCACGTTATCGGAATCGAGCGAAATAAAAGGCATTGGAAACTAGACATCTCAAGCTTTCCGTAGACGCTAAAATCGTGCAAATCGGACATCGTATGGAGATTTTGGAATCATTCCACGCCTATGCGCAATATTTGTGCACGCCCAGAATCACTCCTGCACGCCCAGTCCAGAGAGATGGACTTGAAATTGAAGTGGTGCACACCTAGGATAGCGCCTAGGCGTGCGCCTAGGCATGGTGCGCCTAGGCATGAATTCAACGCGCCTAGCCGCACAAAGCAATTTTCTAGGATGTTTTAATTCGCGAATTGCCCGAGCCGCAGGGAACTTTTGGACCGAAAACTGATTTTCTGGAGAGCGAAACCAGAGGGGGAAGGCTACTCTTGGAGCTAGGAGGAGAGATTCTTCAGCTCAACTTGGATTTACTCAACTAATTGGGTTTATTCATGATTTTCTCATCTCTCCTCTTGTGTTTTTCTCTCATTATGTGTAACTAAACCTCTTTTGCCAAGGCTAGGTTGAAGCCTTGGGTTTGATGACTTTGTTGATGACTTGATTTACATATATATGAGTTGATTTGGGTATAAATCTTGTGTTTCTATGTTTGATTGCAATTTCTTCATGCTTGTGGTGTTTGGCCAACACTTTAGGTTTTTGGATGAAATTGTTTGGAGAATTTGCTTAGACAATAATATGTCAAGTAGATTATGCTTCTTGAAACACTTGATTATGAATGTGTCTCCCTTTAATTAGGTGACAATTTGTATGAATTCTAATCTCCATAGAACTCCATGAATTCCTATGCATGTTTAGACCAATAAGATGGCTAGAATGTATTTAGGAATATCTGACCTAGACCAATAAGATGGCTAGTAATCGATTTTAGGGAGATTTGGCTTAAGTGCGCTAAAACCGACTTAGGTACGGATTCGTTATGCCCGAATTAGCAAATATATGTGTGAATTTGTGTCATTGCAAGTCATTTCCCAAGGGGGATTCCAAAGCCTTGGTGTTCATCTCATTCATCTCATTTGCATTAGTTGCATCCTTATTCTAAGAAAATACAAAAAACACTTTGCTATTTGCTTGTCTTAGTTTAATTACCCAACCAAACAATCTTGAGTTGAACTTTACTTTTGTTTGCATTGTCCATACGTACATACAAATATACATTTGGATTAGATATAACACCGCCCCTGTGGATTCGACCCTTGCTTATCATTGTGCTGTAGTCGCCGACTAGTACACTTGCTAGTAAGGTTAATTTAGACCCAACAAGTTTATGGCGCCGTTGCCGGGGACGGTTGCTTATATTTGATCCATTCTTGTTTATATACATAGATACTTACATACTTAGTTTAGTTCTTACTTACTAGACAATTAGTGATCCTTATACTATTCCTTCTTGTTTGTAGTTCATGCAAGGAAGGCGTTCTCAAGATACAAAAATTCTTCCTGTTGATCTAGACTTGGAACGTGCACGAAGGAACAAGAGAGACAAGGACCCCCTTGAGAAGCAATCTTCCACTCGGTCTATCTCTCCTACATCCAGCTCTAGTTCATCTAGTGACAATACTTTGGGAGAACATTCTGAACAGGCGAGCATGGCTGAAAATCGTGAGGAAGTTGGCAATAATGCCAACAATGCAAATGCTCCTGTCACCATCATGGATTACTCTATGCCACAATTCTCTACTAGACAATCGTGCATCGTCTTTCCTACCATTCCGCCAAACCTCTCTTATGAGCTTAAATGCCACGTGATTAACATGCTTCCATCTTTTTCAGGAGCGGAAAATCAAGATGCTAGCGATCACATTGATGATTTTCTGGAGATTTGTGGCACTCAAAAAATCCAGGGCATATCTGAAGAGTTCATACGGTTGAAGCTATTTCCTTTTTCTCTTAAGGAAAGTGCTAAGATCTGGTTCAAGACTTTGCCACCAAATTCTATCACTTCTTGGGATCAACTCTCTGCTAAGTTTATTCAGAAGTTCGATACTCAGTCAAGGACACAGAGGCTTAGAGATCAGATTTTCCATTTCAGGCAGAACAAGGGAGAACCACTCTTTCAGGCTTGGGAACGATATAAAACTCTATTGATTGGTTGCCCACATCATTAATTCTTGCCATGGCAGATTATATCATACTTTTACCAATATCTGGCTGATGAATGCCGCCATAGGTTAGATGCTGCTGCTGGAGGAAATATTATGGCTAAGGAACCGACTGAGGCCAATGAAATTATTGAGACTGTGGTGGCAAATTCCTCACAATGGGATAATCGTGATCTTGATGCTCCTAGACATATGGTTTATGAGGCTAGTGCTTCAAATTCAGAGATGGCATCTGTGGCTAGGAAATTGGATGCAGTAGTGACTTTACTGAGCAGAAATTTGGAGCCTTGTGGCATTTGTGGAGGAACCGATCATCCTACTCGTGTATGTTCTAGAAGTGGAACATTTCCTGAAGCTGAGGCTAATGCAGTTCAATCTTTTCATAGGCAGCAGAATGATCCATTCTCTCACACATATAACCCAGGATGGAAGAATCACCCCAATTTCTCCTATGCTTCACCCCACAATTTCAACCAAAGGCCTAGACCTTGGCAAACTCCATCACATGCACTTTCTTCTCAAGATGGAAAGAAGTCTGCTATGGAGGACCTTATCACCCAACTTGCTCAATCACAAGTCACAATGCAGCATTCCCAAGCGGAGATGAGCAATTCAATGACTCAGTTGCAACAAACTGTTTCTAGTAATACTCAGTCCATCGCAAAGCTTGAAATGCAAGTAGGACAACTTGCTCATGCCTTGAGTGAAAGACAGCCGGGAAAGCTTCCAAGTCAACCTGAGGTAAATCCTAAGCAGCATGAAGATGTTAATGCTATTACTGTTTTGCGAAGTGGGAAAAAGGTGGATAACAAGATTGAATATCAAGGGCTTGAAGGTGAGAGTCATGATGAGCCTATAGTGGTGGAATCGAGTGCTCCCACCATACCTCATGTTGAGAAGGAAACGCCGGAAGTAGAAGAGGTTGTTCCAAGAGTGCCTTTTCCATCTCGTCTTGCACCGGCTAAGAAAAGCAAGTATAATCGGGATATTTTTGAAGTTTTGAAGAAAGTGGAGATTAATATTCCACTCATGGAGGCAATTAAGTCTATTCCCGCATATGCAAAATTTTTGAAGGAGTTGTGCACTAACAAAAGGAAGATAGGTGATCATGAAGAAGTATTTCTCTCCGAAGAAACGAGTGCTATTTTACAAAAGAAGCTCCCGCCCAAATTAAAAGATCCGGGTAGCTTTACCATTCCTTGTATTATTGGAGAGAAAGAAATTGAAAAGGTCTTGATGGATCTTGGTGCAAGTGTAAATATCATGCCTTATTCTGTCTACACTACTTTGAAGATAGGTGAGTTGAAACCAACTTCAGTCACTCTCCAACTAGCTGATCGCTCTTTAGTGCATCCTTTTGGGTTAGTTGAAGATGTTTTGGTAAAGGTGGGTGAGTTTGTTATTCCGGTGGATTTTCTGGTGCTTGATATGGAGGGTGAACCTAATCCGAGAAGAGATGTACCACTCATTCTAGGCCGCGGTTTTATGGCTACCACAAAGACCATTATAGATGTGGAAAAGGGCATGCTCACAATGACAGTCTTTGACAAGACCATTGAGTTCAAAATCTTTAAGGCTATGAAGAGTCCGGATGTCATTAGAGAATGCCTTCATGTTGATATGGTAGGCCATGAGAGAGTGAATTTATTGACAAAAACGGCTTCAAGTGATGAGGTTGTGGAATATGTGGTTGGTGATAGCAATGAAGGCAAAAAGACCCCATCATCGCCAATATCCAACGAGCTCGTGGCTACTTCCCTTGTTACTAGCAAACTATCTCCAACCTTGAAAGGCGTGCGGACAAGAGCAAGGAAGTTGAAAAAGGCACGATCCAAAACAATGTTGAGAGGTAAAGTGAGTGCTCCTTTTGAGACATTGAAATTGTCTATCCATGGTACTTTCATGATAGCGAATTCTAAGATAGAAAAAGGGTGGAAATTTGTGGCTCGCCAACTTGAATTCTGTGGGTCAAATGTTTCGGGGATTCTGAATGGAAAGTATCCTGTGCACCATCCTCCTTGATTTGTTTCCCAAGAATTGTTGTGAAGGTGTTGAGGCTTGTGGTGATTTCTCCAAATCAGGTTGTCTCTCTCCTTATCTAAAACAAGTGTTGTGTTTAGGCTTTCTCCCTCCCTTTATTTATTTGCATTGATGACCATGCATGTTCTTAAAGTTTGGGGTGAGAGTTTGCTTAAATTGTTAAGTGTTGATGCATATATGGTTGATTTTGTAGGTACAACTACGTCTGGCTGAAGACATTAAACTTAGCGCTACTTGGGAGGCAACCCAATGAAGTATATCCTTTTGTGTATCCTTTTGTTCTTCATTATTCCATTTTTATTGACAAAATCTTGTGTGGATGTTAGTTTGAATGTGTTGGAATCTGGCTGCAGGAAAGTTTAAATTTCTGGGCATTATGTTTACAGCCAGACCACGCCTAGGCGCGTATTGTGCACGCCTAGGCGCACATTATACACGCCTAGGCGTGTGTGTGTGTTTAAAAAAAAAAAAGGGTTCATATGCAAGAAAGGGTTCATGAAGTCATTGAAGAATTGTGGCTAGGCCAGTACACCAGTCCACGCGATGCATGACTCCAACCCCCAGGTTGTATTGTTTCAGCTTGTCCTCTTTTTAGTGCATTATTACATTGTTATGTTTTGCATTGAGGACAATGCATTCTTTAAAGTATGGGGTGGTGGACTGCATATGGATTATCTTGTGTGAAATTTCTCATGATTTTTGTAGTAGCTGAATTTTTTTTTTTAAAAAAAAAAAAAATTTGAAAAAATTGAAAATTTTCAGTGCTTGAATCTTGCATATTTATGGGAGTTTTCTGTTGAATTGAGAGCTATACTGAAATGCAACTGATCTTGGTTTGTGGAACCCATCTTATCCTTCTATATGCTTGACGTCTACTCTATTGGATAATCACTTGAATTCACTTGCACGAGAATGTGTGCCTGTGGGGTATGACTTGGGTGAATAGATGTTGAATGTGGACTTTCTCTAAGATGATCTAGAACACCATGTTAGTGATATTCTTGGCACTAGTTAATTACATGCATGTTAAAAAAAATAATAATAATAATAGAATGATGATGATTAAAAGCATGTTCCGCTCTTGTGATCTTGCTGAGTAACCGGGGCTCTTGTCTAACCAACTCGAGTTTCGTGTAAAAAGGTGAGGCAATCATGATGAACATACTAGGCTAGCTTAACTTCGAAGCCTTTTCAACTCGAGTGATTGATCCAAGGTGTGCTTTATCACATAATGCCCTAAACCAACTGGTTGGGAGTCATTGGTTGAGAACTCATTACATGGGTTGACTAGAAAGCTTAAAGGAGTGAGCATTGCACAGTCCTAGTAAGATGAAAATAAAAAAAAACATATAAAAAAGAAGAAGAAGAAGAAGAGAAGTATGTATATAAATAAAAGTGCCTTGGTATTACTACTTGACTGTTCTTGGAATTCTTGGAATGTGACTATGTTTGGCGCCTATGAACTCGTGGAAGCCAAATATTTATACATTTCTTCTTTGCACGCACTTAATGTAGATGAAGGAATAGAGTAGAAGGATAATCTTCACTGAGTATATGGTTTGGATGAAGTGTGGGGTCTCCACATCTTTTTGATTGGATGGCATTGATGTATGTTGTTTCGATTCTAGAGATTTCCCTCCCATATGTTTGATTTGAGTTATCTTGAAACGTTTGTGGGTGTCGTTCTTGTAAGCCCTCAGGAGACAAAACTCCTCCACTAGGGACACCTAGGGGTTTAAAGGCTTGTTGCATACGCTAAATGCAATCGCGATTCCTGCATTAGTGAGTTAGGATGTTAGTTGGTAGATGTACTTAGTTTAGTTTTACTTGAGGACAAGTAAGGTTTAAGTGTGGGGTATTTGATAGGTATGATAATATCTATTGTTTTTGGTAGAAATCTCCCCCTCTTAAGCTTCCTTTTGATAAATAATGAGTGTATTTATGCGTTGATTTGTATTTTGATTGGTTGATTGCGGTTTGGATGAAAAGCGACGGAAAAAGGGCTGAATTGAAGAAAATATCCACCGACCTTCGTGTGTTCAAATACTTATAACTTTTTGTCACGTTATCGGAATCGGGCGAAATAAAAGGCATTGAAAACTAGACATCTCAAGCTTTCCGTAGACACTAAAATTGTGCAAATCGGATGTCGTATGAAGATTTTGGAATCATTCCACGCCTGGGCGCAATATTTGTGCACGCCCAGAATCACTCCTGCACGCCCAGTCCAGAGAGATGGACTTGAAATTGAAGTGGTGCACGCCTAGGATTGCGCCTAGGCGTGCTCCTAGGCATGGTGCGCCTAGGCGTGCTCCTAGGCATGGTGCGCCTAGGCGTGAATTCAACGCGCCTAGGCGTACAAAGCAATTTTCTGGGATGTTTTAATTCGCGAATTGCCCGAGCCGCAGGGAACTTTTGGACCGAAAACTGATTTTCTGGAGAGCGAAACCAGAGGGGGAAGGCTACTCTTGGAGCTAGGAGGAGAGATTCTTCAGCTCAACTTGGATTTACTCAACTAATTGCGTTTATTCATGATTTTCTCATCTCTCCTCTTGTGTTTTTCTCTCATTATGTGTAACTAAACCTCTTTTGCCAAGGCTAGGTTGAAGCCTTGGGTTTGATGACTTTGTTTATGACTTGATTTACATATATATGAGTTGATTTTGGTATAAATATTGTGTTTCTATTGTTGGACCTATGGTCCTATATGTCTAATTTTGATGATATTAAATCAATTATAAATGATAATGAAACATTAAAGCAATATTTGATTTATATGAATTGAATTTAAATGACTATATATTTTTGAGATAGTGCTGGAAATTAAGTTTTGAAAACAAACATACATGGACTAAGTTAGAGCATCAATTTTCCAATTATCATATCTTAAACAACTTAGGTCCAAATGACTTGAAACTTGAACCACATGCACATGAAGGCTTAATAGATGTTCTAGGACTATAATCATGAGAAATTAAGTGCATCACATATATATTTGGTCATATGCTTAAATTCCGCCAAAACTAGGTTTTACCTAATTTTGTGCATATGTGTTCTTTGTGAACGTGGTGAACCAAATGAACTCCGATTTAAATGAAATTTCGTGTGCATCTTAGTTTCATCACTATGAACATATTTGATTTAGTAAAGTTCAAGAGAAAAGGTCATTTACACTGAGTTTGCAAAATGACTTTGAATTTACACTTAGAATTTATCGGTTTCACTATTAGTGATCTAATTGCTTGGTTGAGTGACCAAACGATTTCCGATTGTTATGAAATTTTACATGAACATTCTAATACATATAAAATGATTTATCATGCAGTAATATGAATTTTCTGGGTTGTTTTTTAATGTAATTAACCTATGCGCTCTATATGAAGCTCTTTGAGCTTACATGCAATTGGGGAGTTCTACCTCCTATTTCCTTGTAGGTTAATCATCATTGTGGTCTCATATGACTCAGAATTCAGTATGTTCAAGAGTGGTCGAAGTCCTGTTTCTAAGAATGAGCTTGGAGCTCTAGGAAACTATGAAAAATCCTATATTTGCCAACTTTCCACTAAGGCATTTAATCAAGTTGAATGAATCCAACATTGAGGCTATTGGTTGTGGTCTTCATGGAGATACAACTCTTTTCAAACATGTGGAACAAACCTTGTCCTCTCTATCATTAGTGATATATTCTTGTTTGACATTTTCACTCAAGACATGTGCTACCAAGAAAGTTAGGATTGGTGCAATCAAACAAGATTCTTGACATTTTCACTCAAGACATGTGCTACCAAGAAAGTTAGGATTGGTGCAATCAAACAAGATCCTTGACATTTTCACTCAAGACATGTGCTACCAAGAAAGTTAGGTTGGTGCAATCAAACAAGATCCTTGACTAAGAGATCACTTTTGAAGTCTTTGATTCAAAATGAAGGGACAAGATGGCATAGTACAATCTACATCCATGGTTGAGAATTAAAGAGAGTTTGAATGGTCAAGATTTGAAGACATACATTGATCAAAGGGTTGTGCTTGTGACAACACTTATGGAAGAAAGGTACAACTTGACTTCTCTCAAGCTTCCAACGTCTATATGCTCTATGGTGGAGATTTGTTTGCTCAAATCATCAATGACCAAGATTAGGAGCTGCAATGGATGGTAGAGATCAACTCTTGAAGTTTGATCCAATGGCTGCAAGCATAGGAGAGAATTGTCTTTAAAAGAGGATCTTCCCTTTCATACAACTTGGAGAAGCAAATTGAAAATTATCCTTGAGAGAAACCTCTTGCTATCAAGTTCATCAATCATCAAGCTTTCTTGCTATTTGCTACAACAATCTTCTCCAATACAAGCCTCTACAATCAAGGACTTCTCACTACTCTTGCTTTTGCAAAAGGGAAGTTCCTATATCCTTTAGGCTTTGTTTACTTACAATCTAAACCTCTCTTGTTCTTAAAATCCTATCTTTGAGAGTGTTGCTGTAATCTTGAGAGTTCCACACCAAATACCTTTGAGGTAACCTGTGAGAACCTTGGCTGAAAATCCCATTGAGAAATTCCCTTTGTTAGGGGAAATTGTAAACATTGAAGTTTGAGGGAGTTCTTAGAAACCCTTGGTGTAAGGAGTTTTGTGGGTCTCTTAAAACCACACCTTAGTGGAGTTGGGAAAATCCTAGGTTGGTGAATCTAGGTAGTAGACGTAGGAGAAGGGTCTCCGAACTACTATAAATCGCTGTGTTGATTTCTTTGTTTACTTGTTTATATTTACTACTTGTTTCAAACTGCAGGATTTTCAAAACCCTAATCTGTCCGAGATTAGCAGACTGCCTTAAACTTTGAATTTTGATCTGAAATTTATTAAGGTGTTGTGACATTGCATATAAAATTTCGTTGCATTTCGACATCATTTGATAGGTAAAATCTGAGTTGAAAAATCTGTGTGCAGTGTGTTGCTTGAAAATCTGTTTTGTGCAATTCTTGATTATTTGATATTTGGTCATTCACTATATTGTATCACATTTTGCATTGGATTGAATATTGATTAGGAAAATCATTAGAGTCCAAATTTGTGTGCTACTTGTTAATTGCCATTAATTTGTTTAAATTGAAAAAGGGATTCCAATTGGAATTTGGGGACACAATTCACCCCCCCTCTTGTGTTAAACTCGATCCGTCATCTATGTTTGATTGCAATTTCTTCATGCTTGTGGTGTTTGCCCAACACTTTAGGTTTTTGGATGAAATTGTTTGGAGAATTTGCTTAGACAATAATATGTCAAGTAGATTATGCTTCTTGAAACACTTGATTATGAATGTGTCTCCCTTTAATTAGGTGACAATTTGTATGAATTCTAATCTCCATAGAACTCCATGAATTCCTATGCATGTTTAGACCAATAAGATGGCTAGAATGTATTTAGGAATATCTGACCTAGACCAATAAGATGGCTAATAATCGATTTTAGGGAGATTTGGCTTAAGTGCGCTAAAACCGACTTAGGTACGGATTCGTTATGCCCGAATTAGCAAATATGTGTGTGAATTTGTGTCATTGCAAGTCATTTCCCAAGGGGGATTCCAAAACCTTGGTGTTCATCTCATTCATCTCATTTGCATTAGTTGCATCCTTATTCTAAGAAAATACCAAAAACACTTTGCTATTTGCTTGTCTTAGTTTAATTACCCAACCAAACAATCTTGAGTTGAACTTTACTTTTGTTTGCATTGTCCATACGTACATACAAATATACATTTGGATTAGATATAACACCGTCCCTGTGGATTCGACCCTTGCTTATCATTGTGCTGTAGTCGCCGACTAATACACTTGCTAGTAAGGTTAATTTAGACTACTCCAATTCTTATAGATATTGGAAACTCAGTTCTGAATAAACTAGAACTCTTCTAAGAGTTCTAGTAGGACTCTCAATCTCTCCACTATGAATAGGGGGTGTAGGGAGATAGAGAGATACACCGAAAAATCGACTACTCTTGGTCTTTTTCTCTTCTCTTACGAATATTCTAATCTTGGTGATACGGAAGCTTACTCTTGCGAATTATTGAGGTAGTTGTGCTATGGATATTTTGGATCCAGTCTAGTACCGTATCCGAGACCTGGGCGATCCTATTATACAAGAAGATTAATTCCACCGGTGGATCTCTTGTTATTCGACTTGCTCTATTTTTCTTACACTTTTTGATGTAGATCAACTGACCCTCTTAGTTAGGCGTGCTTCCGCCACAGCCTTTCAATACTCACAACTTAAAAATGTGTTTTACCCTCGTCAAGAAAACCCATGAGCTTATAAGATGTCCATTAGATGTTTATTTTAGGGTTGTGAACTTTTCTTTTAACACTTATCACCAATTAAACCTTATTTTTATTCTGATATGAATTTTAGATAGGATTTTTTAAAAGAAAATTTAAAATACTTGTCAGCCCGAAAAAAAAGTAATAATAAAAAATAAAAAAAACTTATAGAATTTTACATGTAAGTTCAGACCCCCTCTAACACGACGTCGTAACTTGTTTTTCTCTCCCAAAATCCCATAGATGATGAACGCATTTCGATTAACCAACCTTCCATCCTTTGTTTGGTTGCCCAGAAAGCTCAGGAAAAATTGTGGTGCGCTCTTTACTCCTTTATTTTGTGCTACGTATCGTAGAAACCCCTTCAAGTTATCATTCTCTATTCAATCTGTGTATTTTCTCAGCAGCCAAAGTGTACTCTTTTACAATATCAATCCTCCGATCACTCGATTTGGTTCCGTACTTTGAAAATCCTTTTCTTCATGATTTTGATAGTTTTCCAATTTTTGCATCTCAGGTTTCGTGATATTCATATTGAATTTGATTCGTGAAAATTCAAAAAAGAATACAGTTGTTTGGAGGATCATAGATCAGTTCATCGCCCCGGAGCAATGCTCGCATGATTTACATTTTCAACCGGGACGGTGTTTGCTTTCTACATAGGCAATGTAATCTTCCCTCTCCACTCTCTTCCTCCGCAGCAGGATCATAAACTCATGTTCGTTCTGCTCTTCTCTCTGAAGGTAAGAATGTTTTTATTTGTCTTATACTTGGCTTTTGGTGACCATGGTGTTAGATTGATACCCACCGTTTTGCTATTCACTCCTTCACGACATCGTTTTGGTCTTACTAAACGTTACTGTTTCTATTCTTTTATTACCGTTATTAGTTACATCATTTCATTATTTTATTAGTTCTTTGAATCAAGAAAGATTGAGGAAGAGAGAAATACAGAGATGGGAAGAAGAGATATCTTCGTATTCATGAAAACATACATTACAGCGTACAAGGCAAGAGGAGCCTTAAGTTGAAAGATGACCAACGGTTATCTTGATTCAAAGAATTAATAAAATAATGAAAAGATGTAACTAATAACGGTAATAAAAGAATAGAAACAGTAACGTTTAGTAAGACCAAAACGATGTCGTGAAGGAGTGAATAGCAAAACGGTGCATATCAATCTAACGAAGTAGATTCTTATATACATTGACATTATATTAACCGTTCTTGAAAGTAGATTGTTATATGCATAATTAAGAACACATTATTAATTTTGAAGTGAATATGCTTTTTTTTGATAAGCAAGTGAATATGTTTTTACTAAGTACTTTGTCAAGTGAAAGGTTAATGTCATGCATTTTGATAACTACGGTCTTTTGCTTTGAACAGTATTTAGTGATTAAGGGAAACATGAAAATGTTGGAGTGAGCCTTCTGTTGTAGTTGTTGCATTTCATTTGTTTTAATCAACCTTTTCTTTTTGTTGCAGTGCAAAGAAAGGAAACCTTGGAGTTCCTCAGTTTCCTGGCCAAGGTTGCCTACTTCACAGTTTTTGTACAAATACATACAAACTTAGTTTCATGGAAAGCCCTTATGGGATAAAGGTTAGCATACGTTGTCTTTCTTTCTACTGAAGCTTCATAAATGAGTACTTTACAAACAAAAATTAAAACAGGGAAAATAACTAGGTTTTTAATTCTAGATGCCCCAAAAATACATAAGTTTCCCCCTAATATATATTAATGAAAGAAAACGTGAACACCGGTACTACTAATGAACACTGGAACTACTAAATCACTACTGGTACTTTCTTGGTGTTGTGCGCTCAACTGCTGTTGGTGAGGAGCTGGTCAAATTATCTAGGTCATGCTCTGACTTTTGACCCTTATGCACATTTGTCAAGGGCCTGGCTGATCTGTATCTCGGCCCACGTCTTAACTCATCCATGGGGTTACGGGGTCTTCCATGTGGCCTAGGGTTTATCAGCCAGTTATCCGGTGGGCAGCTGGTTGGGTTCCACGTTATCAAGAAAAATCAATTTGTAACCTGATCTATGGGCTAGCTAGCATTATGAAGAAAGAAAAGGGTGTTGTTACCATTGACCTGTTAGCTCAAGCTTCAAATCCCTTTCCCAGAAATTCAAAAAAAAAAAGAAGAAAACATTGGGGAATTTTTTTCCAAAGGGTGCCACCAAACAATAATAGTTTGCAAGTATTATCTTCTGATAGATACAAGCACATTCTCACCCAATCAACAGAATAGATTCAGAGAATGTAAGACTATTGATAGTATTTCTTCAATAAACTGTCTGTTACAATAGTCTAATACAAAGCAGCCCAAGAAAGTAGCAACAAGAGAAATAACAAAGCAAGAAGGATAAAACCCTAGTTTCTTCAAGGGAACTAGGAACCTCCCAATCTCTGTCCAGAGAAATCCACAAAAGTCCAGAATAGCTCCTGCTTTGCCAGCCACCTCCCTAAAAACCACACACGCGACACTCAACAGAAAAAAGTAACAATCAATAAAAATAAGACAAGTGCCTCTATTCAGGTGTTGCCACGTGCAGTCTTTGTTGCATACTTCTTTAGAATCACAGCTCTATCATTACTCCCTCCCAAATGGGCAACCTTGTCCTCAAGGTTGAAAGACGGAAACTAGGATTCAATAGTAGCATAAGATTCCCATGTACTATCACAATCAGGAGTGTCCTGCCACTGGATGAGAACCTCACTCTAACCATTAATTAACCTGCGGACCTGTTTAATAGATGATGGAACCAAAGGTAATTCTAGCTCGACAGTCAGAGATGTGGGTAAAGGTTGGCTGATGACTCCTGGAGATAAAACACGCCGTAACTGAGAGACATGGAAAACAGGGTGTATAGCCGAGTGGGCAGGCAGGTCAAGGTGATAGGCCACCTCACCAATTTTCTTCAGAATAATGAAAGGGCCATAGAATCTTGGGCTAAGTTTGTGGTATGGATATTGTGCCAAGGAGCGAAATTTATAGGGTTGTAGCTTCAGAAATACTTGCTCACCAACCTGGAAAGATACATCGCGTCGCTTTCCATCCATATATTGCTTCATCCTATTTTGGGCTTTGGACAAATTGCTATGTAGTTGATCCAGCATTGCATCCCTATCACGAAATAACACATTTACTTCCTCCACCAGTGAGGGTTCATTAGTAGCCTTGAGGAGAGTGGGAGGTGGGCGACCATAAAGGGCCTAAAAGGGTGTCATACCCGCAGAACGGTGAAAGGTGGTATTGTACCAAAACTCAGCCCAAGGTACCCACTTAGTCCATTGCCATGGATGGCTACTTGCAAAACATCTCAAATATTCCTCCATACAACGATTAACTACCTCAGTTTGCCCATCAGTCTCCGGATGATATGCCGTGCTCATTTTAAGAGTAGTGCCAGATAGTTTGAGTAACTCAAACCAAAATTGGCTCACAAAAACACGATCTTTGTCAGATACAATAGTATGAGGGAAACCATGCAAATGCACCACTTCTTGTAAAAATAATGTGGCTACCTCTTTGGCTGAATACGGATGACCCAACAAAAAATGGGCATATTTGGTAAAGCGATCTACCACAACCAGAACGGTATCCAGGCCTTAAACTCGTGGCAGCCCTCCAACAAAATCCATAGACAAGTCCTCACTTAAAGCCTTTGGGATCGGTAGAGGCTGCAGTAATCCTTGTGGACAAAGGGTGGAGTATTTGTGCCGCTAGCACGTTTCACAGTAGGCCACAAACTATTTGACATCAGCATTCATCCCTGACTAGTAGAAAACATGTGATAACCTTTTTAAAGTGCGCAAGAAACCAGAATGACCCGCCATAGGAGTAGAGTGAAATTCCTTTAACAAGACTGGAATACGTGGGGACGATTTGAGAATCACAAACCTACCGTGAAACAATAAACAACCACCTTTCCATGAATAAGGAAATTTGCTGCTGGGATCTAAAGTGAGGCACTGTATAATCTCTCGCAACCTAGGATCATTGAGTACTTCTTCTTGCAGATCGTTTAAGGCAGGGCATGAAGTAATTGAAAGGGCTACCAACTGAGTGGGATAATTCAATGAAGAAGAAGAACCAGAACCTCCGCTGGATCGACTTGAATGGACCTCATCCCGACGAGATAAAGCATCTGCCACCTTGTTCCCAGCGCCCGTGCGATATTGTATGTCAAAAGCAAATCCAATCAATTTAGTAATTCATTTTTACTGACACTCATGCACCAATCGCTGATCCAACAAAAATTTAAGACTCCTTTGATCAGTGCATACAGTGAAACGACGCCCTAGGAGGTAGTGGCACCATATAAGAGTCGCAAACACAATCGCCATGAGCTCGCGTTCGTCAACTGATTTAGCTTGAGCTCGAGGTGAAAGAACTTGACTGAAGAATGCTATAGGATGTCCTTTCTGCATAAGGACCGCCCCTACACCTGTTCCAGAGGCATCTATTTCGATAATGAAAGACTTAGTAAAATCAGGTAAGGCTAGTACAGGGACACTTACCATGGCTTTCTTGGGAGTCTTAAAAGCTGACTGGGCCAAGTGATTCCAACTAAAAGAATTCTTCTTCAGTAATGCTGTTAATGGAGCTGCCAAATGTCCATAGTTGCAAACAAAACGTCGGTAATAGCCAATTAAATCGAGAAACCCCCTCAAGGATTTAATAGTAGTAGGCACGGGCCAAGTGAGCATACTGTGGATCTTAGAAGGGTCTGCTTCAACACCCTTAGCCGAAATGAAATTTCCCAAGTATTCGACTCGACGTTGAGCAAGGGCACATTTTTTTGTGGTTCACCACTAAAGCATTCTGATCAAGAACTTCAAAAGTGCTGCGAAGGTGCTGAATATGTGTCTTGAAATCCTTGCAGAATATCATAAAAAAAAAACAAGAGTAAACTTGCGCAAAAAAGGCTTGAATATCTCGTTCATCAAAGATTGGAAAGTGGATGGTGCATTGGTCAAGCTGAATGGCATGACTAAAAATTCGTAGTGGCCTTCATGGGTTCGGAAAGCTGTCTTTTTTGTATCCTTATCTCGAACACGTATTTGGTGATATTCGGATTTTAGGTCCAACTTTGAGAAAACAGCTGCACCATTGAGTTCATCCAAAAGCTCATCGATGACAGGAATGGGGAACTTATCGAGTATGATCAGCTTGTTCAGCGCTCTATAATCAACACACATGTGCCAACCCCCGTCTTTATTTTTCACCAACAGCACTGGACTCGAGTATGGACTGATACTGGGCTTAATTATACCTGCTGCCAACATCTTGTTTAGCTATTCTTGAACACCAAAATAGGTGCTGAAAAATAACTCAATTTAATCCTTGCAACTAAAGAAAAAGGTTGTTGAGTATAGTGAGAAGCAAGGGTATCTCCCGCAGAGGATTGGAATATAATTGCAAATCAAATCTAGTTGTGACTCGAGCTAAACAGTATTTTGACTCGAGCTAAATGACGAACTCAGAATAATCAGTAAGAAGTAGAAAACGTTTTTTGATTCTTATAAGAGAAAGAGTCAAGGGAAAGCTATCCACCACTAACAATCATGTATTGCTGCAACCTTCATCTGTACTTCTTAATTCTCAAATGACGATGTCTAAGATAAAACAATGGCATGTTGATTTTATCTTATTGCTCTCTCTTAATTGGTATGTCAAGTGAAGTTGACGAATCTGTTTTGGAACCTGACTTGGCTTCAAAATTATGAACATATTCATCTTTTCTCATTTCACCATATTTTTGTCTCTTTAGCTCTCAATCACCGTTAGGGATGTATTCCTTCAAAACTTACACAAAACACATCAAAATAACCAATTTCACAAAGGAAACTAGTGCAAAGTATAGGAATAAGGGATGCAAAATGTGCATAAATATGTGTTATCACATCTCTTTAACAATATTCTCGATTTCTGTCTTTTGATAATACGGATATCTATAAGGGCGAATGTTGGGTGGGTTAGCACCTTCTCGAAGGCGAATAGCGTGATCTTGTGGCCTCTGAATGGGTAAATCTGGGCGAGGTGTGAAAACAGCTGAAAATTCAGTCAACAAATCTTCCATGATGGGAGGCAAGCTCGGATTGAATTGATCCATTTGGGTTGCAACATCCTGCTGGGGTTGCAGATAACAAGCCCCAAATTCTAGGGTTGTTACTGGTATGGTAAATTATCCATTGGTATACCATTACCGATCAATTGGTTACCGAAAATAGCAGAAGATTGGTATACCGTTACCAATTGTTCGGTACGGTAAATTTACCGATGATTTCGGTAACGGTAACGGTAAGCAAAGTTCAAAACCGGTAAATTTCCCGATTACCGACATATATATTAAATATATATTAATATTATTTTTAGTTTTAGATTTATTTAATTATGACCATTAGATTGATCTAATTTAATCTAGACCATTGATTATTTTTAGGGTTATCATTTATATATCACTCGTAGCAATTTCATTAACTTTAAAGCAGCGTTTGCTACATAACAAAATGCTTTGTTGGTATTGATTACATGCTTTTCTTCTCCATTTCCATTATGGTCTTTTATCTTTATTTATCTTGTTTCTTCTAGCTTTCATGCTATGGAGTTTAAAACACTTCGGATACTAAAAATATTATAAATTAATGAAATGAAAGATTTTCCGTTATAGATTGTTGGAATAATGTTATGTGAATTTTCCTTTCTTTTTTTCTCCGATTGATAGGTATTTTCTCTTATTCACATGTAGCACAATGATCCTTCTCATTAATTTATCTTTTTTATTATTGGTATTGTAGGCAAGATGAAAGTGTTGTAGTTTCATACAATGACTATTAAGCACAATGCTACTTGATGCATTTTTTTTTCTTTCTCTTTTTTAAATAAGTTTAAGAATTGGTAAATTTACCAATTACCGACTTACCATTACCGATCGATCGGTATACCGACCATCGGTATACCGACCATCGGTATACCGACTCTTCCGGTAACGGTAACGGTAACATTTTTTGAGTTACCGAAAGAATTGGTATGGTAACGGTATTCCGTGTTTGGTAACGGTAACCGTACCAGTAACAGCCCTACCAAATTCAATAAGAAAACGTACATCCTTACTTTTCAGCAGCTTCAACATGGATTTTAACGAGATTACAATCTTTGACAATGTCGGGTCTCCCTGCCAAGTCACTAGCTGTCCATTCAGAATAAATTTCATTGTCAATGTCTGAGAATTAGAAGCAAAGTCCCCCAACTTCTGTAGCCAAGCCACACCCAAGACCAAATCAGCACTTCCCAGATCCAACACATGAAAGGACTCTCTCAACCGAACTCCCTGTATTTCTAATAAATCACTTTGACAGACCCCTGCCTCTTTTACAGAAACTCCATTCCCAACCTGCATTGTAAATTTCCTCCAAATGTCTACCTGCATTCCCAATAGCTGTACCACATCGGATGAGATAAAACTGTGTGATGAGCCACTATCAATTTGCACAATCACCTCCCGACCGGTGAGAATTCCATGGACTTTCAAGGTGTTGTTGTTGGCCGCTACTCCTATAATGGAGTTCATCGAAATCTCAATATTACTCTTTCCAACATTCTCATCCTGGTTATGCGCCACCTCTGGAGTGGTGTCCCCCGCCGGATCATCAAGATCTTTAGATTCATCCGCTACAATAAGCACTTGGAGGACCTTGTTCTTACAAACATGTCCTGGTAAAATTTTTCGTCACATCGGAAGAAAAATCCCTTCTCACGGCGATGTTGAGCTTTTGTATCTGACAAACGGCGGTAAGTGTTGCATTTAACTCCCACTGTAGAAGGAGGTAAGGATTTGGTTTCACGTGATAGTACCCTGGGGTCAGAGAGAGAGCAAGCCACATCAGGTGGACGACCAAAACTACTAGGGGTGGAGATAGATCGAGAGCCAGACAGAGAAGTGGACCGCGAAATAATGGATGTGGAAGAGATTTTGTGGGCTCGAAAAAGGGCCTCATTCCTTTCCTCAACCCTTTGGGCCAATTCCATCAGTCCAAAAAATGTGAGAGGTGGGCTTAACTTCACTTCGGCCTTGATATCCTCTTTGAGCCCATTCATGAAAAGCCCATCGAGCATCTCCTCACAGATATCATGTAAAGGGGCTGCAATTTGCTCGAACCTTTCCCTGAACTCCGCCACCATTGTAATCTACTTCTGGGCAGCCAAATGTTCGTGGTCACTGCCCACCTGAGAGTTTTGAAATCGCCATAACACTGTGGTACGAAAAGCCGACTGACCGGAGACCTCACTTCCATCCACTGAAACCATCCCAAAGCTTTTCCTTCAAGACACACCACCGCTGCTGCGACCTTCTCCTCATCAAGCATCTAGCGAAAAAGCCAACCTAAGGGATCCTCCCCGTTAAAGACTGGAAGTTCTAAGCGGCGTCGATATGGGTCTCCTTCCACGGAAACGTTTCTGTCAGGTTGGGTAACTTCAACAGGAGCGTGAGATGAGTCACCGTCCATCGGCGCCTTTCCTCTGTCCTCCCGGACCCTTACCTTCAACAAATCTTTCATCTCTGCCATGTAAGACTTCAAAGTTTCCATACCAGATTTGAGCTCCACCACAGTGGTTTTCAACCCACCAACGTCTTTTTCTAATTCGTCTGTTCGCCCCTCCATCCTCGACTTTACCATAGCCAGGAACGATTGCTCTGATACCAATGATAGATACAAGCACAATCTCACCCAATCAACTGAATAGATTTAGAGAATGTAAGTCTACTGATAGTATTTCTTCAATAAACTGTCTGTTACAATAGTCTAATACAAAGTAGCCCAAGAAAGTAGCAACAAGAGAAATAACAAAGCAAGATAGATAAACCCTAGTTTCTTCGAGGGAACTAGGAACCTCCCAATCTCTGTCCAGAGAAATCCACAAAAGTCTAGAATAGCTCCTGCTCTGCCAGCCACCTCCCTAAAAACCACACACATGACACTCAACAGAAAAAAGTAACAATCAATAAAAATAAGACGAGTGTCTCCATTCAGGTGTTGCCACGTGCAGCCTTTGTTGCATACTTCTTTAGAATCACAGCTCTATCATCTTCAAATTATGTTAACATGATTTATGATTGGTTTTTGGCTTGGTTTCAATGTAGGAAAGTTTTTCAATTGAAATCTGTGCGTATAATGAGAAGGTTAGAAATATATAGCTAGCATGATGGGTTTGTAAACTTTCATTAGTTTTTGTGATTTCTCATAACCTTAGGCAAAAGAAAAGATAAACCTGAATGTTTGAGTATATATCCATTGGCCTTTTTATTGCAATTTGCAACAATATGTTTACTTCATTCTATTTGCAGTTTGCAGCTTTTTTTAAGAAGAAATCAAAAAACAAGAACATCAGAAAAACAACTTTTGATGAAGACGGAGACGAAGAGTATTCAAAATTTGAAAGCACCCTGTTGCACACTCAAAAAACGCCTCCAAAACCTGACAACAGACTATACTTTTCCAGCGGACCGTCTAAGAGCTTTACATCCACAGATGCAAATGAAAAATCTGACAAGTCAATCTTCCTATTTGAATCTTTGAAGGATATTGAGGTCAACATGATATCAGAGATACTGCAACTCTTGAAATTAAGACTGATTTCTCAAGAGATGCCCGGACTATGTGAGAAAGAGCTCTCAAAAATGCGGAGGAGTCTTTGAAAGAGAAATTCCAAAACTCTGACGATGAAACGTTGTGTAAATGGATTTATGGGTATACTGATATCACAAGGCTGGTTTTTAATAGAGCAAATGATTGCTCGTGAAAATTTTGGTGGGACACATGGTCCTCTCAGAGCTTCAGCTACATTAGAGTGCCAGCTAGTATTGATTATCATCCAAACATTTGTAAGAAAATACTGGTTATTCATGCAAGTTTATGCTTGATTGAGGGGAATACGAGTCTTGATGTAAGTTGGAGAACGCGTGGGAGGAAGCAGAGAAGGCAAGGAAGAGAAATTTGGCTATGGAAGGGGATGATGAGGATGGCGGGATGTAGAACAATGATGATCCGTTGCCTTTTGCTTGTCCCATTTGTAGGCAGGCAACCTTTCCTGTTGCGCTAAGTGCAAGCACTAGTTTTGTTAGCATTGTACATTAAAGGTAACCCTGACCAGCTTTGACCTTGTTGTTTTTAAGTATCGGAAATCCGTGTGTGATGTGTAGGTTGCATCCCCTTGGAGCCCTTTATTACATTCTCTCTCATTCTGTTTTTTTTTTTTTTACAAAAAGAGAAGTAGCTGGTATTGTGACGCAGATATGAGGGTTTTGGTTTGGAAGCTATTTTGTTCTTAACAGGGGAATAATATAGTTGGAGCCGGGAGTTTGGGGGTGAGGAATTAAGGATTAATGTTCCTGAGCACATGAGTTGGTTTTTGAGCTAGTCTTCTTAATCCATAAGCCTTGACATAGGTTTTACTCCACTGCTGTAATCCCCATGCTCTCCCCTCTTCTTTTTCTCTCTTGTACACTCATATTTTCATGTCCATGCACTTCTGCGCATCCACGCACATTTACTCTCATATGCCTGGACTTTGTGGGGGATGATTATGTCATTTCAGGGAAAAATGTAGGTTTGACTGAGGATGAAAGTATTTTTTTTGACTGAGGATGAAATGATTATATCATTTCAGGGAACGCACATTTACTCTCATACCAAATTGATCCACTCATTGATACTTAAGGTTTCTCTCTGAACTACTGATATGTCATTATTGTTTATAACTCTGTAATATGAACACCTGGTTTATTTTCCTCATTTCCCCTCTGTTCTTGATTGAGCTTCAGATTCTACTTTCTTACCTTTTCTTGTTTACAACAACGATTGAAGCAACGTACATGTTGTCATCTCAACCTTTTTTTTATCTCTTTTTTTTTTTTTTTAAAATTTTGCATTTTGACTCATGTTTTTCTTATTATTGTGCTGCATTTCTTTCATTGGTTTTCTCCATATCTAATTTCTGGGACAGCATCATGCAAAAAACAAGAAGTGCTTTTTATGCAACCCGCCTACTCTTAGAATCTTCAATACAGCACATAAAATACACAAGAATTTGGCTGTGGAGGGTAACTATTGTCTATTGATTCTCTCTCTTCCAAGTTAACCAAAAAACAAATGATGGAATTGAGTCAACTATCCATCTCTGGTCTTTAGAATTTTGATTGAACTTCCAAGCCTTTTCCTCCTCCCAACAGATCCTAAAACTACACAAAGACATGCTCATGTTAATTTACGTAAACTGGTTATCTTAAAACTGCATACATTTTCCTTATTCTACAACCCACCAGCCAAACCTTGCTTTCAGCAACTAAATTGCAGTGGTTGGTTGGGTTCAATGGGGAGAATATAATTATTAACCAACAGGTTCTAGGATTCTGGCTCATCGTGGCATCTCCTCTGTCCTAAGTTTCTTCCTTATTTGATTATTGGTCACCCTAAGGACATTTGCAGTTGCTAACGCCCGATTCTACCCATTGGCAAACTCCATTGCCTGCCTGTTACTGAAATTTTTCCTTTAAATGCCACATTTAGCACAAGTCTATGTCCATCATCTACAATCAGTATTAGAACTCCTGAATTTGTTCAGGATCTGGATTCACCGGTGCTCTACTTATGTCATGATGTCCGCTACTTTTCTTAGTACTGGCTTTTGTAAGCGATCTAGTGGATGTATGTACAAGCTTTTAGAGGTAAGGTGAACCAGACTCAGCTGTCCACCGGACAACTGACTAGTAAAGGGCTCTTGGTGCAATTAGCACATAGCCTTTAGAAGTAAGTCAAGTCTAGTTCTAGACGACTTCTACCGTCCTACGTAGCTAGGTGCTTACAAAAGGTCTATTTATTTATGTGAAGTTAGAACCAAATCTAGTAACAGGAATACTTCGGCATGCTCTTGAGGGTATGGTTCAAACATGGTGAAATCTTTTTGCACAATTGATATTTTATTAGTAAGATTGGTCTGTGATAAGAAAACACAGGTACAGAAATGAGTGAAAACTTTTGCATTTACTTTTCGTACTAGAGAGGTAGGGAACAAAAGAAATGAAATGAAATAAAATCATTGATTTCCATCTCTTATATTATATACATCCTTTGTATTTCGATGGGATTTCACACGCCAGTCATTACCTCCTTGTTTTGTAATGTGCTGTTCTCTATGTTATTCTCATGACTCCATGAATGCGGCGAAGGCGAAGTTAACAATGGCCACAACTGGTTGCGCTGTTTTCTTGCCCTTGATGCTACCGGCTTTGTGTATTGCCTTAGAACTCCATTCATTGCCTTCAGATAATTACTTGAGTCATGGTCTCTAAGAATTGTTCCTTCTGAACCATAAGCTGTTGGATTGCTCAGGGTTTCCAGCGGATGCGGACAATTGAGGAATGCCTTTAGTACTGATGGAGAGGCCTTATCTAATGCATAGAAAGCAGTCCCTCGAGGGAGTAGAGGGTGTGGAGGAGATGATCTCTCATCCGGTTGTAGAATGAATATTTTCCCCAGTGGAGTATACAACATTTTCTGCAAACGTATATATGTCAACAGTAAATTGATGGTTCAGATGGTAGAAAATAAGATTGTGATCATGACGATACTCACATGTTTAACTAGGCAAGGGTGTGACCGGAAGGGCCCATTCAAGCGTTTAAGTAGTGTGGCAACATGGTTGTGGTAATTGCAGGAGAAAGCTCTGGGCACGATGTCCCGATGCAGCGTCACACAATGAATATGGCTCTCATCCAACCCCAAATCATTCAGTATCTTGCGGCCTCCACAAAACACAAACGGCGACCCAAAAGTGACCACCGGCCTAAGAGTGGAGGGCTTCACTGCTTTTCTGGTCAGTAGCATCAAATTGACTAGAAGTGAAAGACTACCGCCCAGAGAATGACCAGTAAATTGGAGCTTGGCTCGTTCCCCATATCTTTTAACATGGTCAACTATTGCTGGCATGAACTGCTCATATATTCCCTTTGCGGCTTCGTAGATTCCTCTATGGACAAGCACATCTGTTTCCTGCAGAAAGACATATGTTTGATCCTCAATGGTTCTGGTCTTTCTTTTAACTTCCAAGGTCTGGTACATATCTTTGTCAGGTAATGAAGTATCAATTAGAATGCAATAATGCTTACCTCGAATTTAGTGGGTTCAAAGAAGAGGTTTGCCTGCCAGGACGCGAGCGAGTCTGATCCCTAATGCCATGAACATTAAGGGTGTCAAATATCTCTATCGGCATCAAATTATCAGAGAGGGAAAATTCTATCAGGAATGAAGGACCAAGAAATAACCTGGATCACAAAGCAGCGAGTATATGTGCTTGAATCATCACAAATAAACCATTCACAAGGCGAAGAGTGAAGAGATTGAAGGTCCTTTGCTGCTTTCTGCTTTTCCTTCTCCCCTGCTGCAACCACTGCTGTCATTGTTGATGCCGCCATATAAGCAGCCACCTCTGAATTCTTATAAGCTCGTGAGCCCTCTCTCTCTTCCAGTTGGCCTCTGTTTCTACATGAATCTGTGCTCTCATCCTCCTTAAGGTCTTTCTTATGTGTCTGGACATAAGATGCAGCTGAAGCAGCAATCTCATATGCCAAAGTTGGATGGATTACATGCTTCTGTCCAGAGTCATTTTTTCCTGAGCTGGATTCTGCATGTTGTGTGGAAGTAACAGGTACATGTGTAGAGTCTTGCTCGAGTTTGGCCTTGATAGCTGCCGCCTCTGCTTTCTTTTCCAATGAAGATGTTATAAATTGTAGGCCATAGTATCTCCTCAAATCCTCTTCCTGCATATTGTTTGACCTAATTACTTTTTCATTTCTAGTATTTTTTTTTCAGTTGAAAACTAAAAAAAGATCAAGAAGAAAACTATAGCTAACCATTTATATCTAAACTAGAACTATAGCTAACCATTTGTGTCTGCAGATTATAATCTTTTGTGTTTTCTCATTTTTTTTCTGTCAATTTTATTGCAGTGAGGCACTTGTGCCAGTGAGGGACGTCATATGACAATCAAAAGAAATGGATCTTTGGCCAGGAAATTATACTGCATCTAAAAGGCGTACCTTGATCTCTGGGATAACGTAAGCCATGTTGCACAGGAAGGCCAGCTTAGAGAAGAGCTTCGTATCAGACCATGGTACTTCAACCAAAAATTTTGAAAATGATTCGCGATCATATGTCACTTCTTCTTCTTCTTCTTCGTCTGAGTTATAATCCAATTGACAACCCTCGTCATCATTAGAAAAATCACAGCGATCAACACTTTCCTCGTCGTCACAATACGTCTCTCCATGAACAATCTCTTTCTGCTTCCTATTCCTCCAGTGCCTTCTAATCTCCATTAGTCTCTCTACCCAGTTTGCTCTCTTTAGCTCTTCTTCCTCTTCATTGCTTTCCACAGAGTCATCGACCATATTCCTATCATCCTTTTCTACTACAATCATGTCTTTGCTTTCTTTGGGGTCAAACAAGAACGACCGAAGTGATGTTGGGATTATGGAGTCGGATATTTGGAAGGGGAAAATCCCAACTGATCGGCTATTCTTTAGCTTTGGCTGTGTTGATGTAGCTCTTATGCGGTTAACGGAATAGCAGAGGTGGTTATCTGAATAAGACCTTCGGAGACTGGCTTTGTTGAGCAAGTCTTTGGCAGAGTTTGATCGGTGAAGGCCATTGTTGTGCTCTTTGAAGAAATCTTTCGCTGTCGAGGCAAGAGGAGATGTTGGAATGGTCACCGAAGTGCATGCCATCGACGCACACCAACAAAATGCAAGGGAATTCGTTAGAGCCGACTCTGGACCACCTTGGATGGGATGACAAGACGAACTGGGTTAGTTGTAATACATCTCTTGAAATGCAGAAATATAGTGCTAAAACTGTGTTGGGGTGGTTGTGTGTGTGTGTGTTTGATCTCTTGAAACCAAAAAGAAGGCATGGTGACGGATTTTATAAAGCTACTGTGTGGAGTTAACAATGCTGTTCTTGTTAGATAACAACGTAGAGAACATTGGGATGCCATTTCTATCCGGTCTCTTTGAACTGTTAAGGGTGTTTGGGACATTTTAATTTCATTTGCAGACAAATCTGCATTGTAATGTTGGGGAATATGTCTTCCGTATCTATGGCTCAAGACCATGAAATTGTCTTCATACTAGTATAAAGACAGATAAAGTGTTGGCGATGAGAACCAACTCAGAAAATTGTCATCTCCCCAAATTTTCTTGGGAAATTGCAGCATTTAACAAACTTCCTTCTAAGTATGTCCTTGGAAAATCAGAAAGTTTGTCTTGGTACCTTTTGTTTTAGTACGTAGAGGCCTCATTGGCAGGGTTCTCCTATGGTTAGGTTTTTTGCCATCATGCCTCATAGTTTCCATTAGTGTGTAATTATTGAAAAACCTAGTTGATTAGTTGTGAAATTAGATGAGTATTTGGTACTTAATATTGGAGTTTGATTGTTTCAAGTGAGAAATATAATAATGTTCTGAAACACTTGATCTTGTGATCCCATTAGAATCAACGTTTCACTGTAAAATGACAACACCCGAGTCACTAATTAGAGTGATAAGGATGGTGTGTATCACCTTGGTGACTAAGGTTCGAATCCCCTCTCCCATTTTAAAAAAAAAAACTATAAAATATGGTGACTAATTGCCAAAAGAAGCCTTGGTTTCTACTTTCAAGGTCTAGATTGAGCTTCTGTATGGTTTGACTTTTCATGAGCAAACAACCGTTGGAATCATCAAAAGATACCAAAGAAAGAAAACAGAAAAAAGATAAAAACAAGAAGAATTAAACTGTTTAATCTTGGAATTTCCGTACAAACATTGTTAAGAGATTGAAAGCTATATGAACTCTGTTAACTGAAACGTTAGTATCAATGCTTTTAATCCTAGAAAATTCTCTCGTCGGAGGAAAACAAATTAGAGAACACACACAGTGACAAGATCAGCATCTATTATTTTAAATTTTAATTTTGAATTAATAAAAATGTAAAACTATATAAAATTTTTATTATTTAGTAGCATATATCGAGATTGAGGCATGTGCCCCAGGTGGACTTAACAGAGACATCAAGAAGAAACACAAAAAATGAAAATGAAATGTGAAAGGGAGAAGCTTGAAATCATATTAAAAAAAATACCTTAAAATCTTCGAAAAGACATAATCCTGGATGTAAATCTCTTCACACAGCTTGCGCTGGTAGCAGGAAAAACTCTCATTCTCCGATCGATCATACAAACAGCAAAAAGAAATGAGCTTGCAGTTTGAGTGAGAGAGAGAGCTGATCTGTGTGTTTGTGTGTGTGGGGTTGGAATGGGATCTGGGTTTTGGTGAATTTATACGAGTGGGAAATGGGAATCACCAGCAGGCACCAGGGAATCTCTTCACGTGGAGAATGAGCTATGCATATTGTGAATTACTAATTGCCCCTGCAGCCTATCTTTTTTAATTTTATTGAAAAATGACGGGGTGGGGGTGAGGGTGGTTAAAGGTGTTTCGGTGATTAGGGAGAAGCTGCGAAGTCTGAAGCCAAATGTGTGGTTGCATGAAGGAAAGAGTGCCAGCAATCTCCACATTGCGTCCTGTTTGCCGCCAATTCAAAACACACGACACGCCCCTCAGCCCCTGCCCACAACAAAGATTCTCCATAAAAGTTTACGCCACCCACCACCGAAACCGAATGCACTCTTGTCTCTGCCGCAACGCAATGTGTCACTTGCCCACTCGGCAGTGTCAATCATGGGATGGATTCATACAGCCCACTTCAATTTGTTGGGCCTGCCTTCGGGTCCATTACTTTTACTACTAGACAAATCCTTTTAATTTTATTTGTCTATGATAAGGTACAGATTCAACACACTTTCTATATGGCGCTGCTGAGAGCATTCCCTAGGGCTGTGCACAATTCGGTTTTAACCGATTAACCGAACCGGATCGACCGACCGTTAATCAAATTTACCGGTTAATGTTAACCAATCGGACGGTTCGGTTAAAGGTTTGTGAGTGTTTCGGTTTTCGGTTAATGGTTCGGTTAACATAAAAAATTAACCAAATTAACCGAACCGAACCGAAAATATAGCATATTATATAAATATATAATATATATAATTATGTTATTAATTTTCCACATATTAATAATTTAATACTTGTATTCTTCTAAAAAAATCTATTAATACTTATATAAAAAATTCAAAATAAATATAATATCCATCAATTAATAAGTATTAATTCATGTTACCAAGTACCAACTTAGTAACTTACCATGTAATGTAACACCTTCAATATATTATATATTTATATTTATCAAGATTAAATATGATAATGAAATTAATAATATGACAAAACAAATACTATAAAAACCATTAAACCCTAAATTCTAAGGTTAAAGGTCCCAACAATATAAAACCTTAAACCTTTTGTTTTTTTTTTAAACGGGAACCCTAAACCCTATAAAACCTTATGAATGTAAACCCTAAACCCTATTAACTATATAACTATAGTCATATTATAAACTTAAACCCTAACTAATAAAACACTAAACCTGTAAAACTATACTCTAATAATATAAACCCTAAACTCTAACACTATAAAACATTAAACCTTTTGTTTTTTTAAAATGGGAACCCTAAACCATATAAAACCTTGTGAATGTAAACCCTAAACCCTATTAACTATATAACTATAGTCATGTTATAAACTTAAACCCTAACCGATAAAACACTAAACCTATAAAATTATACTCTAATAATATAAACCCTAAACTCTAACACTATAAAACCTTAAACCTTTTGTTTTTTTTTAAATGGGAACCCTAAACCCTATAAAACCTTATGAATGTAAATCCTATTAACTATATAACTATAGTCATGTTATAAACTTAAACCTTAACCAATAAAACACTAAACCTATAAAATCATACTCTAATAATATAAACCCTAGACTCTTAACACTATAAAACCTTAAACCTTTTGTTTTTTTTAAATGGGAACCCTAAACCCTACAAAACCTTATGAATGTAAACCCTAAACCCTATTAACTATAATATAGTTATAAATTTAAACCCTAAAATTATAAATCCTAAACTCTTGACATTATAAATCATATTATATGCTAAATTAGTAACATGACTTTGGCTCAAAATATTTGGAATTAACCGAACCGACCGAAATCCAAACCAAAATTTTAGGTTAACCGAACCGATGGTTAACCCTCTAAAAAATATTGGTTCGGTTAAATGGATGAAATTAACCGAAAAAATTTGGTTAGGTTAAAAACATGTCAATAACCAAACCGACCGACCGATGCACACCCCTAGCATTCCCAGCAGTTTTTTCATCTCTATCCCTATTCTATAGTGCATAGGACTATTCTATTATATGAAAATAAATTGAAAATAAAAATTTATATTGATAGGTTTAAACTTTATTTTCAAATTTCCAATTTTTAAATTTCAAAATTCAAAAGTGCATTTGTCTCTACGTAAGATGATGTTGTTTTTCATATTCATTTCATCGGATTACAACATACTTCATTCCATCTCCTATTCTTATTCTAATATCACAATGTTTTAATTTTTCAAAGAAGACATCAATATCTATTGCTTGACTGTACTGAACAAGAGGCGGTTCTTCAAAATGGTTTACTCGTTAAAGCACGTCGAGGTTATGTTATCGATCATGAATACATTGATCGTGATTGTAAGATGGGCTATGAAAACTTGGTGCGTGATTATTTCTCCCCAACTCCAACATTTCCTCACAGGCTATTTCGAAGACGATTTCACATGAGTCGGAAATTATTTCTTCGCATCCATGATGTTGTTGGGTCTTATGATGACTACTTTGTGCAATCTCGAAATGCTACACGCACAGATGACTTATCTTCATTACAAAAAGTTATTGCAGCGCTCAAAATGTTTTGCTATGGAGTTTCTAGTGATACGATGGATTAATATATTCGGCTTGCAGAGAGCATAGCAAATGAGGCCATGAAAAAAATTTGTTAAGGCAATGATTATTATTTTTCGATGATCAATACTTAAGATCGCCTACTTCCAACGATATAGCTAGGTTACTTCAACTACATGAGGAGCGTGGATTCCAAGGAATGCTTGGCAGCATCGATTGTATGCACTAGACATGGAATAATTGTCCAAGTGGACGGAAAGGTCACTATTCCAACCATTGTGGTGATGCAACAGTGATATTAGAGGCAGTAGCTTCACATGAACTTTGGATATGACATTCTTTGTTTGGCCTTCTAGGCTTACTCAATGACATAAACGTTCTCCTGTCTTTACAGATCTTAATAATGGTCGTGCTCTGTCAGTGAATTTTATCATCAATATGATATGAGCTATTATCTGACAGATGGTATCTACCCTCAATGGTCAACAATTGTAAAATTAATCCATTTGCCACCAACTCAAAAGACACAAAATTATGCAAAAGCTCAAGAGTCTACAAGAAAAGATGTCGAATGTGCTTTCAGAGTTCTCCAAGCACATTTTCATATCATTCGTCAACCTTGCAGGTTTTTCAAGATAGCAACAATGAAGAATATCATGAAGGCATGTGTTATAATACATAAAATGATTATAGAAGACGAGTGTGGTCTATACAAGTCACTAAAGAAAGGTAGCTATTATTTATTTGAAAAGTTTCTGATATATCATTGGCTTGTGAGCATAAAGATTTTGATTATGACCAGTTCATTAAGGGACATTAGAAGTTAATAGATAAGACTCAACATCGTTGTCTTCAGGCAGACTTAATTGAGCATCTATGGGGGAGGCATGAAAATGTTGAGTACTAGATTAAGGGTGTCATATGATGGATATATTTAATTAGTGTTATCTTGAATTTCGTTTCAATGAAATGACATCGTATTTGTATTTCCCACTGCATTATCATTTTGTTGTCCTTGTATCTACATATCTCGAATTTAGGTAAGTTTCGATCATAATGCACTTGTAGTTTCTACTTCACCTACTCCAATAACATATGGCTCATGTGCCTCTTCCACCACATATGCCAAACCCATCCTATATGAACTTAAAATCCCAAAGAAAAATTATAAAAACAAAAATAAAACTTGTCCAAATAAATGCAAAGCCATTCATGAACACAAGTCAACAATATATAGTTAATCTAGATATAAACAAAATGTTTCAAACAAAATCCTAAAAGAAGGGCATCTACTTGTCCATAGAAATTTAAAATAAGTGTACATAAAACTTAAATTAATACAAGTCCAAATTGCAGGTCCGGCGGCAAGTAGCAACTACTTGTAATGTTTTTTCGAAGATCTTTCATTTCTTCATTTCAATGTATTTGCGCTGCATCTCATTCAAGTTAGACATGTCAATAGTCATAACCTTCTCCTCTTTATGCTCCCGATCAAGCTCAAGCTTTTCTCTCTTCAATTGTAGATACTCATCCATTTTTTGGCTATCCTGAATGATGACATCCATCTTCTGATCATGAAACTTCTACATCAATTCTTGTGACTTCTCAAAATTAATGCTCATTTGAGACTCTCTGTTATCTTCCACATTTATTTTTTTGTTCTTTAGTCGCTCATTTCCAGCCTTCTTACCAATTGGCCTTTTCAATACTGTTCTTTTGCTTGATCAGTTCCAATCACGACATCTTCACTAGTATTCTCCCCAACCAAGATTAGAATAAGGTCTTCCGCTACTGTATAATTTTATGCATTTATTATTTTTGGCTTTTCCATGCTTTTGTCATGCATTTGAGTATCTATATTGATGTCCCTTGCAAACAAAAAGAAATAAATATAGACACGCGAACATAAAATGTCACATTGATATAGTCAGACAATCTACACAAAAGTTCATAAGGAAAATTTTCTTCAATTCATTAAAAAACTGCCACTCCTAAGCTCTTTAAGAAACTGTAGTCCATACTATTTTTGTAGCTACAGAGTTGAATACATAACATTAAATAATGAAAGCTTTAGGCTCAATTTGTCCACAAAACTACAATTCATACACTTTGTTTGTGCTTGTTCAGAAGTCTACTTAGTTCAAATGTTATTAATGAAGCTAGTGTGTCAAGCTTGACACAGACACAGGTCTGCAATGTGTTAAATATTGTTGAATATCGATTTAATAATCATGTCAAATAGACAATAGATTCTTGACTACTTAAACGAAAATATAATATTTAAAAGATGCATATTGTTGAACATCCACCTACTAATCAAGTGAATGAGACGAGCTTCCTCAACATAACACTCCTACTTAACCGAACATGTCACCTTTGAAAATTGCATGGAGTTGTAATTGTCTATAAAATTATTGAAAATAAACATCAGTTTGTTAAAGCCAAGGTACTTCTAACAATTAACTCAAACAATAAACATTTATACAGCTAAAGCCACACCTATTCGCAAACCAATTCGTGGTAGCGATGAACAAATGCATAAAAAATTAAATTCAAAAAATGTTTCACAAGTCCAAGTAATCAAAAATTTTAGGACCCGAAAACAACCTAAAGAGAAGGAGACAATAGACTAGTAAAGGTCTCTGTTTCACCAAATAATGTACCCAGAAATTGTCATTAGATATTGCTTATATATATATGCTTCAATCTTCGTCTACTACATACTTGAGTTATTGTGTTAGCAGAGACTGGATTATTCTCGTTTGCATAGGAACTCTTTACAAGATTTTTTTTTGTGCATAAATAAACAATTAAATTACAAATGGATGCGTTCAGAAATAGGTAAGCCTTAGGTTTTTTTATTTTTTTATTTTTTTATCCTATCCACTTTCGTTTGTTGAATGCTGTTGTGCCCACATCAATTGGAACTCTTTTGATTATCATATGCAACTCTGTTCTTTCTTTTTATTATAATATATGTTTGTTTATGAGATAAGGACCTGAAGTCCCTCTACCTCTCATCATATTTGACAAATTTTCATGAGCTCAAATATGCCTATTTTTTTTCAAGAAAATGGCAAACCTTACGAAGCTTGAATTTGTCGCTCTTGACATCTCCGAAAAAAACTACCTTTCTTGGGTTAGTGATGCTGAAATCAACTTGGAGGCTATGGGTCTCGCTGAGACCATTACAGATGCAAACAATGCATCTACAATGGACCGGGCAAAGGCTTTGATTTTCCTACGATGTCATGTCGATGAAGGGCTCAAAACTGAATATCTCACGGTGAAAGACCCGTTGATATTTTGGAACAATCTCAAAGAAAGATATGATCATCAGAAAACCGTCACTCTTCCAAAGGCCCGCCATGACTGGATTCACTTGCGCCTGCAGGATTTCAAATCCGTTCATGAGTATAATTCTGCTCTCCACAAGATAACCTCCACCTTGCTACTTTGTGGAGAAAAGATCACTGAGGCAGATAAATTGTAAAAAACATTCAGCACTTTTCATGCATCAATGCCATTTTGTCACAACAATATCGAGAGCGTGGTTTCAAGAAATATTCTGAACTCATCTCCTGCCTCCTCTTGGCTGAACAAAACAATGAGCTCCTCATACGCAACCATGAATCTCGCCCAACTGGAACCACACCGATTCCAGAAGCAAATGCTGCAACAGTTCCTAGAAAGGGCTCCGACAAAGCTCGACTAAAGGGTCGACGCACTTACAACAAAAATCATCCCATGTGCCCCCGGAAAGGGAAATTCCTCAAACACAACAAGGGACAAATTTCCAAGAAAAAGGCTCCTACTGGACATGCCAACAATACTTGTTATCGTTGTGGATCAACTGGGCATTGGGGACGTGTTTGCCGCACACCCAAGCACTTGGTGGATCTTTACCAAGCCTCTCTCCGAAGCAAAAAGAAAGTTGTTGAAACAAATTCCCAATAGACAATACTCCTTTGGGTCCCATGGATTTGGTCAATGCATGCCCCCAGCTACTACCACTTCTATTGGTCCTGTGAATGCACCTCAGTTTGATGCACTCACCTATTTTGAGGACACTGATGCTATGTGCAATGAATTTGACTAATTTTGAATTTCTATCATATCCAAGGCCTTTAATATTTAATAAATCTTATGAATAACTGATGTATTCAAAGATCTTAATAAATTATTAATATTTTCATATTTACTATATTCTTACTTTACAAATTATTTTCATTTATTTGTTCTCATTTCTACAAATTAAACCTATCTTTCCTTCAACTTTCTTATTGTCCTTTGTTATTGCTTAATTAGTCTTATTTTATGTTTTAGAAGGTATGGACGTATCTCCCACAAGTCTCCGTCTCGATAAATTTGGTGTAGACATTTGCCTTGTCGACAGTGCTACTACACACACAATCCTTCAAGACCCCAAAATATTTTGTAGACCTTGTTCATACCAACACAAAGATCGACACCATTTTGGGTTCTGGCAATCTTATTGAAGGCTGTGGCAAAGCTTTCTTACTATTGCCTAATGGGACTCAACTATCCATTCCTGATGCATTGTTTGCACCAAAATCCAAAAGGAACCTATTAAGCTTCCGCGATATTCGTCGAAATGGATACCACCTCGAAACTCGAGACGTAAATCATGTGGAGTTTCTTTGCATTACATCTGATATTAATGCCCACAGACATATATTAGAAAAGCTTCATGCTTTATCTTCCCGGTTGTATTATACAACAATCCAAATAGTCGAAACACATGCCATTTTACATAAAAAGCAAGTTGACTCGACTACTTTCATGCTTTGGCATGACCGTCTTCGCCATCCAGGGCCTACTATGATGCATCGCATCATTTCCAACTCATTTGGACATCCTTTGCAACCTCAACATTCCAGCTTAACCAACAAGTATCCCTGCTCTGCTTGCTCACAAGGGAAATTAGTCGTGAGACCTTCTCACCAAAAAATAGATTTTGAATCCCCTATTTTTTTACAAAGAATACAAGGGGACATTTGTGGACCGATCCAACCTGCTAGTGGCCCATTTCGATATTTTATGGTGCTAGTAGATGCATCTACAAGATGGTCCCATGTTTGCCTATTATCAACTCGAAATGTTGTATTCGCACGACTTCTTACTCAAATTATCCAATTGCGTGCACATTTCCAAGATCATCCCATTAAATCAATACGCATTGATAATGCTGGTGAATTCACTTCTCCAACTTTTGATGACTACTGCATGTCCCTTGGGATCACTGTCGAGCACCCGGTACCCTATGTACATACCCAAAATGGGTTAGCAGAAGCTTTTATTAAGCGTCTTCAATACATCACTCGTACTCTTTTAATGCGTACTAAGTTACCTGTTTCTGCTTGGGGGCATGCCATCTTACATGCATCATCATTAGTTCGATTTCGACCCATTACAAATAACCAGTACTCCCCCATACAACTGGTATTTGGTCGTCCACCCAATCTTTCACATTTATGAGTGTACGGTTGTGGTGTTTATGTACCCATTACACCTCCACAACGTACAAAAATGGGGCCACAACATCGATTAGGGATTTACATTGGTTTTAATTCACCAATGATTATTCGATATCTTAAACCTTTAACGGGTGATTTTTTACCGCTCGTTTTGCGGATTGTCACTTTGATGAGACAATTTTCCCGTCATTAGGGGGAGAAAAAAGTGTTTCTATTGAACGACATGAATTATCGTGGAATACATCCACTATGTCTTATCTTGATCCACCCACAAAACAGAGAGAAATTAAAGTACAAAGGATTGTCCAGCTTCAACAAATTGCGAATCAGATGTCGGATGCATTTGCTGATACAACTAAAGTGACAAGGTCATATATACCTGTTGAAAATACACCCGCAAAGATTGATATACCTGTTGGATCAACCAGTGTTGCAGCCAATGAATCCTCGGTTGCACGACTTAAGCGTGGTAGACCTCTCGGTTCAAAGGATTCAACTCCTAGGAAGCGAAAAATAAAAGCATGTTCTATAAATGCTCTTGGTGAGACAATTGAAAACGAAATTCACTCCCAACCCACAATTCACCATGAAAATAATAATGCCCCTGAAGAGGCGAAGGTACCTAAAAACGTGGAAATTTCAATCAATTTCGCATACGCGGCTGAATTGTGGGAACGTAGTGAGATAATCATCGATGATATTTTTTTCCTTCGCAGTAGCTGCAGAAATTGTGAAGAGTGATGAAAAATTTGATCCACGCTCTGTTAAAGAATGTAAACAGAGAATTGATTGGCCAAAGTGGAAAGACGCAATCCAAGCTGAATTAAGCTCTTTAGAAAAACGGGGGGTGTTTGGACCCATTGTTCAAACACCACGTGATGTAAAACCCATTGGTTACAAATGGGTATTCACAAGAAAACACAACGAGAAAAATGAAATTGAAAGATATAAGGCGCGTCTTGTTGCTCAAGGTTTTTCTCAAAGACTTGGAATTGATTATGAAGAAACATATTCCCCCGTAATGGATGTGATTACATTTCGTTATTTGATAAGTCTTGCAGTTTCGAAAAAGCTCGACATACGTCTTATGGATGTTGTTACTACATACTTATATGGAATGTTAGATGCTGACATCTATATGAATGTCCCAGAAGGGCTTGATGTGCCAACAACAGTTGCACAATCACAAAATTTGTATTCCATCAAGTTAAGACGCTCTTTATATGGACTAAAGCAGTCTAGGCGAATGTGGTACAATCGTCTTAGTAAGTGTTTAACTAGGGAAGGTTATATTAATGATGCTAAATGCCCATGTGTTTTCATAAAGAAGTCGAATTTCGGCTTCGCGATAGTGGCAGTGTATGTTGATGACATGAACTTAATTGGAACTCGTGAAGAGATCATCAAGACCGCTGCATATCTAAAAAGTGAATTTGAAATGAAGGATCTCGGGAAAACCAGATATTGTCTTGGCTTACAACTTGAGCATTATCCCGATGGCATTCTGGTTCATCAATCAAACTATACCGAAAAAATTCTAAAACGATTCTTTATGGATAAGGCATACCCATTGAGCACTCCAATGGTAGTACGTTCTTTGGATATTAAGAAAGATCCATACCGTCCTAGAGAAGATAACGAAGAGATCCTTGGTCCTGAAGTACCATATCTTAGTGCCTTTGGCGCTTTACTCTATTTAGCTCAATGTACTAGGCCAGATATCGCATTCTCAGTAAATTTATTGGCAAGATATAGTTCAGCGCCAACACGCCGACATTGGAATGGAGTAAAACATATATTGCGATATCTCCGTGGGACAACAGATATGGGTTTATTTTATTCAAGAGATTCCATGAATGATCCAAATCTTATTGGATATGCAGACTCTAGATATCTTTCTGATCCACACCAAGGTCGTTCACAAACTGGATATGTATTCACTTGTTGTAATGCTGCTATCTCATGGAAATAAGCAGACTATGGTTGCAACTTCTTCCAACCATGCAGAGATTCTTGCCCTCCATGAAGCCAGTAGAGAATGTGTATGGTTAAGATCATTAATCCATCATATCCGCAGCACATGTAGTCTTACTTCAACAATGAAGGAACCGACAATCTTGTATGATGATAATGCCGCCTGTATAGCACAAATTAATGATGGATTCATCAAGGGCGACAACATTAAGCGCATATCACCAAAATTCTTCTACACGCATGAACTCCAAGAAAGTCGACAAGTCCAAGTCAAGCAAATTCGTTCCCAAGACAACCTAGCAGATCTTTTCACTAAGGCTCTACCAAAATCAACTTTTCAGAAGTTAGTCCATGGCATAGGGATGAGACACCTCAACAAAAGATCAGAATGATTTTTCCATCAGGGGGAGCGCATTGCATCAACGTGTTTCTTCCTTGATCAATTTATATCCTACATGTCTCTCCTAATAAGATTGACAAGGTAGGATGTTCAATGTGTGAATTATGATTTATAAAATAGTTGTACTCTTTTTCCTTCGCCTAGGTTTTTTCCCACTGGGTTTTTCCTAAGCAAGGTTTTAACAAGGCACCTTGTCATTATCACACAGACATCCAAGGGGGAGTGTTATGATGAATGTACGTGATAGATACAAAGAATGTGGATGTATTTATACATTACATGTATTAAATTATATCATAAATGTAGATGACTCTTCACATACTATTTGGTTCCTATAAAAGGGACATTATATGAATAAAATGATGAACTTGGTGATAATCATCTGAAGATTTCTCTAAAGATTTCTTATATTTTCTATCAGATTGAACATTTGTCAAAATTGAAAATTTATATCTCTGTAAAATCAAAATAATTCAGCCAAAATCAAAACCAAATCAAGAACATTGAACCCTAGATATTATGTTTCGACAAAATACCTTTAAATCAGATGATTTCAAGAGTCTTAGATATGAGACAAAGGCAAGAAACTAGTGGAGGAGAGCTGTAGGTGTTGATTTCTTCAATTCGACACCCATAGAGAGTAGACAAAAGCTCTAGAGAAGAAGAGTTCTCGTATCTTGCAAATGATTTCACGCGTTCTCTACCCCTGCTAAGGGCTAACGTGTCAATTTTATGAGGTGTAAAATGTAATTTGACACATATAAAGAGCGCTTTTTTGACTTGCTCAACCTAAGGAAGGAAATAAGATATAGGGAATAAAGTAGAGAGTTAAATAATGATAGGGAAACTATTGCATCATTATTTTTTGATATGTTCTTTAGATATAAGGATAGAAAGTATAATAAGGAGATGTTGGGAATGCTCTTAATGCTATGATAGTTTTTTTATAACGGTTATTTGTATTGCTAGTCTTGAGTGACTTGATGATTGATAAATAAAAAAGATGATTTTATTATTGAAAGTTTGTGTGCTCACAAAGATTGTTAATCAATAATAAGAAAATGTGCAGAATAACAAACAATAATAGAACACCACAATTATTACAAGAAAACCCAAAAGGGAGAAAACCTCGAGTCTATATAGCGACAAACTTTTGAAACAATCCACTATGTATGGAAAAAGTTTACAAAAGGGTTGTTCTAGATCCTTACAAAAGGGTCAATTTTGGGTTGTTCTAGATCCTTACACAGTTCACGAAAATAATGTAATTAAGAATGAACGGTGTGATACAAGATTGAAATAATGTAATAAAATGTTTAAGCAATATATTGAGAAGCTGAAACAATGTAAGAAGAGATTGAAACAATGTAATAAATGTTCATGTTTTAATTGTTCCAGATCTTATTACATTGTTCACGAGAACAATGTAATTAAGAATCATCAAGCGAAACATATCGACAATGGATCTTATTGAAAAAGGTTTTACATGTTCATTCCGAATATGTAATGTTTTTGGAATCTAATATGTATTTTGAGAGATAAAATGTTTTGAAGTTTCGGTTAAGAAAAACAAAAACAAAAATATGTGAGAGAAAAGTACATGCCCTTTTTTCTTTTTTTTTCTTTTTTAATTATATTTGAAATTGCCTTATCAAGTGTGGGTGCCACATGTGTTATGTATGTTTAGCATCACCGCATATATATACATACACACATATATATACATGCAGTACACAATGTGTGTAACACACAGTAGACATATGTATATATAGATAATGTATGATGCAGTTGGTCGGGTCTCGGGCTCGAATCAACCCAAAATTGACCTGAGGTGTCCGGTTTCGGGTCGAATCCGGTCCTAGAAATAGAACCTAGGCCTGATGTAATTTTAGGCTCGGACCGGGCCCGCGGGCCAAATTAATTGAATTGCTAGAGTATCTTATCATCCAACCCCACTTGGACCTTTAACATGCTTTGACTTAGGCAAGAAAAAGGCCATTGGGCTGCCGCTGTTGCAGAGACAAAAACATCAACACCAGTAAGTGGACGGTGACAATAAGGAATCACAACCACGTGTAACTTTTACATTAATCTCCATAAACAAGGTTAAGAAGCTTAATTATTATCGAATTTTGGAAGACAAGGTCCGTCTGATCCTACTTTTAACAGAATATAAAAATGGAATTGTCGGTTGTTTCATGGATTCTTTATTAAAGGTAAGGTCATACTTTGCTTCAGTAAAAACCAGAGCTTATCCATTACCTGCCTTTTCCAGACGAACAAGAGAGAGAGAGCGAGAGAGAGAGAGAGAAATCGCCTTGAAATGAACACTGCTGATACGTACGCTGCAATGGAGTCTCAGTACATACGGAGCCACCACAGTCACCAGCTCAGAGACAACAATCAGTGCACTTCGGTTCTGGTCAAGCATGTTAAGGCTCCTGTTCATCTGGTGAGTCCGTTTTCTTTTCCTCTATTTCTGTGGTCGACCCGGCCGATCAATTTGTTTACCGATCTGTATTTCAGCTCGATCTGATCTTTTCGTTTGACTTGTGTTTTTTCTTAATTTTCTTGTTTATTTCGAATCGAATTTCGATAATTTTTTTGACCTTTTTGGGAATTGCTTTGTGGGTTCTCATAAATTTGAAGTTTTGATGGTTGATTCTAGTGAAATTTGGCGATACGAAAGCAATTGGTTATCAAAAGAAGGTACAGTAATATACAACTATAGATCGGCTTTTTGTATTGCAGTATGATATGTAATCATCATCTTCATCCCTCCTTTAGGCAAGGGTGAAGATGATTCTAGAGGCATGAAGTATTTGATTTGTCTCAAATTTGGCTTATCTTTTTCTGTAACCTATCCTCTGTTTAATTTCTGGGGAAATGATGGAGAAGGAAGCAAAAGCGAATAGCAATTTTGATTTTGTAACTTTATATGGCACATGAAAGCTCTAATTCCATGAACACCTGAGGGTGAACAATTATTAGCAGAAATTCTCTTTAACAGCTTAAAAAAATTGTTGTGAGTTTTGCCTCGAGTTATCTTAATATTTGTGTCTGTTTCCATTTCTTGGGTCAGGTTTGGTCATTGGTAAGGCGATTTGATCAGCCACAGAAGTACAAGCCATTTGTTAGCAGATGTGTTATGCAGGGCGACCTTGGAATTGGGAGTGTTAGAGAAGTCAATGTCAAGTCAGGACTTCCCGCTACAACGAGCACAGAGAGATTGGAACTTCTCAATGATGAAGAACATATTCTTGGTATCAAAATAGTAGGCGGGGATCACAGGCTAAGGGTATGATTCTATCTTGGCTTCTGAATGCTGATATATGATTGCAAATTTGCAATCACTGCATTATGTACTGTGCTTGTATATGTTATCATGAACTGGCACAGGAGACTGCTTTTGCATAAACACGGGCCACATTGGCATACATCTGCCCTTCTAATATGATTTCTCATGGAATGATGAGCTTCTACCGTGGAACAAATTTACTGTATAATTGTTCTCTAACCTTGTTTTGATTCCATGTGTTTCCTTTGTATAGATGCATAGATAAAAATAGAAGTTTGCCAGATCACTTGTTTCATGGTTTGTTTGATCCAACCATTGGATATACATATAAGAATTTGTATCCAAATTTGGAAATTTTTTTAAGTGATGAGTTGCATTGAAGTTGGCAAGTATTTTAGCATGTTTCCATATGCTTTTTGTTTAGTGTTTGTGTATGTTGAAAGTTCCTCGACAGTCGTATGTTATAAAATTTTTGGCAGTGTGGGAAAATGTTTAAAGTATGATGACATCTTGTGTGTCCTCGGGTTTTTGTTTTTTAACTTTTGTTTTTCTTATTTCTATAATCTTGATCTGTTGAGTGATAATGTTGCAATGCTCCTCTTTCCTCCCTTAGTTTGGTGTTTGAGTTTCGTTTGGGATCATTGAACCTTGACCTGTTAAGGGCAGCAGTAAGTACAGTTGAGGTCTTATGGGATTTATACCTATATCTTGATTAGACATATTGAAGGAAATAGAAGATTTATCAATATTTATAAGAATAATTAAAACATACATGTGTTGGCTTCCTCATACTGGAGTTCAGTTGTGCCCTAAAAGGTTGTTCTATCAAAAGAGGATATGCCAGACATATTTTACTTTGTCATGTTGATAACTTTTACAGTCACTAATCCCAATCTTTTTTGTTTGTTTATTGATTTGGCAGAACTATTCTTCCATTATCACTGTCCATCCTGAGGTTATTGATGGAAGACCAGGAACCCTAGTAGTTGAATCATTTGTGGTGGATATACCAGATGGAAACACCAAGGATGAGACATGTTCCTTTGTTGAAGCTCTCATCAGGTGCAATCTCAAATCGTTGGCTGATGTATCGGAGAGGATGGCAGTGCAGGATCAGACCGAACCCATCACTGGATACTGATTAGGGATGGGTGTATGTGTACTAGGGTTATATCATCTAATATTCTAGATTCCAGAATCTGTGTAGAGTTTTGTAGGAGAAGCCCTTCATAGTCTCAGGAGTTTTGGATATGGTGTAGGCCTTGCTTTTCTTCATCATGGAGGCCCTCTCTCTTCCTTTCTGCTTTTTCATGTTTGTTTTGCCCCTCGTCAATATTGCTTGGATTCCCTTGTTTTCTGTATCCTGTATCCGGGAGATGGGGTTGTTAGACATAGTTCTGTGAAGTTTTAATCTACACAAAAACGATCGTACTTCTCTTATTGGTACATTGCTCCTCTCTTATTGTTACATTGCTGGGTTGCCGGTCCTGGTATAATGTATTCAGTCATGGTCATGTCTCTGTAAATATTAATTTCAATGAGCGGTTGACTTTGTACTCAAGAATTTCTTCTCGTAGTTATAGTTGTTGCTTGTATCTATATGCAAGGATAATGAGGATGATGTGAAGTGACAATACTTGTTGGATGACGCGTTTATTATTTCCTGTGAAAGTTTATATTGTGTGGCCCTTGAGGCATTAGGGTAAAGAAGATTTACGAAGCGCTTCGTAGAAAAATGATATCATTAAGCTAAGTTGGAAGAATTTGTGAGAGAGCTTACGTAACCAAAAAATGACAATCAGGAGCCAGATTTGGATCAGGAATATAAATCCGTTTAGATGAATGTCCAGTACCCAAGCCGTGGCAACACAGGCTCTAAAATGTCCTTTCTGGCTAGGAATCTGAAGCACGTAGTGAGCCTGCATGAACTGTTAACAAATTTTCCGCAAATACTCATGCCCGATCAATTATAACTGTGCGGAGAAACAAAAACCTGTTCATAATCTCAGCTCCTGCAAATGGGGTATGTTAACTATAAAATCTCGTGTGTACCGGACTTTCTTGGTCATGCAATTATAAAATCTTGTGTGTCCCTTGAGGCATTAGGGTAAAGCCGATTTAGCGTTTCGTAGAAAAATGATGTCAAAAGATCAAATTTTGTTCGAAATTTTATCGTTTTAAGCTAAGTTGGAAGAATTTGTGAGAGACCTGAATTACATAACCAAAAATTGACAATCAGGAGCCAGATTTGGATCAGGAATATAAATCCGTTTAGATGAATGTCCAGTACCTAAGCCGTGGCAACACAGGCTCTAAAATGTCTGAAGCACGTAGTGAGCCCGGATGAACTGTTAACAAATTTTCCGCAAATACTCATGCCCCTGACCAATTATAACTGTGCGGAGAAACAAAAACCTGTTCATAATATCAACTCCTGCAAATGGGGTATGTTAACTATAAAATCTCAATGTACCGGACTTTCTTGGTCATGCTTTCTTAGTCATCTTTGCAAATTCTTTTTCAATGCTGACGAAAATTCACTCTGCTGACTGCTGCAGTCTTCCCTCTGCGGACTTTCTTATACTCATCTTCGCGAGATTTTTGAGGACACTACTAATAAAAAAGACAAGACTCAATGCCATTACCAGTAGTCATTGCAGGAACACTTCCCATCCTTGAAATGATGAAACCGAGCGCCATCCCTTACGAAAATCTCACGGCTTCGCACTAGGGACATGTATTTTGCTGCTGTGTGACAGTCAGAACACATTCTTGTGTTCTTGATCACTCTGATAGGCTCGCTACTTTTTGTCTTGATCAGTCCATAAGTAATCGCTAGTTTCTCAGTGTGGCTCAGTAAAAACTTCTCCTTCTCTATGTCATCAATATTTTGATATACACACTTGATATGAGGAACATAACCGAGTTTTTTCATCTCAGATACCAACTGGTATAACTCAAAAAATACCTCCGCTTCATCTTGATGGGGTTTCTCTTCTCCAGAGAACAAATGAACCGTCTGACCAATTTCTATCCAGCTCCACACATGTCCGACTTTCACCCCTCGAACATCCATAATATCTTTTAGACGCTCTCTGTCTTCCCATCTGTTTGACATGGCGTATAAGTTCATCATCAAAACATAATTGGAAGAATCATATGGTTCTAATTCAAAAAGCTTCTTTGCAGCAATCTCCCCTAAATCCACATTCTGGTGTGTTTTGCAGGATCCAAGGAAAGAACTCCAAATGGTAGAATCTGGATTTATTGGCATTTTTTGAATGAAATCCCATGCTTCATCAAGATAACCAGCTCTTCCGAGAAGATCGACCATGCAAGTGTAATGCTGAATTGTTGGCCTTATATTGTACTGTCTGCTCATACTGTCAAAGTATTTCCATCCCTCCTCTACTAAACCTGAGTTCTTGCAGCCAGAGAGAACAGCAGTGAAGGTTATAGTATCAGGAAAGATACCTGTTTCAAGCATTTCATCAAAAAGAGAAATGGACTCTTTCCCGAGATTATAAGTGGCAAACCCCATGATCATACAGTTCCAAGAGGCTACTGTCTTGTTCCTAGTCTGCTCGAAAACCTTGAGGGCACTTCCTAAATTGCCCGAGTTAATGTACATGTCAACAACTGCAGTGGAAACATATACATCTTCAAGGAAAGCACTTTTCAGGCTGAGGCAGTGTATCTCCTCACCTTTTCGTAGCAATGATAAACCACCACAAGTTTGAAGTAAGCTGGATATTGTGGCACAGTTAGGCTTTACACCTTCCTGTTGCATTTGAATGAAAAACTCAAGAGAATCCTTGTATTTTCCTCTCTGTGAACAGCCTGATATTAGAGCGGTCCATGAGATCACGCTAGGGGTACATCCTACAATTTTCATGTGATCAATCACAGCCAAAGCTTCCTCGGTATGGCCCCATACTGAATACCCCGAAACAAGAACATTCCATGTCACTGAATCAGGTTCAATTCCTTTCTCTTCCATCTGATTCAATAAAACTTTAGCATCATCAAAAAGGCCTTTAATCACATACCCTGATATTAAGGAATTCCAAGCAAATATGTTCCTATTCGGCATCGAATCAAAATATGAACGGGCATTCTCCAAAACATTGTTCTTCACATACATGTCCACCAAAGATGTTCCAACATATACATCATAGTCAAGCCCCTTCCTTATCACATACCCGTGAATTTCTTTCCCATAGTTTGAGAGCCCCAATTCGATGACAGCTTGAAGAGCGCTGGTAATAGAGCTTGAATTTGGACTAAAGCCGATAGATTGCATTCTATGGAATAGGATCAAGACCTCTTTGTACAAGCCAAGAAGAGCATGGCCTGACAATAGGCAATTCCAAGTTATTATGTCAGGTTTTGCATCGGAAAATTCCATTTGCTGGAAGAGATTCCAAGCATCATTCAGATAACCAAGCGCAGCATAACTTGTGATAATTGAGTTCCATGAAGATAAGTTACAATCATTCATTGAATCAAAAACTCTCCTGGATAGTTCAATTTTGTCATTTCTAGAGTACATGCTAATCAAGGAACTACATACCCTTGTATTTGATTCCAATCCAACTTTTAAAACATACCCATGTATCTGCTTTCCTTCTTTGAGAGCTTGCACTTTCCCACAAGCCTGTAGCATTTTCACAATTGTCCCACCGTTGGGTTTCGCGTATGAAAACTGCATTCCTCGAAAGAGTTCAAAAGCCTTCACCCATCTCTCACTCTTCAAGTTTAACATGATTGTCTCATTCCACAAGAGATCCTCTGGATGTGGCATTTCATGAAATACCTTATTGGCACACTCCACACCCCGACACCTCCAATAGAAATATATCAATGCAGACTTCAAATAGACATCCATATCAAATCCTCTCTTCATCAGCATAGCATGAATTTCCAATCCCAACCACAAATCCATCACAACTGTACAAATTTTCAAGATCACTGTAATCACTTTACTATCAAACACCACTCCTTTACTATTTAACTCACCGAAAACCTCGAGAACATCATGTGGGTCACCCCCAGTACTCTCAAGCTCCTCCAAGAAAGAACTCCACACAGCATAATTCCTCACTAAACCTACCAAGAAAACAACCCCAGCAGATTTGACATCGCCAAATTGTAAGTAATAAGTGATCAAATCCTTGGCCATGGAAGCTGATTTGGACACCTTGACCATTTGGGCATGCTTTGCTTTCAGTGAATCCAGAGTCTTAATCTCATAAAACCCATGTATTGAAGAGGGAAGAGGAGAGGAAGAGGCTGGTATGTCAATGGAGACTGGGATATTGTCAAGAGAGGCATGAGTGAGATTAAGAGAGAAAGAACAAGTGGGGGAAGTGGTTCTTGGTTTTGGGTGAAGGGTTAGTGGAGTTTGAAGAAGAAGAGGACACAGTTTGTCCATTGATGAATTATGACAGTTTGGAGATCAAGTGAAGAAGGTGAAGCCTTGAAGAAATAGCGGGTACCATTTTTTTCTGCTCTCAAAAACAACATGCCAGAGGAAGAAAGTGCTGTGCATTGTGGATTTCTGTGGATAAGGTTTATCTATCCAAATTGAGGAGCCTTAGGTTGCAAATGGGGTTGTAAAAGGCTCAACTACCATTATACAAACCCAATCCCAAAAAATAGGGCTCCAACCCAGGTTGTAAATGGGGTTGCATTATGCAATTCGCGGGCTTCAGGTGCCAAATTTCCACCTCTTTTCCCTGAGATGGAAAATACGCGGGTTGTCTTCAACCGTTTCTTTGTCTCTTCTCCGTTGAACACATATCTGTCGTCACCGTCTTGAAGCTTCCATTCCAAGTTGGTTTGCCTCGATTTCGGTATGGATTTCAAGTTTTCTATGTTTAATCGTCTTGTATTTGAGATTGTAATCGATCTATTACCTTCTTTTCTCTGAAAATCCTCAACTACACTGCGATGGGCATTCGGGGTTTTAGCTTGCGATTTTCACCAAACTCAAGCTTCGAATCAGGTATGAATCGATCATTGTATACTAGTTCTTTCAGGTTTTGTTCAAGATTTTGTTGATTAAAAGTTAGTTTGCGAAATAGGGCTTAGGATATGCTGAGTTTTTAGGCATTTGTTTACATCTTTCTTTGCTGAACTGGGACTGGGAGTGGCTCAATGAATATTTGAGGGATTAGGGTTTCACTTGCTCCATGTCCATGATTAGATCAGTTTTGATTGATGGGTTTCTAGTTTTGTTGATGGATTGACGGATGAGTAGGATTTTAAGTAGTTAATTGTGTCGTTTGGATTGGTTTGACTTCAATCTGGTGTTGGTTTCACTAAATTATGTACCTTTTCTTGTGTTGTTTGACTGTTATTGTTGAATTCAACCAACCTCTTATTTTCTTTGTTTTGTAGTTGTGACCAATTGAATTATTGTTGTAGAATGCTTGATTATATTGCTCTGCTACTAATTACTAAACATCTCTTTGGAATAATTAGTGAGAGTAATTGATTATTGGAGTTTGTATTAAAAATTTGAAACCCACATTTGGGTGTATGAGAGTTTGACATATTTAAGATTCTGTGAAACAACATTCTATTGCAGATGGATCCGGTTAGGTATGATGAATCTTTCCAGAGCCTCCTACTCAATGATGATCCTCCTTTGGAGTTCACTGGTGAACATCAATTTTCAGAGGAGGTTAATGCTCCTAATATTGTCCTTATGCCTCCGCGAGAAAGAAAAAGCCAAAGGAGTAAAAATTGTAGCTGTGACCTTTTGGAGTGATGACAAGCCAAGAACCCCCAGAGCATCTCTTTTCTGATGAAAATAATCGTTACGAGCGACAACATCGTCCACAATACGATAGAAGAGATGTCGGTTCATCCGAAAATGTCTTCGAAAAAGATGAGGAGGAAATACTAGACCTCCGCGAAATAGTCATGCGAAATAGTATAAACAAGGCGAAAATTTTTTAGCCGGGATACAAAATGGACGGGATGAAAATAAAATTTTCATACATTCCAATTCATTTAAGCGGAAAAAATTGAAAATATTAAATAAGTAATTTTTTGATATTATTTTTTAGACAATTCATATATATATTTAACAAGTATAAATAGTATTGGGCCGGAATTACAATGGGCCTTCAATTTAGGCTTTAGTCTTAAATATTAAATTGCATCTCCATTATACAACTCCCCATTGCAATCAAAAAAATTTCCAACCCCTAAAACACAACTATTCATGGATGCAAAATTTAAATTGCATCCCCAATTTCCAACTTATGGTTGGAGATGCCCTATAAAGCCAACAAGTGGGCATTCTAAATACCATGCCCTCTTGCTTGAGTCATTAAAAAAGCGGTAGTGATAGTCATTCATAGAATTAGTATCCAAAAACTCTCCATAATGACATGGCATGCCATGTCGAGTGATGACAAAACAAAAATTCAAATAAACAAAATTTTCAAATTTCAAAAAATCAAATATTAAAACAAAACCTAATCTTCTCTTTCTACAAATCTACTCTCTTATCTCTTTCTCTCTCTCCAGAACATCCTCTCTCCGTCTCTCACGGCAACAACGGATCTCCTTCGTCCAGTCACCAATCGAACCACCGCTCTTGCCAAAAGAAGCGTTCAGCTACCAGGAGCAAAGCCTAGCCACCATTCGTTGTCAACCATCGCTAGTTTTGTCCGAAATCCATTGTGAAGCCGCAAGTAACCTCGAAAAAAAAACACCGATCCAACTAATTTCGGTGTCGGTGTGGCAATTCGACACCACCAACAGACTCCCCTAGGTGAGGAGCAACTAGTTCCGATGTCGGTTTGATTTTCATTTTATCTCAAGAGTTGGGCTTCATGTTTTGCTCCCTCTATTTGTTTGGTCCTTGATTTTTTAGTGGGTGATTTGGTTGCTCTTTTGTTGGTTTTTGATGGTGACTAGTTTTGGGGTCTTGATTTGGGTGTCAATCTTGCTTCTTTGCTTGAGGGTGCTCTTTTTGTTATGTAACATTGCAGTGTATTATTGCATTATCATGACTATCAATGTAATTATAATTCTGGTGATAATGGTAATCCTTTATCAAGCTTATTACGTTGTGAAAATGACATAAAATACAAGATTTCTTTGGTAAACAATATATTGTTGGTATAAATATATTGTCAATTGCGCTCTGTAATACTTGTCTGAGGTAAATACATTGTCAAATGCATAGTGTATTAACCAACGAAGAAAAAATACACTATCAAAATCGTAGTGTAATAACCTATTGCGCTAAATACACTATGAGCCCACTGTCAAATACACAGTGTAATAACCACTGGATGAAAATATAGAGTCAGAAAGTAAAATGTGTGGAGGAGAGAAGCAAAAAAGTAAAAATCGTAAAAGTAAAAAGTACAATCTAAAAAATATCATGATAAAGAGACGAGAAACCTCTCCTCATCTTTAGGGTTTTAATAAAAAAATCTATGTGGCATGTTTAGTTGGCATGCCACATAGATTATGAAACTTATGGAGACCAAATTTTATGGATCTATGTCATTTTTCCTAAAAAAGAGATAATAAAATGTTTTTGTTGTATCCCAAATGTGATCTATGCCTCAATAAATTTAAAAATTTTATCATCCATGGGCCAATAAAAACTCACCATTGTGAGTGCTCTTAGTACTAATAGGACCCGAAGCCCGGATCCACTACATATTGGCAAAAATATACACTTGGTCCCTCAATTATACCATTGATTTCATTTTTGTCCTTAAATTTTTTTTTTACTTTAAAATCATCCTTCAACTATTCAAAGGTACTCTAATCATTCCTCAAATGATTCCGACATGAGAAAAATCTTATGTGACATCCCAGTTGGCATAAGTTTTATATATATCATTCCATTTGGCTTAAATTTTAGACTAGTCATGTCACAAAATCTCCAAAAAATATCTAACTCTTCAAAATTTCTAAACTATTTTGTTGTATAGTTTAAGCACTTTAGGAATAATATCATTCATGTTTGTCAAAGTTTGCCAACTAAGATTACTCCGATATGCCAAATAGATGTCACATTGGATTTTTCCAACTACTCTCTCACTTGAAGGTCGAAATAGATACCTTTCAATAGTTGAAGGACGAAATTAAGAGCACAAAAAATTTAAAGACGAAAATGAAACTAGGGGTATACTTAAGAAACCAAATATTATATTTTGCCACCACATATTCATGGTTGGCTCAATTGCTTTGTCCGAATTAGTTTTGGAGGTCCTGGGTTGAAATCCCCATACCCTAATATTTACTAACAAAGAATTTATGACTTATTGTTTAAATTATTTGATTGTTTTAATAAATTAATAATGAATTGAGTTAGAATACATTTTCAGTGCAATTGAACCAAATTGAAGTTGGCCAAAATATGTTCAAATCGAGCCCCAACATTTAAGCTTTAAGCCTGTAGTGGTATTCACTAAACCAGAGCCTAAAGCATTACAAAAAGAAGGTGATCAGAATTATCACAATGAATCAAAATACAAATAGACCGACTCTGACCAAAACACCTATGCTTAATAACCTTTTGTTATTGTAATAAACAAGAAAAGTACGTTTCCATTAAGCAGAGGCAGGGGTGAAGGACTTGTGAAAAAGAGAGAGTGATTCATATCTGTGGCACTTGACATTAGGCACATTATCAGATCCCTTCACATTCCTGGAAAGTTGTTTTCCAAATCCAAGCAACAGAGAACAGAGGAACAAAACAAGTTCAGCATTTCAACAATATCCATATCCCCCATTGTCCAAGCAACATCAATTATTCCTAATCTCCTATATTCCTATATCTCACAAGTTGAAGCATGTGATCTACAATGCCACTTGTGACTGGATGGATGGATCAGGTAAGCCAAATCATTCCACTACAAATCCTTTTTCTTTTCAGGCTTTACCTTCTCACAAATAATATTCACAACTAGTTTCAAACAGATTTAACACAAGTGGATATGGAGATATTTTTATGTGGCTAATCATTTGACAGTTGAAAAACAGTCAAGAACATGATATATAGTTGCATAAATCATTACCAAAAAAGATTCATAATTAACAAAGCCATCAAGCAGACTACAAGCATACATCACACCCTTATTGTCAGCTTAGTGATTCATAATTTTGAGAAACCAGTTTCCAAACCTTGTACACAAAGGTGAGGACAACAGAGAATGTGTGATTGATCTTTGACACTTGGGGCAAGCACTTCTGGGACTCTGGGAGAAGTATGAACCTGACATTACTAAAAGGCTGCCCAATCGTGCAAGTAAATAAGTACATTCTTCCACCCAAGAAAATCAGAATTCTGTAATCCTCCAGGGTTGATATCCTCATATAGAAGCCTTCAAATGTAAGGCAAATCAGCTGTTTCACCAACGATCCCTAGGCCGACCATCAGGATACATAGGAACAAGCACCTTTTCTTCCTTTGTCACAGTGCTACCTGCCTTGTTGGTCGATTGGCTCAGTCCTATCTTCACAGTTCTATCATCGTCATCATTAAAATCTGGGGGCAAATCATCATCTTCATCACTCCAATCATCCCCGTCTTCATCATCGTCGTCGTCATCCTCGCCAGTCACATAATTATCGATATCAGACCATTCTTCTCCCTCCTCGCCACTTTCATCCTCCTGCTCATCAGTCCTATCAGCTGCATCAGATTCGATCCTTGGAACACCCCTCCTTGGGAATTTAGGAACAGAAACAAGAGAACGAAGCTTCTCTTTGATAATCAACATTCGATCCTTATCAATTAATTGGCCGTCACGATAAGCTTCCCTAAGGAAGACTGAGTTCCTGGTCCCTTTCAAAGACACATAAAACATATCAGGATGTCGTATAACCATCCCCCTCAATTGTTGAGAAAATCTGAACTCCTCTCGAAAATGGGTGAGATGATCCACAAGGGTCCTCTTCTCAATGGTGAGGCTCAAAATCTCATGAATCACAGCACAAGCATGTTTTTCCTTCTCCCTTGTACCTGATCTAAATCCTGAGAAATCTGAATAAGGGGATATAAAGGGCATGTCTCTAAACTCACAAATCCTTCTCATCTCCCCCTTCGAAAGATTGAGACCCTTAGGTAACTTCACCCTATTGAACTTCAATGGTCTATCAATAATCAAGTTTTTCTCTTCAAGCTCTTTAACACGATTATCCTCCTCCACTAACTCAGCTGCTGATATAGCAAGCTCAGGATCCCAGTGAGTTAGTTCTAATGCCGGACCACGACCTGTTGGAACAACTCTAAAGTACTGTGGGTACCTATTGCAGATTGTATCACGAAATTCAAAAGGAAGCCCAAAATCAGTTTTGAGATGAGCAATTTTCTCCAAGAGAATCCGCTTCTCCTCTGACATCATCAACAACTTCCTCAGCTTAACAACCAACAAATCCTCTAGTTCATTGCTAATTCTCAACTCCTCCAAGTAAAGCCCCTCTGCTTCGGGAGTTAATTTAAACTTCAATGAATAAGCACCGTCTTCTACAATCTCAAACACAGCTGGGAATTTTCTCAACAAAGCAATGAATCTACGCTTTTTGGTGAGACCCAGTTCCCTTCTGAACCTACCCAACTGCCTGAGAGTCATGATTTTATCGGGTTGACTTAAAAGAATCTTCCTTATCTTCATTACCAATTTGAGCTTCTTTTCTCTTTGAATAACGTTGTCGAATGGAAGCTCTTTCCTTCTCTTCACAACAGCTCTTATTGGAGCAAAACGCACATGGGATTTTCTCCATTTTTCCACAAAACCAGTTTTCTGATTTGAAACCAAACTTGAGCCCCAAAATTCAGACTTCTCGGTGTGAATTGTTGCCAGCGAAAGATTGGATTTCAAAAAAGATTGGGGCTTGTCAACGAAAGGAGAACGGTATGAGACAAAGAGAGGTTTATAAGTGAACAATGGCGGTTTTTGCGAAGAAAACAAGAGTTTGGCTTCCATATTTGAGAAAATTTATATGCTAAGCTTCGCGAGAGAGAGAGAGGGAGAGAGCTGTAGGAGAATTACCTGCTTTGCTTGAGCTACTTTGCGAGACTGATGCTGGTATTAGGGTTTTGCGATGGGGATGGGTGCCCTAAGATGCAGCATCCTAAAACCCCATTCGGAATGATTTTTTCCTCTTGACATTTTTCTTATCCATATATGGGTGAAGAGAAAAATGTGACGATGCTCAATTGACGGAAATGCTTTTTAGGAACATTTTTTTTTTTTTATAGAGCTTTTTAGGAACAGTTTTAGCTTTTAGGGCCTTAAGGCAATGTTAAAATTTAAATCAGTATCCAAATTATACTGATTAGGCGACTTAATATAACAGTAACAAAATACATGTTGCTTTATTGGTTAAAAGTTTTGATTTTTTTAAAAAGAAAATCTGTAATTTATTATCAAATCATCAACAAAATATCTATCATTATAGATTCCGTAAGCCAAGAAGGCTCAAAAGGTGAACTCCACACACATACATTTGAACTGGTTAAAACAAACTTAACAATGGCATCAGTCACATTGGTAAAAGGGGATAGGGGGCCTGCAATGCATGGTTCCTAAAATTCTTAAAATGTTTTAAATCTCATCCATTCATTCAATCATATGGTGTTTTGGCATTCCACGCTTACCCTCGTCTCTTCTGAAAATTTTCTTGTATCCAGTTGCACCCTCCAAGACTGGTCATTAGATTGGCGGCGATGGTGGAGACTGGAAATACAAGTATAAGAAAAGAAGGCTAAGATATCCGATCTCTGTAGTTTTATTTCGTATGTTTTAGATCTCTGTAGTTTTATTTCGTCTGAGATCGAACGGATACACCTCGTCTCCTGATCTCTGTAGTTTGATTTCATCTGTTTTAGATCTCTATAGCTTGATTTCGTCTGAGATCGAATGGTTATTGTGTTTGTCGCCAAAGTTGTCACAGCCATGCTGCGCAGATCAACTTAAGCTCATGGACAAAAAAGAGAACTGGAGGAGCACGAAAAAGGTCGAAGAAAAGTCAAAAGGACAAAGTAAAAATGTAAAAAATGTGAAAACAGTGGACAAAAAAGTAATTTTATTATGTTGAGTTGTCCATTGCTTCATCACACGATTGAAATGAAGGGTTGTGATCAAAATTATTTTCGGAATTCCGAGAACCATGCATTGCAGGCCCCCTTATCCCTGTTAAAAGTTATGATTTTTTACTTCAGCGTCCCAATTCAATGGTCGTTAATAGTATTTTTAAAATATTTCTCAACCCACACAAACATCCCACATAAAAAAATTGAAAGAACTTTGCAACCATGACTCTTAGAAATAAGGTCTTAGGTTCTCATAAAAGCCACTAGTTAAAAATTAACTTGAGTATAAGACCTTAGGTTCTCATAAAAGTCGCTATTAAAAAATTAACTTGAGTACTCATTTTGGAGATTTCGGGTATTAGTTAAATTTTTTATTTATCTATAAATTAAATATTAATTTTATTTATTGATTTAACAACGATTCAATACCAGTAAAACTGATTTTACAACCGATTTCACAATGTAAAGAGATTGCAGGCATTGGTTATGGCCACAACGTTATATCCAATAATAAATTTCTAAGCCATTCATCCTCTTTGCTTGTTGTTGCCAAAGCAATGGACTCAGATTCCATGTTGGAATGAGTTATGCATGTTTTTTTGGAAGCCTAAGAGATAGCCTCTCCAATCAAGATAAACACCTAACCAGATGTATAGACTTGTTGTCGTTAGCACTAGTTATCCAACTACCATCAGTATATCATTACAACACGGCATTAAAAGAATTATAAAAGAGATCAACGTTCATATATAGTTCTTTGGATATATCCAAGAACTTTACTAATTCATTTCCAATGGTCAATGTCGAGATTACTAGTATATCTGGAAAGTTTACAAATCGCAAATACAATATCTAGTCTAGTGCAATACATTGCATACATTAAGCTTCGTATGGCACTAGCATACTCAATTTGGGCTATCGATCTTCCTGAATTTTCAATCAATTTAAATGATACATCATATGAGATATTTGCTTCCTTGAATTTCAAATGTTTGAATTTCTGAAGCACCTTCTCTATAAAATGACATTGACAAAAGGTGTAACCCCACCATGCTTCTTTATTTTGACACCTCTACTTTACCTAAATCCTTCATTTTTATAGTGTGAAATTAGATACTTCTTAATTTCATTTATGCCTTGCATATTAGTACCAATAATGAGCATATCATATACATAGAGACATATAATCACACCATATTCATTATTAAACTTAATATAAATGTATTTATCAGCATTATTATACTGAAAACCACAAAATAAAATCACAAAATCAAACTTTTCATGTCATTGTTTTAGTGCTTGTTTCAGTCCATATAAGGACTTAAGTAATCTGCAAACCTTTTCCACATTTCCTAGCAAAATGAAACCCTCTGGTTAATCCACATACACCTCTTCATCCAAATAACCATTTAAGAAGGTTGTTTTAACGTTCATTTGATGTATAAAAAGCTTATAGATTGAAGCTAAAGCAAATAATACATGAATGGATATTATTCTAGCAACTGGTGCATATATATCAAAGTAATCAATACCTTGCTTTTATTTAAACCCCTTAGCCACTAACCTTGCCTTAAAAGTTTGTACAGATCCATATGTATTGTATTTTCTTTTAAATACCCATTTGCATTTTATAGGCTTACAACCAGAAGACAAATCAACTAAAGCCCAAGTATTAATTATTTGATAAAATGGATTCCATTTCATCATTGATTGTCTCCTTCCAGAATGCAGCATCTCTTGAAGCCATTGTTTTAGAGAATATCTTAGGATCATCTTTTATTTGTAACAAAATGGGTATTTAGTTAAACACTTCACTTCTATTTTATTCTACAAGAAAGACAATAGCTTGAGAAAATACAAAATCAGAATCTAAACTTTTTTCTTCTCTAACCCTTTTTGACTTCTCCTAGGTACACTAAAAGGATTTGATGATTTTCTTTTATGATTAGAAATATTAGTGGAAGTGGATTTTGCTTCTTGTGTTCTTGTAGATTTCGAAACAATGTTAGAATTATTAAGAAATCTATTCTCGATGAATTCAACATTCCTTAATTCAATAATGACATTTGAATCAAGATCTAACAATCTGTATGCTTTAGAATTTTCAGCATACCTTACAAAAACACTTTTTAAAGCTCTTAGTCGTAACTTTGTTCTTTTAGGATTAGGAACTCTTTAAAAGCTAAATAGCCCCATACTCTTATGTAACTAAGGTTATGCTTCCTTCCTCTCCATACTTCATATGGACAAAACTTTTTTTTTTTTCCTAAAAGGTATTCTATTATGCATATGACAAGCTGTAAGTAACGTTTCACCCCATAAATTTATTGGTAGTTTTGCATTTAGTAGCATGACATTCACCATATCAACTACAATTATATTTTTTCTTTATGCCAATCCATTTTATGGTGGGGTATAAGGTGCACTTGTTTGATGCACATTTCATTTTCTTCACAAAAAGAAGAAAATTCATTTGGGAAGTGCTCACCACCTTTATCAATAAGAAAGACTTTGATTTCCTTTTCTTATGATTTTCAACAATAGCTTTATAATAATTAAACATATCAAATACTTGATCCTTGGTTTTCATCAAATAAACATACATATATCTTGACAGATCATCAATGAAAATAATAAAATACCTATTGCCTCCTCTTGTTAAAACACTATTAAGTTCACAAATATCAGAATGTATGAGTTCAAGTATTTCAAAATTTCTTTCTACTTTTGGAGATGGTTTCTTAGTCATTTTGGCTTGTACGCATATCTCACATTTCTCTTTAACATCATTATTATAAGAAATTAAATCATGATGAGACATATATTTCAATAATTTAAAAATTATATGTGCCAAACGATTATGCCATAAATTGAAAGATACAATATAAATAGAAACATTGTTCTTAGTATCTTCTATTACTTTTATATAAAGTTTATATAAAGTCGGATGAATTCTGACGTTTTTGTGGCGAGTTGCCCCATCTTTCTTATACTCGTGCACTTTCTTTTTTTGTCTGAGTGGGCGGCAAAACGGCATCGTTCGTCAATTTTTTATTTTGTTTGCTTATGATGGTGGAAGAATATCAAGGTTATTCCGTGACGAGATAAGATTATACAACTTTGTCTTTCCATTTACATCGACAGGAGGGAAAATTGATAGAAACATAAACAAATCTCAGGGACCGTACGTATTCAAAATAAATGGTCAGAATCATCATTTGATGGGATCACTTCTTCCAATTCATGGTTAGAGACCCCCAATTTGCATAACTATATATATACTACATCACCAATGAAACTTATAATCGAATAGCAGTTGTGACAAGATCAGGGATGAGTAATGGGTTTGACGAGAGTATTGTGTCTAACCTAATAAAAATGTTTGACGATGTCAATCCTTTAGTGAAGGCTTTTAGGATGGAGAGAGATAGGCTTAAAGAGGGGGAAACATGCCGTATTTCATTGGTGTTGTCTAGTACATGACGTGGTGATGGACTGTAGTATAATTCATCGTCCTTTCAAGAAATGATTGGTTTAGTGGTTGGAGACATTGGGGATACAGAGAACGAAAGAGACATAATTGTTGACCACTAAGCACAAGATCTGAATCGTATAGATGATCTCCACCCTTCATTTATGGCTTTGCAATATCCTCTCCTATTTCTATTTGGAGAAGACGATTATAGGCTAAACATTCCTTATCATTCGGATTCAAACACAGCTAAATTGAAGCGGGGACATGTTACCAGAAGGGAGTACTACGCCTTCACGTTGTAGCAAAGAGTTCATGGTAGAGGTTTATTGATTAAAGGGGGGAGGCTATTCCAACAATATATTGTCGATGCTTTCACATCTATAGAAGATGAGAGGCTGAGATATGTTTGTTACAAGCACCAACAAAATCATTATAGGTCTGACATGTACAATGGCATTCAAGATGCATTTCTAAAAGGCGATGTGGCAATAAAGTCAGTTGGAAAGTGTGTTCTTTTGCCGTCCAATTTTACTAGTAGTCCGTGATATATGCTACAAAATTACCATGATGATATATGCTACAAAATTACCATGATGCTATGGCAATATGTAGATCTCATGGTAACCCCGATCTCTTCATCACTTTTACATGCAATGTTAATTGGATTGAGATCCAGAGCGCACTTAATATGATCCCAGGACAGAAAAAAGAAGAAAGGTCTGATATAATTTCGTAAGTATTTCACGTGGAACTCAATGAGTTCGTGGACGACATTAAGAGAGGAAATTATTTTGGAAATGTTGTCGGTGCAATTTATACAATTGAATTTCAAAAGAGGGGATTGCCACATGTGCATATCATTATTTGGTTGAGCCATGATGATAAGTATCCAACTGTTAAAGATATTGATGAAATTATTTGTGCTCAAGTTCCAGATCCACAAAAAGATCCTTATCTGTATAACGATGTCTCTAAATTTATTATGCATGGTCCCTGCAAACGCACCTTGCATGGTGAATGAAAAATGTTTTGAACATTTTCCAAGAAGAAACTACTCAAAAACAACAATTAGTGAGGATGGGTTTGCAATTTATTGGAGGAGAAATGATGGTAATGTTGTTAAATCCAGAGTCAAACTTGACAATAAATTTGTTGTGTCATACAATAAGGGACTATTGCTAAAATATGAGGCGCATATCAACTTGAGTGGTGCAATGTTCCAGAGCAATTAAATATTTATTCAAGTACATAAATAAAGGTCCAGATGGGTAAGGGCATTGTTGCAGCAAAGCTTTGCAAGAGAACATGCTTCTGAGCTACTGAATCAGAGGTTGTCGATGAGATCAAAACATATTTGGATTACAGATATGTCACAGCCTATGAATCTGTATGGAGAATATATGAATTCCGCATCCACTACAAACACCCAGCAGTTCAAAATTTAACTGTGCACATGCCTTTAATGAATAACGTGGTTTTTCGAGGTGATTTGGACATCAGTCAGGTGCTGCAACAACTAGGAATTGAGAAAACAATGCTGATAGAGTGGATGTTCACAAATTATAGTTTTGAAGATGCGTGCCAACTCACTTATACAAAATTGCCTTCTTTTTGGTGGTGAGATCCAACAAACAAATTCCGGTTTCAAAGGAAAAGACGGAAGTGTATTGGCCGCATATCATATGTTCATCTATCGGCGAGGAATGTGTATTATCTTCATATAGTACTTTCCCATATCAGAGGTCCAACAAATTTCATAGATCTCATGACAGTGAATGGGAAAATCTATAATACATTCAAGGAGGCATGTAATGAAATGGGCTTAATAGGAAATGATAAAGAGTGACATGAAGCCATGGACGTCACAGCAACTTAGAAACTTATTTGTCACAATGATTCTCTTCTGTGAAGTGGTGGATGCAAATGATTTATTTCAAGCAAGCCTTCCACATCTTGGGGAAGATATTGTTTACCAATTGAGAAACAGGCTTGGCATGTCTACAGTAAATATTTCAAAGACAGAAACTACTAATAGGGTGTTGGTCGAATTAGAAAAGCTGCTAAAAAGAATTGTCTCATCACTAAATAATCATGGACTTCCACAACCTCAAGCTATGCAGCTACAAGAAATGGGAAACACAATGCTGCACGAAGAACTTTCATACAACATGGAAGAGCTAAGAAAAGAAAGCATAAACATTTGGCAACGATGACTGAGTGCAAAAAAAATGTCTACAAACAAGTATTGGAAGTCGTTTAAAAACAATAAGTAGGTTTATTTTTCATTTATGGCCACAGAGGTACAGGGAAAACGTTTGTTTATAATACAATTATAGCAAAGCTAAGTTCTGAGGGGAAAATTGTACTTTTTGTGGCCTCTTTTGGGATAACATCACTATTACTGCCTGGTGGGCGAACTGCTCACACTAGATTCAAAATCCCAATTGACATAAATGATGAATCCACCTGTCACATTAAAGAAGGCACTCAACTTGTAGAACTTCTGCAAAGTACAAGTCTTATTGTGTGGGACGAAGCTCCAATGGCTCATCGTTTCTGCTTTGAGGCTCTAGACAGGTCATTACAAGATCTATCTATAAATGTAGAAGGCACAATTGAATATCCACCTTTTGGAGGAAAGTGTATTTTGCTTGACGGAGACTTCAGACAAATTTCAACAATGGTTGTCAAAGGCTCAAGACATGACACAGTAAAGGCCTGTTTGACCAATTCTTACTCATGTTTTCAATTTGACAGAAAATATGAGGTTGAGTATGGTTGATTTGTGCGATGATGATAAGGAAGAGCTTGCCAGATTTGTTGATTGGCTTTTGAAAATTGATGAGGGAAAAGCTAAAACAGTTAAGGTGAAAGAAGATGAAGAGCACCCTACCTGGATACGCATACCTGATAATTTACTGATCCAATCCATGAATGGTGATGTCGAAGGTATAGTTTCAGTAGTGTATCCTGATTTGATATCATTATATTGTGATTCCAATTTCTTAAAAGAAAGAGCTATCATAACCGAAACAAATGAAGCAGTCGATGTAATCAATCCCATGTGCTAGAAATTTTTCCTTCAGAGCAAAAAACATATCTCAGCTTTGATTCCATATTTAGAGTTGCAGGAGCATCTGATGATGACAACTTACTCTACCCTCTAGAGTTTCTAAACTCCATCACCTTCAATGGTCTATCCAATCATGAGCTTAGATTGAAGCTGAATACACCTATGATGTTATTAAGGAACCTCTATCAGAACAAGGGATTATGCAATGGAACGAGACTTCTGGTTACGAAATTGGGGGATATGGTTATATAGGCCACTATTATGACAGGTAGTCATATAGGAGATAAAATCTATGTGCCAAGGATTATCATGACATCAACTGAAAGAAAATGGCCTTTTACAATCAGGAGAAGACAATTTCCTCTGAGATTATGTTATGCAATGACTATAGATAAGAGTCAAGGACAAACGCTTAAAAAAGTCAGATTGTATCTATTAAGGCCAGTCTTCTCTCATGGGCAATTATAGTTGCTGCCTCGCGAGTAACTACGTATGATGGACTTAAAATTTTAATATATGGAGAAACAAAAGATGAGATCATACAAAGAAAATATAGTATACAACAAAATATTCGCACAATTACAAGGTCTTCCCTAATTAAATTATAATAGCTTATAATTAATGTTGCTTGAGAATTTAATATATAACCCACTATATTTGTAGATGTCTGATATAGAGATCTCACTTCGTGATTACAGGAAACACATAATAACCAATGGAATACACTCCCTTGGCAAATCTAGAGATTGGACAGCGTGGCTGCAAGATAAGAGCTAGGGTTGCAAGGTTATGGGATTCAACAAACCCTTCACTAAATGATCAGTTAATGAGCGTTGACTTTTTGTTGGTTGATAAACAGGTCAGTCACTCAATCATGGTGTATACTAAAGCACATTTAAACTATAAGACACAAATTACATAGGAACATTAAAACAATAGATAATTACTTATGTCTTTCATTTTTATGCAGGAGAAAAGTATAAAGGCATCAATAAGGAAAGAAGACGCAACTCAAATGAGGGAACTCATTTTCAAAGGAGAAGTTTATACAATTGCTAATTTCATTGTCACGGCTGCAAGAAGAACTTACAGAGTCAGTCCACATCAAAACATGCTTCGCATAGGGACATGGACAATAATTAAAAAAGTGGATGAGCCTAAACTTACAATTTCTTTAAACAGCTTCAGTTTCATTACTGACGAGGCCTTGGAATCAAGATTGTACAATGATGTTTATCACACTAGTATGATATCTTTATTACCTTAATATACATTGCCTCCCTGACAACAATAACTTACAATTTTCCTATTCCTGTTAAAAGATATTATCAGCCATCTAATTTCTATCGAGAAGCTCACACAAACTTGCGCAAATAGAAGAATGGTTGGACAAAAAAAATGGTGATACAAACATTAAGTTAAAATTTCAATACCTCTTTTCTTCCTATTATATTATCATATAATCGTAACATTTCAGGTATTTAATAAAAGTATTGCTATTAAATAGGAAGAAAATCATCGCTGTCACATTATGGGGCTCTATTGCAGAGGAATTTAGTGAATAAGAGGCTTTAAAAATCCTTAAAAAGGATCCTATTATTGTTGTCCTAACTGCAATGACCTTTCTAAAAACCCATCATATATTAAGAACTATGTTACTTTCATTAATTACTTTATCTTAGATTATTAATAGTTTTCTTAAATAAGTGCGGCTGAAACAACACTCTCGAGCAACTCTGAAACAAAAATTTATTTAAATATGAATATTGAGGAAGTGCAGCAATTCACAAAAGGTAAATCCTGTAGACACTATTGTGATTCAATGACATAAAATTATATTATAAGCAGCTTTGAGTTACGTTACTAAAAAAATCACATGATATATTTCATCATGAAGCCTACCATATCCAAATGAGGTCACATTCTTGCAAGAATCACAACAGTCTAGAGAAATGATCCGACCATAAGGAGGAAAAGACTATTTCACAGCTCTTATCTCTCAACCGAGTTGCAAATTTGGTATTATATTTCTTCGCATATTGCAAACACATGATATATAATAGCTCCAATCAAACGTTAAATTTATATCACTATAAATGTGTGCTCCAAAGAAAAAAATACCACTCTGTTGGAACGATTATTGATATTAATGCTTCAAAAGGATGGTGGTACAACGCCTGTGTAAGATGCAGAGCTAGAGTCAACAACTATCAATGGATAATTTCCTACAGGAAATGTGGACCAAACTCACAGCTGCCAATACCATGGTATCCAAAAAAATCTTGACTATATTTTATATACAAACATTTTAAGCAACAGCGAAGCTATTATAACCTCTGGCATTTCCTAGGTATAAGGCCAATATATCCGTGACGGATGATACTGGCTCTGCAACATTCCTGATGTTTGGAAAGCAAGTTGAAAAAATAATAAATGTTCCAGCGTCAGCACTGTCTGAATTCCCTGACTCTAACAGGACAAGTGTCCCAAAAGTATGAAACAAATTCTTGGTAGGAAATATGGCTTCATAGTATCCATCAATGAGAGGGACAATCATCCAAAAATACTGTCATTTAACGTCTCAAACATATTTGAGCATGACAATAAGACTCATTTAGTTCCTTAGAAGAAGATATCAGACACTGGACCATCAGCTGGCAATGTAGCCATTAATGATGTCTCCATCAATATAAACAACAAGAGAGACAGGTAATACTTCTAAACTACTCAAAATTTTCTTTTAATTAAGATATAGTTGGTCTCCCAGATGAATCATCATGCATTTTGTTCTATGACTTTAGTATATCATATTTAAAGTACATCAACGCTGTCAAATTTCTGAAGCTAAAACAATCCATCTACTATTTCAGGAAACTGTTCTATTTTACCTTTATAAATCAACATCTTTTATGAATTTCGTGGTATTCTGCACCATATGAACATATATTAACTGTTAACCATATTTAAGCTCATCTGGAAAACTTATTAGCCTAGCATTTACATTTCACCAGAACTATCATGCTTTATAAACCAATTTTATGATTCATCTACTCTAAATTTAAGTTTCTCACCATTCTTCCAATTTCCCAAATTTTATTTCGCTCTTGTATTTGAAGTTTTGTGTAAATACCATGTCCTACTTAAATGCCATGTACTGTTCGAGGATATTCAACAGTAACACTTACACATGTGGACTCAAAACACAGCCATCTATGATCTATACTTATACATTTTATGCTTTTATAGTGACTCATAAAACATCATTGGCGAGACCTTTTTGTTGGGCGAAAAACAAGTGGTTTTGTTTTGGGTCATTCTCTTAATCAAAGTATAAATCTTCACATGAATGTGTTTAGAAAAAATTTGTAAACAAAGCGTTTGTGAAAATGCCTGACAGAAGCATGGTCAAGGAAAATAAAATAAAAAAAATTGAATAACATTTTGTTTAATGTTTATATTATACTATATGTATTGTTTAATGCAAATGGGTGACATCCATTCTTCCTTCCTCTTAAGTTCAAGTGTTGGAGGCCGAGTTGTAATAATGAAATGCAAGTCATGTACCATGCCACTGAAATCATTCTGCGGGATATTTTTATTGGTATTTTTCATGGTTGGTTTTTACTTTTGTCTTTGCTGTTGTAGTTGGTTTTCTTTGATATTATTGGCATTCTATAATGCTTTCAAAATTTGATCTTTGTTGACATACGATTAATCAATTTTGCTCCTTCTTTCATTATTTAGTATATCTTGAAATGCCAAATGTAAAAAAAAATGGAACCAAAAGATAAGGGAAAAATGCAGCTGAAGAAGAAGGCAGTTGATGCGGAAGAGGTCTGAACTATGCTACAGTCAACAAACAAACATATATTTTGTTCTGCCTGTACAAATCAAAGATGTAAATATATCCTCATCAAGTCTTGCAGGGAAATGCATGACAACCAACCACGAAACTTAATCGTGCTTTTTTTGTGCCTCCGGTAACCACTATAACTATGCAAGATATAACTTTGCAGAATCTTAAACTTTATGAGTTGTAATATTTTGTTTATATTTTACTGTAATACCCCGTCCTAAACTTTATGGGTGAAGGTGTGAAGGTGCAGACCTTCACCCAAAACAATTTTAAAAAGAAAAAAAAGAGAGAAGTTTTTGGCTTCTTTTCCTACAGACTCAAATTCCACTCGATAGCTCCACTCCGGCGAAGTTCTGGCGAGCTTTCAGGCCGACCAAGGCTTTCTTTGGTTGGAGTCTGCACCCCCACTTCATTGGTTTATAGAAAGAGAAGGGATTAATGTGAGTCTTTGAACCTAGGGTTTGTGGATTAAATGGGTCATGGGGGTTTTGATTCAAATTGAGTTTTTCTCTACATAATAGCTCAAATTAGACTCTAATCATGTTCTACTACTATGTTCAAGAGTGGGTTGTGAACCAATCCAAGAGGAGAGTTTTATTTCTTCATTTGGTGGCACTAACTAGTTTCAAGGTAAGATTTATTGTCTTAAATTGTTCTAATTAAGGTTGGGTTGACATGATAAATAATCTATGATGGGATTAGGTTGTTTAACCTTTGAATTTAAGGTAGAATGTGGATTTCTAAGAAATGGGTGGGATTGTAGAATATGGAATGTGAGACTTGAATGGATTGATAAATATGGAAATTTAATGAAGCTTATTTCATTGATTAGGTTAGTGAATTTACTAGGAGTGTACGTTGGGTTTGTGGTAAGAACTTGCAATTCGCTTTGAGGTAGGGATTCTTCCCCATTTTTGTTGGATTCTTCAAATTTTGTAAAGATGTCTTGAATTTCCTCTTCTTGGATATCATATTGTTGTTTGGTTTAGTAAATTCATTTGGGCTACTCTTTGTCTGTTCCAAAGAGAGTCAAGCCCTATTTTATTCATATTATTTGCTATCTCTATAATTGATTATTCATTGTACATTAAACCTTGGAAATGTCAAGCTTGATTGACATGTTTGAAATGTTCTTCATGAAATGTTGATGTATGTGGACATTGCATTCTTTTTGTGTATTATTAGCGGCATAGTGGATCACCGGGTATGGACTCGGGTGTTTCACGTTAGGTGTTGGTGGATTTGGGGTTTTCTATGATATTGGGCCAAGAGGGTTCTCTGTGATTGGGTCTTTTGTGCGGATATACATGATTATGGACTCAAGAGGGTGCCCTGTGATTGGGACTCTTGAGAGGATATTAGGACAAGAGGGTTCCCTGTGATTGAGACTCTTGTGCTTGATATTTGATGTTCTTGAGTATTTATCGGTGTTCTAGATAGCTGGTGCTCGTAAATGCTCGAGAATGATGAGATATTGATGGTTGATCATTGGAGGTGAGTTTGGAGGTTCGGATGGATGGACCGGGTGCATATTTTCTCATTGACATGTTGCTGCATTTACCTTCTTGAAACTTCAGCCTTCATTTATACTCCATTTATATCCCTACTGGGCATTCGGCTCATACTCCTTTTTCTTATCCTTTCAGGTGAGTCTGTTTCTGATGTAGGTCCACCAGATCAGCAGGAGGGGGCGTGATCGTGGTGACCTGGGCGGATGATTGACTTATGTTTTGGACTTTGCATGTCTTTTATTGTTTTGGATATATATTTATGTATTATGAGATTGTTCCTCTGGATATATGTTGGATGACCAAGAGGGTGCTTTGGATTATTGGGACTGCTGTGTTGGGTAGTATGGAGGTGGTTGTGGGTCCGGAAGGTCTTGGATTGGATTGTTTCTTTTGGATGTTTGAATTATGTTTGGATATTATGCTATTTTTGGATTTTTCGTCTACTTGTAGGATGACATTCTCCAATTTATGAGAAGATGTTGTCCAATTTTCTGCTTGATTATTATAAGTTTTTGTGTTTGTTATGTCATTTCCTCACTCCCCTCACGCTTCAAGGGTCGGGGCATGACATTTACACCTTCAATAATTGTGCTACTTGCTTTTCTGTTTATAATTCTCGGATGTCTGCAATTTATTTTCCGCTTCTCGATTCAAGCGGTTTGTTGGGAATACATCAGCTCAACTCTTAAATCTTTCTTCTGCGTTTCGTCTCTGTGATAGCTCACTCTTTCTTCCCCTACGTCAACTTCAGTGATCAAGTGGCTTAGGTATGTGTCCTTTGCCTCTGGATCTTCTCCGATCATTTTCGATGATCTAATATTCTTGCTTTGTTATAATTTCGTCTTTTGTTGTGTGTTTTCTCTTGATGTCTCTTATCCCTATCTGTCTTCCCTGCACGGGTTCGTTCGATCACTTCTTTCCAAAGATCCTTGCTGTCGTTAGGCCTCTGTGCTTAAAGGAAGATCTTAACACTTTAATTTCGTCGTTATTTATGTTTTCCGCATATTTTTTTGGCATCTATTCTCTGTTGTATATCCTCTTCAAGTACCTTCAAATCTTTGTTCTATAACATATTTCCATTGACAGCTCACGCTTATAGATTTCTATTAAAATCTCATGCCAACAGATTTTCCTTTTGAAATGTTGGGTTAGCTAGGTTACAAAGTAGAACCCCACATGCTATCAAGAAGAAGGCTTGACCACCAAATCAAATAAATTTTTCATCCAGTAGACCAATCAACTCATAGTCAAGAATGATGCGAAATGAAATAACATCGAATGAAAGCATCGTGATGCAACACGTGCAGCTCATGCCTTCTTGTTCCGTCAGGATGGACGCAAGACTTGTCGTTAGACGATTGCTTGGATGTCAAGTTAATTAAGTCTTTTCTATTTTAAGTCTTATTTAGTTTCCTATTTTATATAGACTTTTATTAGGGTTTGAATTGGGATTGTAAGACAACTATATAAGGTTTCTATTGACGTTTTCATAATTAGTTTTGATTGATGAAATAAAAGGTAGAGAGTTATCTCTAATAGTCTATCAACTTGGCATTCTTCGGAATCCTTAAGGCATAGAAGGATTTGTGCTTGGTATTCTCTTGTGTGAGAATCAACAGGGACAAATACTTGATTTTTTGTGAGTTTGGGATCTTTGCTCTTTCCAACGCTGCATCAGATTCGCGTAAGGAAGGGGGATGAATGGAAAACTGCATTCAAGACCCGAGAAGGATTGTATGAGTGGCTAGTCATGCGGTTTGGTCTGTCCAACGCTCTTAGTACGTTCATGAGGGTAATGAATGAGTTATTTCGCCCTTTTATTGGGAAATTTGTGGTGGTCTACTTCGATGACATTCTTATATATAGTCCTACACCAGAGTTACATCTCATGCATCTTGATGAGGTTCGATAAAACTTTTGAGTTGCATTGTGATGCTTCCAAAATTGGGATTGGGGTTGTTTTGAGCCAAGAAGTTCGACCTATTGCATTCTACAATGAAAAACTCAATAGTTCCTGAGCAAACTATAGCACTTATGATGTGGAGTTTTATGCAATTGTTCAAGCCCTTAAACACTGACGTTCCTACTTGGCCCATAGCGAGTTTATTCTCTTCACTGATTATGAGGTCTTGAAGCATATTAATTGTCAGGATCAACTATCATATCGTCATGCCAAGTGGGCTTCATATCTGCAACAATTCACCTTTATCCTTAAGCATAAGTCGGGTGTTTTGAATCGAGTAGCCAATGCCCTTAGTCGGTGAACTAATTTATTGACCGTGGTGAGGAGTCACGTGATTGGGTATTTCATGAAAGAAACTCTGGCTGCAGACCCGTACTTCGGTGATATCTAGCAGGATGTGTCAGCCGGTCTTCGAATTGATTTTGTGATCCACGATGGCTTATTATTCAAGGGAAATCAGCTGTGTATCCCGGAGTCTAGCCTGTGTTCGAAAATTATACGGGAGCTACATAATGAGGGGCACATGGGCAGGGACAAAACCATTCAGCTAGTTACTAGATCCTATTATTGGCCTAACATTCGGCGAGATGTAGCTAAATTTGTTGTCAATTGCCGTGTCTATCAACTGTCCAAGGGTGTGGCATCTAATGCAGGTCTATATATGCCGCTTCCTATTCCTGATCACCCATGGGAGCATATCAGTATGGATTTTGTTCTGGGACTCCCATGTACTCAACAAGGTATAGATTCTATTTTTGTTATTGTTAATCGATTTTCTAAAATGACCCACTTTATACCTTGCAAGAAAACTATCGATGCTGCCAATGTGGTGCAACTATTCCTTCAGGAAGTGTATCGACTTTATGGGTTGCCAGTCTCTATCGTGTCTGATAGGGATACGCGTTTCCCAAGTCATTTTTGGCGGTGTTTGTGGAAGGTTACGAAGCTTAGTAGGTGATAATTTGAAGTCGTGGGACCAGAAATTGAGCCTTGCTGAATTTACGTTTAATCACTCAGCTAATCGCAGCACGAGATTCAGCCCATTCTTTGTTACATATGGATTTAATCCGTGTTGCCCATTAGATCTTGCTCCGGTCCCTGACGTGTGGCGTGTCCATGGTAAGGTTGAGGATCTGGTCGGTCACCTTCACCAAGTCCACGTGAAAACGAAATAGCACCTCGTGGACTCCACAGCCAAGTACAAGCAATAGGTTGATTCCAAACGACGCCGTGTTGAATTTGAGGTGGGAGATTTCGTTTGGGCTATTTTAAACAAAGACAAGTTTCTAGCTAGAGAATACAACAAATTGGCAGCTAGGCAAATAGGCCAGGTGGAGGTCACTGCCAAAATTAGCCCCAATGCTTACCGCCTCAAGCTTCCTAGTCATATCCATACCGCCGATGTTTTCAATGTCAAGCATCTTGTTCTTTATTGTGGTGATAATTCGGATGGTGATGGATCCGATTTAGGGGCTGAATCTTTTCAACCTGGGGAGGATGATGCAGCACGTGTAGCTCATGCCTTCTTGTTCAGTCAGGATGGACGCAAGACTTGTCGTTAGACAATTGCTTGGATGTCAAGTTAATTAAGTCTTTTCTATTTTAAGTCTTATTTAGTTTCCTATTTTATATAGACTTTTATTAGGGTTTGAATTGGGATTGTAAGACAACTATATAAGGTGTCTATTGACGTTTTCATAATTAGTTTTGATTGATGAAATAAAAGCTAGAGAGTTATCTCTAATCGTCTGTCAACTTGGCATTCTTCAGAATCAACAAGGCATTAAAGGATTTGTGCTTGGTATTCTCTTGTGTGAGAATCAACAGGGACGAATACTTGATTTTTTGTGAGTTTGGGATCTTTGCTCTTTCCACCACTGCATCACATTGCCATTAAAATAACAAACAAAGAGGCCATAAGACGAGCAACAAACCTCATTTACCTATTGGAGAAAACCAACTCCAGTTCATGGTAAGATGAAGTCTTGGTTACTTAACCCAATACAGTAACATTTCAGTCTTTCGAGGGCTCGCCATCAGTAAATCGTACTATAAGAGATGGAGGTAGGTAAATTAATGCTAATTACACTGTTACAAAGGTAAAATTGTATATTTTGTGTAACAAATGAGTAATACATGAGTATATAGACAAGAGAATGAAGAGAAGACCATACTACCCTTCTATACTAAAAATATACAAAATACACATCTCTAACACCCCCCCTCAAACTCAAGGTGGGTCAAACACCGAGAGTTTGCCAATGAGAAGCTGATGACGAGAAACAGTGTGAGACTTCGTGAAGAAATCCGCCAACTGTGCAACAGAATAAGTGAAAGGCAAGGAGAGAACATTCGATAGAAACTGCTCACGAACAAAGTGACAATCAATCTCAATATGTTTCGTCCTCTCGTGAAAAACAGGGTTGCTGGCAATATGGATAGCACTCCTGTTGTCACAATGCATCGGTGTGGGTCCAGAAATATGGACACCCAAGTGACTAAGGAGACGACGTAGATGAACAATCTCCTTAGCCGTAGTGGCCATGGCACGATATTCCGCCTCCGTGCTAGAAAGAGAGACTACATTCTGTTTCTTGCTGCGCCAAGAGATGAGAGAGTCACCAAGAAACACACAGTAGCCTGTAATAGAGCGCGAGAAGTAGGATCACCTGCCCAATCAGCATCTGAGTATGCCTTAAGAGTGAGAGGCGAGGATGATGATAAGTACAAGGACCTAGTCATAGTCCCACTGAGATACCTAAGAATCCGAAGGAGAGCACCATAGTGAACTGAGTTGGGAGCAGACATAAACTGACTCACAATACTCACAGCATGAGCAATATCCGGACGAGTGATGCATAGGTACACAAGCTGACCAACAATCTGCCTGTAGCAAGTCGGATCAGGAAGAGGCTGACCATCAGTCGGACGGAGCTTCACATTAAGCTCAAGAGGAGTGTCAACACTGCGAGTATCTGAGAGAGCAGCCCGACTGAGGATGTCAGAGAGATACTTCTGTTGGGACAGCAGAATGCCATGATCAGAACGAGTAATCTCAATACCAAGAAAATACATGAGAGAACCAAGATCTTTCATCCGAAACTGAGACTGAAGGTGTCGCTGAAGATACTGAATGGCAGCGGTATCATCACCTGTAATGATCATATCATCCACATACAACAGCAGAATCGCCCGCCCCTGAGGGGATGACCGAACAAATAGAGAGTGATCCTGAGAACTCTCAGTAAATCCAGCCTGAGTCACCACCTGACGAAAACGCTCAAACCAAGCCCGAGGGGCTTGTTTGAGACCATAGATAGCCTGACGAAGGCGACAAACATGCTGAGGAGGAGTCCGAAGTCCAGGAGGGGGTTGCATGTAAATAATTTCTGAAAGATCACCATTGAGAAAGGCATTCTTCACATCCATCTGAAGAAGAGGCCATTGACTAACTGCCGCAACTGCCAATAAAGTGCGAACTGTAGTCATCTGAGCAACTGGAGCAAAGGTCTCATCATAATCAATACCATGCACCTGAGAAAAACCTCTAGCTACAAGACGCGCCTTATAGCGCTCAATGGACCCATCAGGTCGACGTTTGACCCGATAAATCCATTTGCAGCCAATAGGCCTAACACCAACAGGAAGAGGAACCACATCCCAAGTCCGAGTCTCCCTAAAAGCCTCAAACTCCTCAGCCATAGCCTGCTACCACTGAACGGACTGAGATGCCTCACTGTATGTACTAGGCTCAGACTCCGAATGAAGAGCAGTAAGAAAAGCAGTAAACTGTGGAGCATAAGTGGAAACAGAACTATAACCATACCTCTCCACAGGACGTCGCTCGCGCTGAGGATAGCGAGGTGCAGGAGGATCCGTACTAGCAGATGATGGACAAGTGATCGAGGAGGATGAGGTAGTATCAAAACTAGAAGATGGGACATAGTCAAGATCACGGGTGTAGTGAAGAGGATAAGGAGTAATACCAGATGAAGGAGGAGGAGGAACAATATCAGTCGAGGACGATGATGAAGATGGAGATGGAGGATCAGGTACAGGGGGAACGTGATCAGGGCCAACAGAGGACGAGGAAGATGGAGGATTAGGCTCAGTAGGAGTAGAATCCGAGGGAGTGGAAGAGATTGAAATATCTAGAATGGAGGTAGAGGAAACAGGAGGAGAGAGAGTAGAAATTTCAGGAGTGGGTAAAGGCGGAAGCGTAAGAAAGGTAAGATCCTGAGATGTCGAGAAGAAATAAGGAACATCCTCAAGAAAGGAGACATGACGAGAGATACGGACGCGCCGAGTCAAGGGATCGTAGCAACGATAACCCTTGTGTTCAGCACTGATACCGAGGAGAACACATTTGACAGAAACAGGAGACAATTTAGAACGCTCAGGAGGAGGTAATAGGACAAAACAAGTGTAGCCAAATGTGCGAAGACGAGAGTAGTCAGGTGGGGAGCTGAAGAGCCGCTCATGAGGAGAGATACGACCAGGGAGAACTGAAGAGGGAGTAATGTTGATAAGATTGACTGAAGTGAGAACAGCCTCAGCCCAGTAAGAACGAGGCACAGAAGCCGAAAGTAGAAGTGCCCGAGTAGTCTCTAGAATGTGTCGATGCTTCCTCTCAGCAACACCATTCTGCTCATGTGTGTGAGGACATGAGTGTTGAAAAATGGTACCGTGAAAGGAGAGTAACGAGCGCATACTAGAAGACAAGTACTCAAGAGCACAATCAGAGCGAAGCGTCTTGATGCGACGACCGAACTGAGTGAAAATCATAGTGGTAAAGTGCTCATACACAAAGAGAATCTCAGAGCGATGTTGTAAGCGATAGACCCAAGTATAGCGAGTAAAGTCATCAATAAAGGAAACATAATAACGATAACCACAAATAGAAGGGAGAGGTGCAGGGCCCCAAATATCTGAATGTAATAGATCAAAAACACTAGAAGTTTGGGATACACTGGGGGAAAAGGGGAGTGTTGTAGCTTTAGCAAGCTTACAACCAAGACAAGGACTCAAAGCAGAAAAAGGACCATGACCGAGAGCTCCAGACAGGGAGAGATTCTTCAGTCGCGATTCAGAAATATGACCTAATCGTCTATGCCAGATATCAGGAGTAGGAGAGGCAAGACCATAAAAACTGGGACGCGAGGAGGGAATGTGGAGGGACTGGAGATGATAGAGGCCACCCACTCTACGACCACTGCCAATCACCCGGTTGGTAGACGGATCCTGCACACGACAAGAAGAGGGTGTGAATAAAACATCATAGCCAAAATCACATATACCACCAACAGAAATAAGGTTCATGCTCAATTGAGGAGCATGAAGAACAGAGGGTAGAGAGAGATGGCCTGAGGGCTCTGAGGTAGTAGTAATAGAGCCAGCCTGAGAAACTCTCAATGGAGAACCATCAGCAGTGTAAATAGAGGGAATAGGAGGTGCGGGACTACAATCAGTCAACAGTGAGGCATCAGAGGTCATATGATGAGAGGCCCCAGAGTCAAAAATCCAAGTACTAGACATACCAGTGGCTGAGAAAGCAGAGGGTGCAGGAGTGCTACCAGTGCTAGAAGAAGTAGTCATCTGCTCAAGACGCTGCTGATACTGCTGGAACTGCTGGAACTGCTGAAATTGCTGAATATCAATCTGAGGCAAAGCAAGAGCAGGAGCAGGAGCAGGAGAAGGAAATGCATGAGTAACAGCCGCAACAGTGGAAGTGGAGGCACGGCGGCCGCGGCCACGAGGTCCAACACGACGCTCGGGGTGGAGCTTCCAACAGTCATCTATAGTATGACCTGGCCGCATGCAATGAGGGCAAGTAGGACGACCAGATGGAGGTGAAGGAGCTGTGGAAACACCAGAGGGAGCTGCAGCAAGAACACCGGAGAAACTAGAGGGTGCAGGAGTAGACTTGACCCCACCTAGTAGGCGAAGACGAGTCTCCTCGGCGACTAACTCAGCAACTGCAGTCTCGAGGCTGGGAGGGGGGTCGCGATGTATAAGCTGACCAACCAGAGGACCAAACTCGGGGCGGAGAGCCATCAGAAACTCGTACATGTGACGCATATCCCAAAAAAATACATCAGCAACAATATGACTGCCAGCAGGGAGAAAAACCTCCAACTCACGCCAAAAACCATGCATGTGGTGATAGAACTGCTGAATAGACCGATCATCCTGACGAGCAGTAGCAGCCTGAGTGAGAAGTGAATACTAACGAGCCCCACTGCGCTTAACAAAACGAGCGGTAAGAGATCTCCAAACAACATGGGCAGCTTGAGTAACTAGATCAGGACGGAGAGCCGGGTCGAGAGACTCAATCAGATAACTGGAGACCCGGTTAGTTCGAAGAGTCCAAGCAGCTAAAACATCATCAGAACCATCAGCAGGTGAACCATCTGTGAGATAAGATAAGAGCCCTCAGCCAAACAAGGCATTACGAACCGTGGCACTCCAAGTAGGCTAGTCACCGGCTGAAGTGAGCCGAAAATCAGTCGAAGTGGGAAGAAAATCCCGAGGAAGGTCAAGGGTGGTCAAACCAACGGTCGTCGATGATGATGAGAGTGTCGTAGTAACAGCCGAGGTCGACAAAGACCGAGTGGCAGAGGAACCAGTCCCCGTCAAAGGTGGAAAATCAGCACCAAGAGTTGCCATCAATACAAACTACAATTTCAAAAAAAATCTGTAGGGACTAAACTGTAAGTTCAGAAAGCGGGAGAGACCAAAATGCAATTTCAGAAATCTGGAGGGACCAAACTGAAATTTCAAAAATATAGAGGGACCAAACTACAATGTCAGAAAGCTGGAGGGACCAAACTACAATTTCAGAAATATGGAGGGCCAAACTGCAATGTCAGAAAGCTGGAGGGACCAAACCGCAATGTCAGAAAGCTGAAGGGACCAAACTGCAATTTTAGAAATATGGAGGGCCAAACTGCAATGTCAGAAGATCAAAAACAGATCAGGCTGGGTTGCGCGTGACCATCTAGTGTGATTTCCTCTCTTGGGAGTTCCATGTCAGTTCTTTTCTCTGCAGTTTGAGTTGCAGAAGTTGTACTTGCTTTCCCAAAATAAGAAGGACCTTTCGCCTGTGACACACACGATAGTTGTGCAGGAGAGAGATCGTCGGAGAAGCAGTTGAGCAGAGTGAGCAGGAGAGAGAGAGCTCGTCGGAGAAGCAGTGAGCAGGAGAGAGAGAGCTCGCCGGAGAAGCAGTGAGCAGGAGAGATAAGGCTCGCCGGAGAAGGGAAGTGCCGGAAGGAAAGAGGCGACAAGATAAAAAATTTGAGAGAATAAACCTAGCTCGATACCATGTTACAAAGGTAAAATTGTATATTTTGTGTAACAAATGAGTAATACATGAGTATATAGACAAGAGAATGAAGAGAAGACCATACTACCCTTCTATACTAAAAATATACAAAATACACATCTCTAACATACTCAAATAATCCATTTGTGATGAAATGAAATCAACTCTAGCTCTGCTATTTGGAACGTCTCATTTTACTCATTAGATAGATCAGAAAACCAACTTTTTAAAAACATAATCATATCCCCAACCAAATTAACTAAGTATGGACTAAATCAATAAACTAAGAAAATTGAACTCAACCAGATAAAAACAACCAATAACATACGTCAAATCAAGAAACTAAATCCCATCATTAAGAGCCCACAATATCAGGATTTTACTACCTTCCACCTTATAAATAAACTGATTCAAGGTGAAAAATATTTTTCAATCTATTGAATCCAAATTAGCTAGCCAAAAACATATAATATGAAGAGCAAATTTTCCATTGTCAAACAAAATAGCATCTCAACTTTGATTACATGCATCATTTTACTACATGAATGTCACAATAACATATTAGCATCACAATATTGACGACATTTATCACAGGATTCATCCAAAATGTTTACAACACCTATACAAGTGGAAATAGTTGCAACAAACAACAAAAATATATGTGAAAAAGAAATGGATTTCTTGATTAAGAACACAAAAGAAATATGCAACGTAAGGGACGCTTAAAAACATCTTTGATGGGGGAAATCCAACACTCTGAAAATTTTGAGAATTTGAATCGCTCCTATAAAGCCGATGAACTAATGTGCAGCAACGAGCAAAAAGAAACAGATATGCTGATGAGGAAAATAATCAAACAACATGTGCAAATTCTAACATCCACAAGAGAAGATAAGAAGAAGATGTATTCGCTGCCAAGTGTGAAGTCACTTTTCAAAGAAACATGGGCAATATATGAGAAGCTGCTACAGTTAAGTGATGAAAAGTTAAAGCCAAAAATGCCACAAGGCTTGGGGGCAGAAATAAGCAACGCATATAAACAGAAAGGCACAACACCTCTACTGAAAACAATTGAAAAAATGGACTGGTGCAGAGTTCAAATGGAGATGCTGACCCACAATAGCTCTCAAAGAAACATTCGAATTATCTGATGTGGAAGAAGAAAAAAATCTCAAACAAAACGGGTGATAAAATAGACAGAAGTGATGAGGATGAAAACAAGAGCAATGACAATATTATTCCAACAAGGAATAATGGCAAAACATTCATACCAGTGATAGGTGAGATATTTGAGATCAGGGAAAATGTCAACATTATGGCAAAAAAAATAGAGAAGAATGGCTCAAACTACGAACATGAATCACAACAATTGAAGAAAGCAAAGGCCACTAAAGTTAACAGCAACAAGAGGAAAAGAGAATCAACAATGTGAAAAATTAAAGATTACTTCTTTTGATTTCCAATAAACAAGCATAGATAAGAATCATGAGCTATATGAATTCATGACACTGTGTCATGGTTCATAGCTTCTATTATATTCTCTGCTACAACATGAATTAATGACTTCAATACTACTGCAAATATCTAACATAATAACATACATAAAATACACATTTGCAAATATACATAGATCCAACGATGGCAAATGTGTCCGTAGACAGAACAAACGCTAAATATCCCAACAACGAACACACTAAGGCAAGGGACCAGCAAGATGAATAGGGAACCTCTGCTCTTTTTTTGAACAACTTTAAAATATATCACAAGTAAGACATGTTTGTAAATAAACTTTGGTGGACGCATCTTTTGGAGACCTATGCATTATAGCAATAATGTGAATATAGTATTCTATAAATCCATATTATTTGACAACCACTATGACAAAATGACATTATGGTTAATGTCCTAATAATAAAGACAAACATCATATCATATACATAGTATGATTACTGAATAAGAGAATGCTTTTGGTGTAGCCACATCAGCTCCTTAACTAGCTCTATGATTGCCATGTGGAATTATGATAAAGATTAAATTAAAACAAATAAATTCAAGTTATGCACTTATACACAAATAATGTCTATTTATTATTGTTTTAAATAAAATTAAATAAGATCAAACTGTAGTTAGGGGTTTGGATGTCGTTTACACTCTTCAATTCCCCTATTTATTTCTTTACCTTTAGCCATTGATAGTCATTAAATGTCTAGGAATCTTAAAGTTGAAATTATTGACTCATTGTTGCATTTTAATGTGGCAAGTGGTGATATGTCTTCACATCCTCCGATCCCCTTTATTTCTAGATTGATGAACAATTTGCTTGCAATTTTCTTCACACAGATTGAAAGACATATCTATTTGAGATTGACTGAAAGTTGTAGAGGCTATGTAGAGACTAATTTCGAGCAATATCGACGTCATGGTTAGAGCTATTTACCACTTGATATCTATCTCTATGTGCAATCAATATTATATCAATTCTTTTAAATCATTTTTAAAATGAGTTGTTGAATTTCATTGTAAATTATAAAGATTAAGTTTGTTTTGGTTGACATTTCAGCAACTTAGGATTTGCATTTCCTTATGATTAATTAGATTTTAAATTTCCTTTGTAGGTTCTGGTGAAAAAAGCATATATGAGGGGATGTTTTCATGTGAGGAAACAATATTTATGTTCTTTATGAATTGGCAATAGGGTATGTTGTTTAAACATTTTCCTTGGATATTATTTCATGTTAATCTTAATAATAACCATCGGATTTTTACCCAATTTGCGGATTGCTTAATGGTAATATTGTTTTATTCTAATTCATTATTCTCAGAAAGTATATGTGTGTCCTTGTGGTTTTTCCTTAATGGGTAACCAAAATTCGGATTGCTAATGGAGTATTTGGTGTAGTAAACATCATAATGCATATAATTTTTCGAGCCATTTCAATTCAATTTTTTTTTCAATCTCAATTGTGGTGTGCAACTCTTTGTGATGTGACATCTTTTTAATACACTGAACCCTGTGTATTCTGTCAGGGCCTCTAATGACCTTTTCGATTATGAGAATGAGAGTAAAGGTGGAAGCGATCTTTAGTCAATTATGAACATAATGTCCTCTTCACCTTCGGTTTATAAACAACAAAACAAAAAATGTAATATTTAATTAATTTATTATTGGATTAAAAAAAACTCAAAATTCTAAGTTATTTAGGTAAATTTAACTTAGAATTTTGAGCTATATAATGTACATGAATACAAATTGATTGATATAAACCACATAATTAAGTAAATGCCGCGCGAAGCGCGGGGGAAGATCTAGTTTACCTTCAAAAGCCTAAAAAAACCATCAACAATATAAGGTGCTCAACGACCAAAGTTCATATACAAGCAATGGAAGTCTCTACATCACTGATATCTTCGATGCGAATTTGACACATCTACATAAAATATAATGTCTTAGGATAAATTTTATTATCAGAGAACATTCTCACCCAAAAACCATGAACAATTTCAATTCATTTACCTCATACATCGTTGTGTGCAACACAGAGAAGCCACTATCATCACCACCACTTGGCAAATCAGCTAATTTGAAAGTTGATGTACTACCCAATTATGCTAACCTTAAAGAAAATCGTCTAGGGACTCCATCTAGACTTCCACATCTATAATAACCAGAACTAGATTTTTCCAACAAATGCTAACACCACAAAAAATATATTACTTCACGAGAATAAAAAATAACTTAACAAACAAGCTTAAGATAAAAGTATATACTGCAAAGGATGAACCAATATTATTTGTGTCATTGTAAGATGACAAATCCAAAAAAGGATGAGAAATATACAACTCAACAAATCCCCTCATAAGACCAGTGATGTCCATTTTCATATAATCTTTTACACCTTCGACATCTACTAAACCATTGTTCAACAATGATGAATTGCTCAGGTACTTAAGAGAAACATACTCCAAATCTATTAATACATAATGCTTCAGGATACGAGCACAGCGTTCTCTACACCAACTCTCTATAATTGCATTGGTCAACACAGTATTGTGCCACCAACATATTTGCTATAGTCGTCACTAAAAAAACCACCATGATGAACTTTCAAGGTGAAAACACCTTTCAAATCCATTCAACAAAAAATTGTCACTATAGATAAACAACCAACAATTAAAAGAATAAAAGATGTTAAAAAAATATATGCTAATAAAAACCAAATCTCGTCGAAAAAAATTGACTCGCAAACAATATAACACATCATCAATAGTTACAGGGTAAAATATGAAAGGAAAAAAACTCATTAAAAACAGACAAATTATAATGACCTAAAATAACCAAATGCATAAAAACAAGGACAAAAACATCAACAATAAATATCCCACACAATTTCAAAAAAAAACACATAAAATCTACTGCAAACAAACGTCACAATATAATGAAAACATCAAAAAAAAAACAAAAATCACTAGACAGACTTGATCAACCAACCAAAAAAACCACAACTGAAGATGTCTCTACAATAAAGCTCGCACAACAGCCAAGAAACTCCCTCCCAAATAAGACAACCCTGATCTGCCTCCCAAACTCAATTAATACAATAACCTGCTCAATTAATACCTCAACAAAACCCCCAATCATAATAAACACCAAAAAATAACCTCGAAAATTAAAATACCAATAAATCACACAACTACTCAAGGCCCACATAGTATTTGCAGCAACACTTGGGCCCATGATAAAGTCAATTTATCGACCCAGGCCCACACAACAAATACTAATGGTTTACATATACAAAATAATGAAAATTAATAATGACATATAAATGTAATATAACAAAACCAAAACCGTATAAAATATCAAAAAAGATCCACACATATACCTAAAACAACAATACTATTACATCCGACATCCAAAAATATATAACTTCACAATTTCCGTTGAATAACTCCACTTTGTGTGTTGTTTGCAGGTTCATTTCTTTCATGTAACAAATCAATCTGCTCGTACAATTCTATGCTCCAATCTATGGTTCAACGGCTTGTTACACTCCTATTCTGTACGTATAGATTTGGTGTTGTCATTTATTTACAATTTCTTTTTATTTTGTTATGTGGGTTGAGTTGTTGGGGTTTTGTTGTATATTGTTTATCATCTTTTATAAGCCTCTTCTTCTTTTCCATGTTCACTCACGACTCACTCCCTCCATACAAAAATTTAACTTTTACTCCCTTAGGTCTCTCTTCTTCTCCATGTTCACTTTTAACAATTATCATATTTGAATCATCTTGCTCCTACTTCGTTGTTCTGAGTATTTAATTTAATTTGAGGTCTAAATTTGGTTAAGCTAAATGACTTTTATTAAGCTTAGTAAATGGAGAAAATTTTAGTGCTATCTAAAGAATTTATTTAAAGGGATGGTGTCAAATGCAATGCAATTGTTGGATTAGGGAAGTCTGCGCATTTGGAGAGGGGACCACAACAATGACCCGTAAGATTTGGGGAGAGAGAGAGAGGAGGGAGAAAGGAATATAACCCACATGAGAGGAAAGATAAGGTTCATGAATCGTGTGGATCGAGACATATTGAGCAAATAAACAGGATCAAGGTGAGAGCAACAATTAAAGCACTAAAGAAATTTCATACATGATAAAAAATATGACACAAAATTTAACATGAAAAATATATGACAAAAAATATTTCATACATTTTACATGTTAAAATTCATTTCTGATTCAACCAAAATATATGGTTCGATCAAAACTATCAAAAAAAATTGAAAACAAATGTTTATAAAACCACGTCATTTCATCTGTCTTCATTTTGTTTTGTTGTGTCGTGTGATCTAATAGCACATGTACTCAATCATTAGCTTCCATTCTTTCATTGACCTCTACCATTCATCCATCTGCTATTGATGTAATCTACGATAAACTCCTTTAATGCTTCAATTACTGCTCTCACCTTCGTCCTATTTATCTCCCTAGTACAAATGCCTTTTAATTAAACCCCCGCTGCAGCGTGCGGTCCCGATTCTAGTTATTAAAAATACTGAACTTAAACATTTCATCACAATAGTATCATTTTCTAACAAGCACCTCATTCCTGAAAATGATCAATTTTTTAGCCTCTAATAAAGCTTTTATACCCTTTTTACATAACAAGCTTAGGAACAATAAATACTTCATAATTTGAGGAATATGAAGAACATTAATAAGAATAAGTATCTTTTCAAAAGCGAATTACATTTCAAGAGTATATTTTCCAAGTACCTTTGCGGTATTATTATTTACCATAAGCACATGTTGTTCCTCTGCAATTTCTTCATAGTCCTTGAATTGAGACTTACCATAACAAACATGTATGGTAACACCATAATCATACCACCAGTCTACTGATTTGGTCACTGTTGTCATATGTAATTAATAAATCATGCTAATATGCATACCAGAAACCAACAATTTCAGTAGTTTCTTGTTCAACCATGTTTGCTTTGTTAAAATTATCGGTCTTTTATTTTTTTCAATGTCTGAAATAACGCTTTAAATGTCCTTTCTTTCCACAATAAAAACATGTCTTGCTTTCTTTGCAACGTTGGAGTTGTTGGAATAAGAAAACTTCTTTTTGTTTTCTTTGGGACTTACTGTTATCCTCAGTGTCAGAGTCGATATAATTCACTTTGGTACTAGACTCCACTGAATGTGCTTTTTCACGAATTTGAGTTTTCTCTTCAATTCGAATATGCTTAAGGAGTTGGTCAATGGTGAAATCCTCAAAAGAATAAGGGAGTTTATTTATGTAATCATTCCAAGATGTTGATAATTTTGTAATAACTACAGTAATTTGTAATAGTCCAGAAACCTCCACCTTCAAATATTTGAGTTTGGACAATAAAACTTACAGTTCATTTACTTGATTCATGATAGATTTATTGTCATTAATATTGAATTCAAAGTACTTCAAAGATATGAATTTATCTATACTTTGCTTTTCAGTTTTGTACCTGAACTCCAAAGCACTCTAGATTTCCTTTGGTGACTTGATGGATAGAAAGAAATCATATAAACGATTTGATAAAGTGTTCATAATATAATCCCTGCAGTGCACTTCATCTTCCTCATGTTTCATTCGATGCTTTTTGACTTCATCAGATTGTGGTGCATGAATTTATGGCATATTGGACTCCAAAACATAGGAGACCTTCAATTTTGTTAGCAAAAAATTTATCGTGTCCTTTCAACGAATAAAATTTGTTCCATCAAATATGTTCAACTTGAAGTCTTGATTCATCAACTTAATTGAAGTTTTTGTCGCTAAAGCCATCTTCAAATATCACCTTAAAATTGTTGGGAAAGTATAGAAAATAAATGGTTTTGAGGCATGAAGTATCACTTTATGTGATATTTGCCCCCACCATATTAGTTTGCTGCTGGATTAATGACAAATCACCCTCAGGATGTAACAAAGCCAGAAAATTTATAGTCAACAATCTTGAAAGTTTTCACTGAAGAACTTCTTATTGATGTTGTAGAGAAAGCCATGTTGAAAGGGTTAAATGAATTGTTTCTTAATACCAGTATTTATATGCTCCCAAGTAGGGCTCGGGCCGGCGCGGGCCCTATTTTGAGGATCAGGCTTCGGGCCGGGCCCGAATTTTTGACTATATAATATTTATATATGTATTATTTGAGGAAAACGTATTATATATATGCATATGTGTAATATATACGTATTATGTATATATATACACATACATTGCAATAATATATATATACAGCGGTTCTCACCCGCGGGATCCCGCAAATTATACATTGTGCGGGATTGTATTCTCAGCCATCCGATTAAAGCAGTGGCTAAGATTAAAAGTAACAAAAAAAATTAAAAAACAAATTCAAATTCTCCAAAATTGCAGATGGCACTGGCTGCACCAAAAGTCGACGTCCGACAATCATTTCAGACGGCCGATGTACCGAAACGAAGCTCCCAACCTTGAAAAAGCTTTCCAGACCATCCTCAATCTGAATCACATCGGATATTGGCCGGAAATTGAGGTTGAAGTTGCAGTATTCCCCTCTTCCCATCGTCGATTCGGCTAAATACGTCGTCTTCTCCGACGAACGACAGTACCATTAGACTCTTCTTGACAATCCATACCCACCCCAACCAATTTCCAACCGAAACGTTGACCGGAAGGCGACGTATCGTATACAAGTTGAACGCCGATTTACATTTGTTTCTAAATATTTTTTGAATTTTTTATTAAGTTTAATATCAACCGTTGATCAGATCAAACGGTTGAGAATACAATCCCGCAAAATAAAGACACTGCGGGATCCCGAGTGTGAGAACCTCTGTATATATATATATATATATATTATATATATTATATATGTATATATGTATATATATTACATTTACATATACATATATATGCATATGTATATACATATATATACATACACAGACAGTGCACACTGCACTGTCTGTATATGTGTGTGTATATATATATATATAAATAAATAATGTCGGGCTCGGATCGGGCCAAAATTGACCCGAGGTGTCGGGCTTTGAGCCGGGCCCGGCCCCAAAAATGGAGCTCAGGCCCTCCCAAGGGGTCGGGCCGGACTGTCCAAGCCCGGTCTAATTTCGGATTGGGCCGGATCTAAGCCCGCAGACCAAATGGTGACCCCTACTCTCAAGAGACATGAAAATCCAATAGTTATAAAATTGAAAAAACATGTTTCTTCATTCCAAAAACTGCTAGCAGTTATCGGTCTGCACACTGAACATTCACTACGAAAGGTATCCAGGGGAGGTCCATTGTCTATAAACACTGGACCTCTCTAGTGAAAGCTCCTAGCCATTAGATTAATCTGACGGCTAGGAAATTAATTAATTAATTATTTTAACACATAATTACAATTGAATTTGTAACTTGTCTCTCTCTTCCTCCCCATCTCTAACTTTCGTTTCTTCTTCCCCAAACCCATTTTTTGCCAAATCTTATTTTGCATGCCCTCCCTCTTCCTCTCCCCTGATTTCAACTCCGATTCCTTCATCTCAGAGGTCCGCACTTTCGTGCCGTTTGATAGGCTCCATCGGAGCTCCGGGCGCATCTTTCTTCCATCCATCATGAACTATTTGGACTGAGAACAGATCTTGAAATGTCGAAATTCTTCTTGGTTTCTGAATCTTATTCTTTCCATGTCTGAGGGTCTTGTTGGTCTCTGAATCTTTTGCTTTTTCTCTGCCATTTTCCATATTCCCCCCACCCGCCAAAATTTATCTCTCTTAGTTCTTGTATAATCTTTGGATGTGTGTGTCTTTAGACTACAAGTTGAAAATATTTAAGGGAGACTCAAAGCATGCTTTCGGAGAGGATTTGAGGAACAGATTTGGGAAGAAGATAAACTGGTAAAGTGAGTACGTTAACGAGATAGGGATGGAGAGAAGATAAAATGAAATTTATTTTAATTTAATATGTGCCGTAAAATAAAAAAGAAGCCACAGATTAAGTGATTAACCTCACGGCTGTGACCTCTCACTGGAGGGGTCCAGTGTTTTTTGACACTGGACCTCCCCCGGATCCGAAATAAAGTGCGGGAAGTTTTTCCAACAGACATGACTTTTCATGTCTCAAAAAATTAGATAAAAAATCTGAAAATCACAAAAAAATTTATATTAATTTAAGGCACATGCAAGTGCAAAGTTTTAAAAAATTAACATAACTTGTACACTTATATCTCAGTCATTGAATCTATTAGACAGCTGAGATTAAAAAATTATGGATTCCCAAAATTTAATCCATTTTCTACCCACACCAGTTTCAATCCCAACGTGCTTCCTCTTCCCGACACTCCTCCCTCTCGAAATTTCACAGAAAAGAAAACCTTTGCGTACCGCATGATTCAAAGTGGGGCAAACATATGCATCCAATTGAACCCAAACACTAGAGAAGTTGAATATCCAACATGTGAAATGCACATTCCCCACTTGGTCAACACCAATTTTGCATTTTGGCACTAGTTTGCATACCAGTTAGGCACATTTTTTAGTTCTACACCAGTAAACATCGATGATATACTTTGGTTATGCAAAGTATCTTTAAAGATTGCAGAAGTAGAAGGTCAAGAAGATGAAGAAAGTTCAGAGAACATGGAGGAAGAAGAAGAATCTGTCAATCTCATTAATGAAAAAGTGTGTAATACAACGGCTACTGAAGCCATTTGAATCTGTCTTGTGACAAGACAATTTACAACAAAATAATATAAATAATGTTTGAATCATTTGAATGATAAAAAGCCATTTAGAACAGGCCCAATACAGAATATAACAATAACTAAGTCAAAGTCCTAAAGCCCATAATAAAGCCTTCAAGAGAAAGGCCCAATTAATCCAAGGGCACAAAGGAGATGACTTCGTTGAGACTGAGAACTCAACTCCACAGACCTCGGTAGAGCTGGAGAAGAAGAAACAAGGGAGGAACCCTTCTAGGCTTTCACCCCCCCTCAAGTTGAACATGGTTGTCAAACAAGTTCAACTTGCCCAAGAGATGCTGGAGTCGAGGTGCAGAGAGAGCTTTGGTGAAAAGGTCACCTGGTTGGTCTTGCGATTTCAGGTATGTCAAGAAGATCATCCCTGCTTGGATTTTCTCTCTGATAAAATGAAGATCTATCTCTATGTGCTTAGTCCTTTCGTGAAAAACTGGATTATGAGCAATATAGATTGCAGCTTGACTGTCGCAGAAAAGCTTCATAGGATAGATTAATTGAATCTTGATTTCTTTGAGCAGACTGGAAATCCATTGTAGTTCACTTGCAGTAGATGCAATTGACCTATATTCTGCTTCAGCGGAAGACTTTGAAGTGGTTGTCTGTTTCTTGGATTTCCAGGAAATGAGAGAATCTCCCAATTTGATGCAAAAACCTGTTACAGACCTTCTAGTGTCTGTGCAGGAAGCCCAATCCGCATCACAATAAGCATTAATCTGCAAATTGTTAGTCGCAGGATAAAAAATACCTTTGCTAGTGGTTCCTTTAAGATACCTGACAATTCTGTGTGCTGCATGTAAATGAGCATCTGTAGGGGCTTTCATAAACTGACTTAGAGTATTAACTGAGTAACTGATGTCAGGTCTAGTGATGGTTAGATACATTAATCTACCAATAAGTCTTCTGTACTGAAGAGGATCATCCAGTGGAGTTCCTATGTCCAGTGCTAATTTTGTGTTAGTGTCACTAGGTGTGTTGCTAGTCTTAGCATGAATGAGATTGGTATCTTTAACTAGATCCAAAGTATACTTTCTTTGGTCAAGGTAAAGACCTGAATTTGTTTGTTGAATTTCTAAACCTAAAAAATATTTTAAAGTCCCTAAATCTTTTATTTTGAAACATCTAGAAATATAATTTTTCACTGCTTGAATAAGCTTTAAATTGTTTCCTCCTATTGCCATATCATCAACATACAATAGAAGTATGAGAATGTTGTTATCTTTATGATAATAAAATAAAGAATAATCTGACTTGCTTTGGGTAAACCCAAAAGCAATCAATGCTTTGCTACATTTTTCATTCCATTGCCTAGAGGCTTGTTTAAGCCCATAAATTGACTTATTAAGTTTACAAACTACATTTCTGTCTCGATTGTTGCATCCTGGAGGAAGTTTCATGTAAACTTCCTCCTCTAAATCACCATTTAAGAATGCATTATGAACATCAATGTGATGAATATGCCATTTGTGCATGCTAGCTAAGGCTAGAAAAATTCTGACAGTGGTTATCTTCACCACAGGAGCAAAGGTTTCTTTATAATCAAAACCTTCACTTTGATTGAAACCTTGAGCTACCAACCTAGCTTTATATCTCTCTAATGTTCCATCAGACTTGTATTTAAGTTTATATATCCACTTGCACCCTATAGCTTTCCTGCCTTCTGGCAGAATAGCCAAATCCCATGTTTTATTTGCTTTTAAAGCTTGAATTTCTGATTCCATAGCTTCACACCACTTAGGATCTCTAAGAGCCTCATTGTAGTGTTTAGGTTCTTTGTGAAGTGCTATGGATGCAATGAAATGTGCATGAGATGTATTATTAGACAGAGTACTATTATTGCAATTATAGTCTGCCAAGTAGGCAGGTGTTTTAGTGATTCTTTGAGGTCTGCCTTGAACATTCTGTATGTTCAAGTCAATGTCAGTAGTCTGTGTTATATTCTGATTATGTTGTTCAATGTTCTGAGTAGGATTATTCTGTTTTAAGAAAGGAAATTCATTTTCATGAAAAATTACATCCCTTGAGTTGAAAATTTGATTGCTTTCCAGATCCAACAGTTTGTATCCCTTGGTACCCAAAGGATATCCTAGAAATACACATTGTTTAGCTTTTGGTTGGAATTTAGAAGCCACAGGTCTATTATCTTTTGCAAAACATTCACAACCAAAAACCCTAAGATCTTTGAAATTAAACTGTTTATTGTATAAAATGACATAAGGTGATAGTTTATCTAGAACTCTGCTAGGCATTCTATTAATTAAGAAAACAGCTGTTTGAATGCAATGAGACCAATATGTTTCAGGTAGCCCACTATGTAATTTAATGGTTCTGGCCACATTTAATATATGTTGGTGTTTCCTCTCAACAACTCCATTTTGTTGAGGGGTGTATGGACAACTTCTTTGATGTTGTATCCCATGTGTCATATAATATTCAGGCATGTGAAATTCTAAGCCATTATCTGATCTAAGATTCTTAATAGTTTTGTGAAATTGTGTTTTAATGAGTTCTATGAACCCTTTAAGGTATTCCCTAGTTTGAGCCTTGTTGTTCATTAAATAAACCCAAGTCATCCTAGAGTAATCATCTACTATGGTCAAGAAATATCTGTAACCATCTAGTGAAGTAATGGAGTTAGTGTTATGATATGAGTTTTAATGATGAAGTGTGCATTCTATATGTTGATCAAAATATGTGTTCTATGTTTGCTATGCATTCTTAATTATATTCTGAACTTGTTTCTATCCTTTAATGCTTTAATTTGCAAGGCTAACAAAGATCAACACATGAAGCTTTTAATCAAGCTTACAAGTCACTAAGTTTCAGGTTCCAGATTTCACTATGAATTGTCTTGTTGTTTTGGCATTTGCTACTCTTACACAAGTTAGCATATCACAAGTTGTCATCCTATAAAGTCAAAGCTTGCTGAAAATTAAATTATGAAGACTTTCCTAGCACCTACAAACATCACATGTTCAAGTTACTGCAAAAAGTTAAAGATGGCTGCAATTGTTGAAAAGAAAAGCAATGAAATAGGTGAAAGAGATAAGAAGTCAAAGTTGGCTGTAAAAGAAGTTGGAAATATTGAAGAGATGAAGAAATAAATGGAGAAGACAAGAAGTGAAATATAGCTGCAAATGGGAGCTGAAATCTTTCAAGATCACAAAGCCTTAAAAGTCAAAAAGGTCTAGCTCCATGCAACGGTCATGTTTAGGAATTCTAGTGCATATAAATGCTTCTATATACTCCATAGAACCACACAGAACTTGATTCCAATTCTCTGAGAGTTTTACAAGCATTCAAGCCTTCATTCTTACTCAGAAAATACTCAAGCTTCATTGTACACTCCTTGATCATTATAGAGTCACTTTGTACACACAATTAAGAGTCTAAGTGCTGGTGGTTAGCTTACAAAATCACAAGAAAGTGAGGCTGGCACTTGGTAAGCCAAAACAGCCATTGTAAAGTGAAGTTGGCACTTTAAACAACAGCTGGTGTAAAGAGAGAGGCTTGGCTCTTCAACAAGCAAATCATAGTGGATTCAAACTCTCAAGGAGGAGCCTTGAGGAGTGGATGTAGGACTATACGTAGCCGAACCACTATAAATCTGTTTGCACTCTCTTACCCTACTCTTTACTTGTTTATTTGTGTGTGTGCTTGTTGTATTTAATTCTAGTACTTGATTCCTACTTAAACTAACCTAGACCTCAAGCTTATATTCACTAATATCAAGTTTCTATAAGATTTAAAGTAATCTGAAATCAGTAAGTTTAAACTCAAATTTGACATATTTTTAAGGGTAAAACAATTCACCCCCCCTCTTGTGTTACCTAGATTCTTTCAATTGGTATCGGAGCAAGGTTTTAAATTCTCATAAGAAATAACATTCTAGAGAATTAGATGGCTGAAGAGTTTGGAATGTCAATTAATAAACCACCATTCTTTAAAGGAAAAGACTATGCTTTTTGGAAAAATAGAATGGAGATTTTTCTACAATCAAATGACATTGAGTTATGGGAAATTGTAGCAAATGGACCATATAAACCAACAAAACAGATCAAGAAAGGTGAAGAAGAATCAGAGATTGATAAACCTAGAAGTGAATGGAGTGAAAATGACAAGAAGTTAGTGTCCTATAATGCAAAAGCTAAAAACATATTACACTGTGGACTAAGTAGACAAGAATATAATCACATTTCTACATGTGTAACAGCTAGAGATATATGGAAGAAATTAGAAGTTAAGCATGAAGGGACAAGTCAAGTTAAAGACTCTAAAATAAATATTCTTGTTCATAAGTATGAGTTGTTCAAAATGGAACCTCATGAGTCAATATCTGATATGTATGGAAGGCTTACTGGTTTAGTAAATGATTTAACTGCTCTTGGTAAAGTGTTTTCAGATGCAGATCAAGTTCAAAAGATCCTAAGATCTCTACCTAAAAAGTGGGATGCCAAGGTGACAGCAATTCAAGAATCAAAGAACTTGAAGACATTACCTCTTGAGGAACTCATTGGTTCTCTAATGACTCATGAGCTAAAATTGAAGGATAGAGAAGTAGAGGAAGAAGAGGACAGCAAGAAAAGAACTACTGCACTTGCTGTACATAGTTCCCATGAAGATAGTTAAGATGATAGTGATGCTGATACAGTTTTGCTGGTTAAAAATTTCAAAAAATTTATGAAGTACAGGAAGAAGTTTCCTAACAGAAGCAAAAGAAATGAAAAAGGTAAAACAATTGATGAAGTTGTTTGCTTTAATTGTGGCAAAGCAGGACATGTTAAAAATGAATGTCCAAGGAGGAAAAGAGCACACTACATAGATAAGAAGAAAGAAGATAAGAAAGCACTTAAATCTACTTGGGATCTAGATTCTTCAGAGTCGGACCAATCTGATAATGAAGATATCAGGGCAAACTTTTACCTAGTTGCTAAGGAAGAAGCTCATTCTTCTGCAGAGGTTAGTGAATCTGATTTGGACTCTGATTATGAAGATATTTCTATTGATGAATTATTTAAATCTTTCCAGGAAATGTGCAATCAAAATGAAAAACTTATCTTTGTAAACAAGAACTTGAAAAAGGAAAATACTAGCTTGAAAGATAAAGAGAAAGCATGTCTAGAAGAAATAAGTAAATTACAAAGCAAGCTTAACAACTTAAACATAGAACTAGAGGAGCTAAAAAATTTTAAGGACATTACTATGCCTGATAATTCAGATATGCTAGAAGAACTTAGATGTCTAAAAGAAAAGAACAAATGCTTAGAAGAGTCTTTTAAAAAATTTTATGCTAGTTCAGACAAGCTTGATAACATCCTATCTATGCAAAAACCATATCTAGATAAAACAGGGATAGGATACAATCCTACTAAATTGAAGGAAACATTAATACAAAGAAGCAACTTTGATTTTAATGCCTCTACCAGCTCAGTAATTAAAAATTCCAGATTCAGGACAAGAACTACAAATAAAAAAATTGTCCAAATTTGGGTACCTAATGGAACATATGTTGTTGATACTAACCACCAAGGACCCCACAAAGTGTGGGTACCTAAATAAACACAAATTTTCTGCAGGTTTGTCTAAAATCAAGCCTTAAAGCTTGTGAATGGTTTCTGGACAGCGGGTGTTCTAGACATATGACTGGAAATCCAAAATTGTTTTCGTCCTTCACAAAGAAAGAAGATGGAGGATATGTAACTTTTGGAGACAATGCAAAGGGTAAGATCCTAGGTATAGGGTCTATAGGTAATCTCTCTTCTTTTTGCATTGAAAATGTGCTCTTGGTAGATGGTTTATCTTACAATCTATTAAGTATTAGTCAATTAACAGATAGAGATCTTAATGTGTGTTTTTCTAAGAAAAAATGTCTTATAACAAGTGCTGAAAATGTCACAGCTTTAACTGGTTTCAGAAAAGGTAACGTTTATAAAATTGACTTGGAAATGTTACATGCAAGTTCTGTAAAATGCTTAGTTGCATCTGAATTAGTAATTGAAAATTGGCATAGAAGACTTGGACATATAGGTATGAGCACCTTAGCTAAATTGACTAAAAGAGGGCTAGTTAAAGGAGTTCCAAATCTGAATTTTGTCAATAATGGTGTCTGTGATACTTGCACAAGAGGCAAGCAAGTGAAAAGCTCTTTTAAACCTAAAGATGTAGTTTCTACTTCAAGGCCATTACAACTATTGCATTTGGACCTTTTTGGTCCTAGTAGAGTAAAAAGTCTTGGTGGAAAATCTTATGCTTTTGTTCTAGTTGATGACTATACAAGATTTACATGGGTTCTATTTTTAGCACATAAAAATGAGGCCTTAACTGAATTTTCAAAACTAGTAAAGAAATTGCAAAATGAAAAGAGTTGTTGCATATCTAGAATAAGAAGTGACCATGGAGGTGAGTTTGAGAACAATGAATTTGTAAAATATTGTGATGAACAAGGTATTTCACATAATTTTTCAGTTTCTAGAACACCACAGCAAAATGGTGTGGTGGAAAGGAAAAATAGAACTTTACAAGAAATTGGAAGAACTATGATGCTTGAAAACAATTCACCTAAGTATTTTTGGGCTGAAGCAATAAATACAGCTTGTTATGTCTCAAATAGGTTAACAATAAGACCTATTCTTAAGAAAACCCCTTATGAGTTGTGGAATGGAAGACCTCCTAGAGTTGATTATTTTAAAGTTTTTGGATGTAAATGTTTTATTCTAAATACCAAGGATAATCTAGACAAATTTGATTCCAAATCTGATTTAGGTATCTTTCTAGGCTACTCACTGGTTAGTAAAGCCTATAGGGTGTTTAATAAAAGAACTAAATGTGTTGAAGAAGCAATACATGTTAAATTTGATGAATTATCTACTCTAACACCTTCTTGTGAGAAAAATGCGGATATAGTAACAGAAATTGCAGAATTAACAAACAAGGAAAAAGCTGGTACAATTTCTCCAGAGAAGGAAGATGACTCTGAAGAGGAAGTTGACATTTTTGGAACAAAGAAACAAGAAGAGAAAAATGAGTATGAAACTCATGAAAGCACAACTTCAATACCAACCATAGTAGTGGATCCAAAGAAACCAAGGTACACAACATATCATTCACCAAAAGAAATAATTGGTGATGTACATGAAGGAATTCAGACCAGAAATTCCAGATTATCATCTCTTAATGTTTTCAATTTTGTTGCACTCATTTCTAAGATTGAACCTAGGAATATAAGTGAAGCTATAGATGACAATGATTGGGTTATTGCCATGCAGGAAGAATTAGATCAATTTCAAAAATGTAATGTATGGGAACTAGTTCCAAAACCAGCAAATAAATCAATCATAGGTACTAGATGGATTTATAGAAATAAAATGGATGAAAGTGGTGTAGTTACAAGGAATAAAGCAAGGTTAGTTGCACAAGGTTATAATCAACAAGAAGGCATTGATTTTGGTGAAACTTATGCACCCGTAGCTAGAATGGAAGCCATAAGACTATTAATTGCATTTGCATGTTACAAAGGAATAAAATTATTTCAAATGGATGTTAAAAGTGCTTTCTTGAATGGAAAAATTAATGAAGAAGTGTATGTTAAACAACCACCAGGGTTTGAAGACTTGAAACATCCAGATTATGTTTTCAAATTAAATAAAGCTCTTTATGGATTAAAACAAGCTCCTAGAGCCTGGTATGAGAAGCTGTCCAGCTTCTTAATTCAATGTGGTTTTAGCCGTGGGAAAATTGATAACACTTTGTTTATTAAGATTAAAGATCAAGATATACTACTAGTACAAATATATGTTGATGATGTGATTTTTGGAGCTACTAATGAGTGTATGTGCAAGGAATTTGCTGCAAGAATGCAGGGGGAGTTTGAGATGAGCATGATGGGTGAACTTACCTATTTTCTTGGCTTACAAGTGAAACAAACGCCTAAGGGAACACACATCAATCAAACCAAATACATAAAGGATCTTCAGATCAAATTTGGAATGGACAAAGCTAAACCTTCTCCAACTCCTATGGCAACTACAACTAAACTTGACATAGACTCAGAAGGCAATGAGGTAAATTCAAAACTCTATAGATCCATGATTGGATCTTTGCTATATTTAACTGCCAGTAGACCAGGTATCATGTTTAGTGTATGTTTGTGTGCTAGATTTCAATCAAATCCTAAGGAATCACATCTAAAAGCTGTCAAAAGAATTTTTAGATACTTAAATGGTACCCCTACTTTAGGACTATGGTATTCTAGAGAATCAAACTTTGATTTGTTTGGTTTCTCTGATGCTGATTATGCAGGCAGCATAATTGATAGGAAAAGTACCTCTGGCACATGTCAATTTCTAGGAAGAATGTTAGTTTCCTGGTATTCTAAAAAGCAATACAGTGTGGCTCTATCAACCACAGAGGCAGAATATGTAGCTTTAGCGGGCTGTTGTAGTCAACTATTATGGATAAGACAACAACTAAGTGATTTTGGACTCACATATTCAAAAATCCCAATTATGTGTGATAACACAAGTTCAATCAATCTATCAAACAACCCTGTGCATCATTCCAAAGCCAAACACATAGATGTTAGGCACCATTTTATCAGGGACCATGTCATAAAGGGTAATGTTAGCATAGAATACATTGACACTACTCACCAACTTGCTGACATTTTTACAAAGCCCTTGAATTCTGAGAGATTTAAATTCTTAAGACATGAACTAGGATTAACTCAAACATCTTCGTTTCTACCATGCATCATTTCAGGGGGAGCATTCAATATTATTCTTTTTGATTATTCCAAAAAGGGGGAGAAACATTGACAAACATCAAGACTTAAATCTGAATTAAGTCATACATATTTTGGCATCATCAAAAAGGGGGAGAATGTTATGATATGAGTTTTAATGATGAAGTGTGCATTCTATATGTTGATCAAAATATGTGTTCTATGTTTGCTATGCATTCTTAATTATATTCTGAACTTGTTTCTATCCTTTAATGCTTTAATTTGCAAGGCTAACAAAGATCAACACATGAAGCTTTTAATCAAGCTTACAAGTCACTAAGTTTCAGGTTCCAGATTTCACTATGAATTGTCTTGTTGTTTTGGCCTTTGCTACTCTTACACAAGTTAGCATATCACAAGTTGTCATCCTATAAAGTCAAAGCTTGCTGAAAATTAAATTATGAAGACTTTCCTAGCACCTACAAACATCACATGTTCAAGTTACTGCAAAAAGTTAAAGATGGCTGCAATTGTTGAAAAGAAAAGCAATGAAGTAGGTGAAAGAGATAAGAAGTCAAAGTTGGCTGTAAAAGAAGTTGGAAATATTGAAGAGATGAAGAAATAAATGGAGAAGACAAGAAGTGAAATATAGCTGCAAATGGGAGCTGAAATCTTTCAAGATCACAAAGCCTTAAAAGTCAAAAAGGTCTAGCTCCATGCAACGGTCATGTTTAGGAATTCTAGTGCATATAAATGCTTCTATATACTCCATAGAACCACACAGAACTTGATTCCAATTCTCTTAGAGTTTTACAAGCATTCAAGCCTTCATTCTTACTCAGAAAATACTCAAGCTTCATTGTACACTCCTTGATCATTATAGAGTCACTTTGTACACACAATTAAGAGTCTAAGTGCTGGTGGTTAGCTTACAAAATCACAAGAAAGTGAGGCTGGCACTTGGTAAGCCAAAACAGCCATTGTAAAGTGAAGTTGGCACTTTAAACAACAGCTGGTGTAAAGAGAGAGGCTTGGCTCTTCAACAAGCAAATCATAGTGGATTCAAACTCTCAAGGAGGAGCCTTGAGGAGTGGATGTAGGACTATACGTAGCCGAACCACTATAAATCTGTTTGCACTCTCTTACCCTACTCTTTACTTGTTTATTTGTGTGTGTGCTTGTTGTATTTAATTCTAGTACTTGATTCCTACTTGAACTAACCTAGACCTCAAGCTTATATTCACTAATATCAAGTTTCTATAAGATTTAAAGTAATCTGAAATCAGTAAGTTTAAACTCAAATTTGACATATTTTTAAGGGTAAAACAATTCACCCCCCCTCTTGTGTTACCTAGATTCTTTCAGTTAGGTCCCCAAATGTCAATATGAACAAGATCAAAAGAACTATCTGAATGAGTCATGCTAGTACCAAAAGGTGCTCTTTTCATTTTCCCAATAACACATTCCTCACATTCCAACTGAGCATCATTAGGGATATCATGAATAAGCTTAAAAACCTGTGTAGAAGGGTGCCCAAGCCTTCTATGCAAAACATCATTACTAACTACAGAATTAGCTACAACTGAGGTGTTTAATTTAACAAAATGATCATTCTTGAGAAGATAGAGATCCCTAAGCATCAATCCCAAGCCAATCTTCTCCAAAGTGGCTATGTCCTGCATTTCACATTTTTCTTTTGTAAATATTATGGCATATTTATCATCTTTTGTTAATTTACTCACTGATATCAGATTAAAAGAGAAAGATGGCACACATAAAACATCAGTAAGACTAAGTTTTGATGATATTTTGACTGTGCCTATGTGTGAGATGACATGTTTCTGTCCATTAGGCAAATGAACAAATGCATGCTTAATTTCATGACATGTTTCATACAAAGATGCATGACAGATTATGTGATCTGAAGCACCACTATCAATAAGCCATTTATGCATAAATTTCTGATTATTGAAAAGTAAGTTACCTGATGCAGAAGCCACTGAACCTGCCTGAGATGATTTGATTTGATTTGTATCTGTCTGAGCGTTCTTAGATTGAATGAAGTTCATAAACTGCTGGCATTGCTCTGGTGTAAACTCCATGGCAGGTTTGGTAGCTTCATTATCAGCATTTGCTTGATTCGCATAGGACTTCCCATGACCATTGTTGTTGTTGTATCTGGGCTTCTTTGGAGGCTGTGGGAATCCATTGAGTTTAAAACATTTGTCTATTGTGTGGTTGGTCATCTTGCAATAGTTGCAAAATAGCCCATCTTTATTTCCTTGTTGTGGTTTTCCATTGTTATGATCTGAATTCCTTTTGCCTTGTGAATTCCCTTGAGAATTTTTATGATGAGGCTTTGAAGTCCCACCATTGTTGAATGCAGCACCACTGTTATTATTAGCAGAGAAAGTCTTAAATGCCATAGCCATTGCTTCTTGAGTCATAGTAGATCCTTTATCTGCAAGTTTTTGTTTTCTCTCTTCTTGTGAGATAATGTTGTAAGCTTTGTTGGTGTCTGGAAAAGGCTGCATTATCAGAATTTGACTACCAACAGCACTGAAATTGTCATTGAGACCCATGAGAAACTGCATCACCTTTTCCTTTTCCCTTTGAAGTTGCAATGGCTTCAACACATCAGCTGTACACTGCATACACTTGAATTTTGGAAGTGCTTCATATTCTTGAAGCTCATCCCATAGACTCTTCATAGCTGCATAGAAATCTGCCACTGTCTTACTCCCTTGCTTCATAGTTGATATTTCTCTTTTCACCTCATACACTCTAGTTTCATTGACCAGGGAGTACCTATTCTTTAAATCTGTCCAGATTTCTTCGGCAGATGGCCATGTAGATATGCTTTGTAGAATATTTGGTGCAACTGAATTAGTTATCCAGCTCTTAATCAGACTATTTGCCTGCTTCCAGAGTTCATGATTTTGATCTTCAGGCTCTGGAATAGGAAGAGATCCATCTACAAACCCAACCTTGTTTCTAGCTTGAAGAGCATTGATGAAATTAGCACTCCAAAGATGATAATTGTTCCCATTGAGCTCCAGTGAAATCAGTTTGTTGATAGAAAAATCATTTGGTAGTATGTTATAAGGATTTAGGAAAGGACTTGTTTGAAATTGAGTAGTTTGAGCTACAGGAAACATATTATGCATGTTTGGGTTTTGAAAAAAAGAGGGTGTGGGTGTGGGTAGAATAGGTGGATTCTGGTTTGAACTATTGCTCATCATACCTGCAGTATTGATGCTATTAATAAGATTTGCTAACTGCAATGGTGTCATGGCAGGTATCAGTGGAGGGATTGAAGTGATAGTTGATGAAGTCAGGTGTGCAGCATTTCCTGAGGTCATGAATTCAGCTGCAGAGGCTGCAATATTTGAAGATAATGTCTGTGCACTCTTCAACAGTTGAGAAACCTCAGTTAAAGAATCTGAGGTCATAGCACCTTCCATGGTTGTCGATGGAAGATCAACCTGAGAGGTCATACCAGTTCCAGAAGTCACTGGGATTATGAGAGGAACTGTGAGCTGCTCCGATACCATGATATACTTTGGTTATGCAAAGTATCTTTAAAGATTGCAGAAGTAGAAGGTCAAGAAGATGAAGAAAGTTCAGAGAACATGGAGGAAGAAGAAGAATCTGTCAATCTCATTCATGAAAAAGTGTATAATACAACGGCTACTGAAGCCATTTGAATCTGTCTTGTGACAAGACAATTTACAACAAAATAATATAAATAATGTTTGAATCATTTGAATGATAAAAAGCCATTTAGAACAGGCCCAATACAGAACATAACAATAACTAAGTCAAAGTCCTAAAGCCCATAATAAAGCCTTCAAGAGAAAGGCCCAATTAATCCAAGGGCACAAAGGAGATGACTTCGTTGAGACTGAGAACTCAACTCCACAGACCTCGGTAGAGCTGGAGAAGAAGAAACAAGGGAGAAACCCTTTAGGCTTTCAATCGAACCAGAATATAGACCCTTAAAAAATGAATATCAAACCAGAATTGTTCACAATTAAAAGATATCGAGATCAAAATTTGTCAATTTTCCAATATACCAGAAATGTTACCCAAAATTTTTCAATATACCACAATTGAAATCGAAAACATTTACAATGACATGAACCCAATATGCAAATTGAAACAACTTCAATCGACAACAATATCCAGAAATCGAAAATAACTAGATGTCAATGGCCTGGACAGGCCAAGAACCCCAATCTGTAGATCTCTTCGACAAGTCACATTCTTCTTTGTTAGTGTTGGACAATGAATTGTTGTCTCTTCGAGGCATCGGAGATGAGGAGAACTACTTGACCTTCTCGGAGATGAGACGACCTTATTTGTTTGTCGTGATTCGCGACCGCAAACCCAAAGAACTTTTGTTCGAAATAATTGAAACCAGAGATGAAGAAGATGATGTGGAAGAAGCAAACCAGAGATGAAGCAAATTGGGTTTATCTGATGATGAATAAGTAAACTAGAGATAAAGAAGAGGATATCGCGGTGAAGAAGACGGGAAATGATGAGAACGCTGGGATGGAATTTTGAGAGGGAGGAAAGTCGCGAGGAGGAAGCATGCTGGGATTGAAACGGGTTATGGTAGAAAACGGGTTAAATTTTGGAACCCATAATTTTTTAATCTCAACCATCCAATAGATCAAATAGCTGAGATAGAAGTGCGCAAGTTATGTTAATTTGTTGATGTCCACATACATATATATATATATATTGGCGGTCCCTCCATTCTCTCTCTTAAATGTTTAAAACTCTTATCCATTTTCAATGTGAGATTTTTCTTTCTCTATTAGTTTCAACAAGTACAACAATCTACATCAACAATTGTAAGCTCTCAGATGGGTATGGTGGATCATTATGGGTGGATTTCAAATATGAACGCCTACCAACTTTCTGTTATTTTTATGGAATGTTGGGAGTTGGGACTATGATATCGGGTTTTTTGGTCCGCCCATTAAACTTTTCCACGTACATTTTGCATTGCCATACCTTTTTTCTCGTTTCCTTCGAGTCAGTTATGCCCAACAAAGAGTATTTGACTCAGGGACTTAGTCGTATACTTTTGTGGATGACTTGGAAATTTGGAATCCACACTTTTTATCCCAAAATATTAGTAATTAAAATTTAAAAGTAATAATTAATATCCCAAATTTTGTTAAGAGAAGTTGGTTAATACATACGGTGTCGTTTACGGTGGCGCTACTCGAAGTTTTCTGATCCGTCTCCTCGGTCCAACAAAGAGGGATGCCGGGGGTCTGCTGTAATTTTTTTTACAGCAGACCCCACTTTAATAAATAAGAAGTATTTAAAATTTTTTTAAAAATAAAATAAAATTATGAATGTATTTTGATCGTGTTTACGAATCTAACGGTATAATTTTCATCCGAAACAAAAATCAAATTCATCACAAGATAGACATATAATGTTACGGGTTTATATTCAACGGTTCACAATTTTCATCTCTTTTTCATGTTCAATTTGATTTTTGTATGAGACAAAAAATATACCATTACACTCGTAAACGGTAAACCTGATCAAAACACATCCATAATTTTAAAAAAAAAAAAAAAAAATTTTAGTCCCTTTAGATTCATTACAGCGGGACCTGCTGTAAAAAATTTACAGCAGGTCCCAGCCACCCAACAAAGAGGCACTACATTACAGATGGCGGTGGCGAAGAGGCGAGGCCGTCGCGTCGAAACGAGTTCCGATGGCGGCCGCAGCCAAGTCGATAGGTCTAGGCAAGCGGAAGAACTCAGCGATTCAGCTTCGAATCGCAACCTCTTTGCCATCTTCGTTTTCTTCTTTATCGTCATTCCAGCCATCTCCGTGCTTGTCTATCGAATCAAATTTACTCCACCTACGCACAGTTCTGACTCATCTTCAATTGTGCATCAGCACCGCCTTGCCAAAACTGATGTGAAGTTCCAAGAAATCCTCTCTGTATGTTCTGTTATCTTCCTCTTATTCCACGTTGCGAGTCATGAATTGAAAATTTGAAGAGACTCAAAATCGCTGGTTCTTTTCTTGGGTATGACTAATTTTAATACTTTCAAGGATTACAGGAGCACTCAAAAGTTTCAGAGAACTTGTCTCTTCGGCATTACACGTATCCTGTTTTAGCCTATATAACTCCATGGTAGGTGTATGACTCTATTTTGGTCTTTCATCATTTAAGTAAAATTTTAAGTAACTTTCTGAAATTAGAGTGTTGTTTTCTGATTTTCATGTCCTCTTAAATTTTCTTTCTTGTCTGTTATACCAACCTCTTTTGTTGCCTGCACATTTCCTAATATGATGACTACGGATTTTTATATCGACAATTTTGTTCAATTTATATTGAATAAGTTGCTAATGGAATGTGATATTCTTGTTGCTGGGTCAAGTAGTAAGTATTGCTGAAAGAATTCTCACTCTCGCAGGAATTCTAAAGGTTATGACATCGCAAAGGAGTTTAACTCTAAGTTCACGCATTTATCACCTGTCTGGTATGATTTGAAGAGGTAAACACTGTAAATGTTTTTCTGCATTCCCCAATTTCCAGTCAGGACTTTGTTTTGAATAACACTAGCATGATAAAGTATAGAATATATTAGTGAAGTGTTGGAAGAGGTTTCTGATTTATGTTCTGTAGAAAATTATGAATTTTAGAAAAAAGAAACGGCATCATTACATTACAACTCCTCAAAGTTCCCTCATTTTTTTTGGACCAGCCAAGGGACACACTTAACTCTGGAGGGGAGACATAATGCTGATGTAGATTGGATTTCAGAACTCAGAAGGAGAGGAAATGCTCAGGTATTGAAAATGTCGCCCGCTCTCCCTCTTGCTCTTGTGAATTGGTGAGAGTACTATTACCTGGCTAACTTAGCAAAAGCATTTTTTTTTTCCCAAAACATTCCATGGTTAATATTCTCTGAAGTTGTTTGTGTGATATGTATTTTTATTTTTAGCTGATTTGCTGTTATAGCTCCCTTCGAAGATTTTTATGGAAAGGAAGAGGCTTCTTCTAAATAATGATTGACTCTTCAAGTATGCTTGATTCAAGAAGTAATATCACTTAATTGCATTTTGGATGTAGGTGCTACCTAGAGTTGTTCTGGAAGCCTCTCCTGTGGAGTTTCTTAGGAAGAAGACACTAAGAAGTAAAGCTATTGACCTTATTGTGAAAGAGTGCAAGTATGCCTCCAATTCTCATTCCTTTCTTTAGAAGAATATTGTTTTGCACGTTATTGGCAATTGGTGTCCGAATTATATGGTTTAGTTCTACAACATCATATCTTAAGAATTGACATTTACTGAAAGATTTCAGTCTTACGGATATTTTATCTAATCTTTTGGCGACCCTCTCCTTGATGTTAGGGAAATGGAGTACGATGGTATTGTGCTAGAGTCTTGGTCCAGATGGGCAGCTTATGGTATTTTGCATGATCTGGACATGAGGAATATGGTAAAGATGTGCATTTATAATTCCCCTTCTGTGGTATATTTTGTGATGCTTTTTAGATTTCACATACTTAAGATTTTGGTACATTTTTGATGAACTAGTGTGTAACTGAAGATCTTATTGTTATACTGTTCTGTTTTAACTCGACTAAGTTTGTAGATAAAGTTGACTTGAAAAGCATTTGGAACAAATGTCATGTTGCTCTCTTTCCAGCCTTATATTGTCAGTTTGTGCTAATTCCTGAACTAACCAGCAATGATTTCAAGTTTATGAATATAATATTAACCTCCTATTCATACTGAAATATTAAGATTCTGGATAGCTGAATCCAAGAGATTGAGTTATCTAGCTTGGATAAAAAGCATTAGTAGCTGAGTGGAGAACAACCTGCTAATCAGTAAATCATAAATAACCATTACTGTACTCTTATATATTGATAATTCTCAATGCGTATTTCTATTGTATATCATGTTAATGATAATATTTGCTCCCAAGCAAAGATCTATGTAGCCTTTTTTGCTTTCTAAGATCTGTGGTCCAGTGGAGTTTAATGGATCTTTTTTTCTTTCTAACCTTAGGCACTGCAATTTATCAAAGAACTTGGTCACGCCCTACACTATGTGAGCTCAATGAGGAAACCTGAGCAACGTTTGACGTTGATATATGTTATTGGTCCGCCCCACTCAGAGAAAGCTCAAGCGCATGACTTTGGCCCAGAAGATCTCAACAGTCTGAGCAATGCTGTGGACGGTTTCTCACTTATGACCTATGATTTCTCAAGCCCTCAACATCCAGGGCCTAATGCACCTCTCAAGTGGATCCATTTCACCCTACAGACGCTTCTTGGTATGTCTGACCGTGATGATCAAAGCCTGGCCCACAAGATATTTCTTGGCATCAATTTTTATGGAAATGATTTCATCCATTCTGGAGGTACTCTATTCCCTTTTCCCCCCTTTTGAAATGTTCATGATTCGTGTTGGAGGAGGCACATTATTTATTTTATGTACAGTTTGGCCATCATTAACAATGGCATGAATGCAGTGTATCTGAAAACCTGTGCCCGAGTCCTCAGCAAATGTACCAAATACCCTTATGACTCTAAACCCTTCACATTTTTTCCTAGGCATCGAGGAGTTGTCTTTAGAATGTGTTACTCGTCCAGTTGGCCCTCTCCAACAGCTGGTGTTTAACTCGCTAATGGCATGTCAGTTGAGGCCATCTAATGATATATTCTATAGTTTTGGTATCTTAAAATTTGTTTTTCTTTCTTGACATTTGATTTTCGGAGTCATTTTTAGATCAAAATTTGTTTTTGAAATGGTAACTACATTGTGATTAGGTTTAAGTGTGGTTTTGTAGGAGACAGGAGGATAAGTATGTCAGCATACTTGTATCTGACTATGTATGTTAAAACTGCAGGCTCAGGAGGTGGGGCTATCACTGGAATGGATTACCTTTCATTGTTAGAGAAGCACAGGCCCGCATTGCAGTGGGAAAAGAACAGCGGGGAACACTACTTCTTGTATGCTGATGAGGACCAAAAGAAACATGCAGTTTTCTACCCTTCATTGATGTCAATATCTATGCGGCTTGAGGAAGCTCGTCGTTGGGGGACTGGTATCTCAATCTGGGAAATTGGGCAAGGTTTGGATTACTTTATGGATCTTCTGTAGGCGGTATGTTTTCTTGCTTATGTAGGCCATCTTCAGGGCTTCAGTCAACAAATTTTGGTTAGTGCATCATTTATTCAATGATTTATAATTGCTAAGAGCTCGCCACCTCTATCTTAAGATATCTGTGAACCTTGGCAATAGCCCAATTACCCAATCGCTGAACTTGTCTGGTGATTTAAGTTGCGGTAAATTTGGAGGCATGATCCATGAAGACAGATTCCACGTCTGCGTGACTGTTTTATAGGTTCTCATGAATATATTATTGTGTTCAAGTAATGTCTCTGTTGCTGCTTAAACTAATGGTGGTGAAAATGTGTTCAAATATGCCCTATGTTCACTACATTTCTATTTTCTTCACTACTAATGTTTCGTCCTAAAGGATGTTTTGCACACTAGATAGAAGTTTCAGAGTTCGATATTGAAATGAAGAGAGAACACATTTATTGAATAATACAATGATATTTTTGCACAAGAAAGAATCAAAGAATTTCATGAATTGAGTCAATTAATTAAATGTTCAAGGTGATTGTAGCCTGTAATATTTCTTTCTAGAGAAATCTTGATCGCTTGCATTCAGTTGGGAGGCCTTGAGAGAAGCGTTTGAAGTCAGTGCAGTAGTTGTATATCATGTATTTCTGCTGCACCCATCTAAGTCTGTTTCTGCCCTTGGAATCAAGCCCCTGTTCTTGCCATGCACTGTCTTGCAAGCCATTTGAGGATTTGGAGGCGCAAGAAGAACTAGATTGTGACCAAACACAAGCGTTGGCCTTGTAATTTCTGTAAGAAGCAGTGAAAGGAGCATTGGTCCAGTCTGTCTTTACTAGGCCTCCCCTGGTTGCCCAGTCATCTGCATTCCAGAGACTTGAGTAAAGCCTCATTGGTTGGTTGCTTGGGAATGGAACTCCATTCGATTCCATATTGTTGAACACTCTTATCGGAATGTCATCGACCAAGAAACTGTAACGAAAAATGTATCGTAAATGTATTAGAAAGACTTATATGATCTTGAATTATAATTCAAGAAAGTTGAGATTCATAGGGAATTTAAGTAGTGTTAGATTGTTACATGATGCGTTGGCGATTCCAAACAATGGAGTAGGTGTGGAAGGTATTTGTGGGATCAAACCAAAGGTAGAATTGTTGTTCTCTGTTGCCTTTCCCCTGAGAGAAGACATTGGTATGAAGTATGTATGGATCTCCTGATACGTTGCCCAAGAACTCAAAGTCGATCTCATCATGGTTAGGTCCTTGAGAAGATAACTGCACAAGAGTTCCACATGAGAAAACTCATCTTGAATTACTAGAGAAGGGACATTGAGAATCGACTACTTTTAAACTTACATAAAATGTGGTGACAGTGTCAGCAGAGTTGCCAGGAACAAGCTTGATTTGCATATCGATCCTTCCGAATAGGTACTCGTTCTTGGATTGGAAACCAGAACCTGAATACTTGTCAAGAGAGAGTGTGAGAAGCTGTCCTCCTTCGAGTATCTTCCCACGTTGATCGCCCCACGTTACTTGGATGTCGTCGTAGAAATTGGCCTTGGAAGTTGCCATGAACCAACTTAGGAACAGAGCAAGCAAAAATTGAACAGTTGACATGTTTAACTACTTCTCTTAAGAACAGAAAAACAGAGAGCTAAACTGATTGAGGCAGAGGAGGTAGCTAGAGTGCTGAATGCTGATGATGCAGAGTAATCTTCTTGTGGCCTTTATATAGCTATGGTGTTAACGTGTGTAGGGTGGACAAAGCTGGCATGCTAACTTTGTCTCTGGGACAGGCTTGCATTTTAACATGAGAAGCAACGAAGAAGCATAAAAAACCAGATATAATAAATGGTTTTATGTGGTAAGAGGAGGTGGGTATGCGATTAACGTGTGTTGACCATACAAAAACTACATTATAATATGGGATTAACTTGTGTTTCAGTGAGGTTGGAGATTATAAAAAAAAGTTGACCACGCAAAAACTACTTTAATATGCACAATAATTCGCAAGAAGGTACCTTGAGTGAGAGAAGGAGATGCAAATATGCCAAACAACATTGTAACCAAACCAGTTCACACAAAGCTGGCAAACTTTGAAGTTATTTCAAATTCTTGTGATAGAAGAGAGAGACATACGCGTAGAATGATTTATGTACCCACACACATATATACATAGGAATTCTCACATAAAAGTGTAAAGTAAGGGTGTAAAGTAATAATCACTTTTTAATGGCGTGGATAAATGAGATGACAAATGGGGCCTACTGCTTTGGATCCCACATGTTTCAAATCGTTGGTGTAAAATCAAGGGTCTTCACTTTGAATATTTAGAATGAGCAATAGAGACTATTGATGCTTTAGTTGGATACTTGGATTGCTTATGAAGTATAGTGATGCTCTTGGTAAATAGCTTTATGAGATCCTAATGTTTTAGGAGTATACAAAAAGAGCCTTACACAAAAACAGGGATCTGAATAACTTGTCAACCGTTCAAACTATATACAATGCACATAAAAAGTTTCGGACTGTAGAGAAAGCTGGTAAATCCCAAATGCAACAACTCTTTTCATTCCTAAACCACTACAATACATTTTCTTTCATCGAAATAATGTTTTAACTAATGAGCTCCAAGATTTATTCTTTGCACATCCACACTTGTTAGAACTATCGCGTGCATTTCCGTATGTTTTACTGATGGATGTGACATACAAAACTAATAGGTTCATGATGCCTCCTTTTGAGATTGTGAACGTAACTCAACAAACATGACATTTTGTATAGCATTTATTTTCTTGCAATAAAAAAAAAAGCCAATTATACTTGGGGTTTAAGTTGTTTGTGGTCAATGATGGATGGATGCATTAATCCAAGAGTTGTTTTCACTAATAGAGATTTGGCGTTGATGAATTCGTGTGCCCAAGTATTTTCTCGAGGCCTTGAAACTATAGTTTTTAAAACCATATCGTGTAGGCCGAAAGTTCACGATTTTTAAGGTTCAATCGGTACGATGAAGGTTGAACCGCTGTTTTTTAATACATAATAAATTAATATTTATTAGATATATAGTATATAACTATATACTACATAAGTATATAATTTGGCAATAATATATATAATATATTACCAATATATAATTTTACTTAGTTAAAAAATAAAATTCTATTATAATCTACAATATAAATCATCCATGAGTCATTTTAGAGATATTTCAAGGTTTAAACGGCTTTTAAACCCGGGTTTAATTGATATTTTACACACAAAATTGCCAATTTTAAGGTTTAAACGATTCATTGTATATTCACAGTTTGACAATATTCTGGTGGCGTAGACGATTTGAATGTTTAAACGATATTTTAGATGTATCGTACATTCGAACCTCACGGTTCACAATTCAACCGATTGAACAGCTGGTATGATATGGTTTTAAAAACTATGCTTGAAATTACTCTGTAAATGGCATAGCGATAAAAGTGTTATGACGAATCGTAAAAAAGGTTTGTGGACCAGGAATCTTAGGATGCATTCTACTCAATGTGGCACACATTAGTAGAATAAGAAATTGAGATAGAATATGTATATAATTTATCCACTATTGAGGTAAATTTACAAGACAATTCGGCTATCTCGAATTATACAAATACGTCTGGTTGACGTCATACAAAGAGATGTTCATATCTACCTAGACCGATATCTATAAGTATTTCGGAAACCAAACAACAAACGGGATCAGCATTCTAAATTAAAATGATACATGGGCTCATCACAGTTGGACTTGGAGTCAACATAGTCGTCTATTCATTAGCTCCTTCAAGATCAATTCACAACAATAAAAGTTAGTTTCGAGAAAAGTAAAAATATTGTCCAACATCAATTCAAACCAGAGCAATTCCAAGAAATATGAGGTTTTGTTTCCATTGATGCGTTACAGCATATTTTGGTGGAATTTGAGTGGTCTAAAGTTGTTAGAGCAAACATCCACTCTTGCAGCGTCTAAATGTTTGACACATGGATTACCATGTGCTTAAAGTATACATAGATGAATGTCGTCCTATCCCACTTGCATGCATTGATAAATTTCGGAAGAAGCTTGACTTTTTGCCTTGTGATTCTCTTAAAGATGATAATATTAGTTGCAGTGTCGAGCTAGAGTTGTTCACACAATAATTTGAACATAAGTCAAGGGCTAAGTCAGTCTACTTAGGAAGTTGATAAAGCTAATTAACCCATCAACCACGACCCTTGTCGAACTGGTTGTGAAGACAAATACTCGTGGACGCTTTTCCTCAAATAAGAAAGTTGACACATCTACTCATCGTATTCTATGTGCATTCGAGTACGTTAACCACAAATTTCTTCATTCTCAGGAATCAGGTAGACACAGTTGTTCCTCTATCTACAATCCTCCATTGATCCCTAAACAAAGGAGGTCAAGATCGTTTAAGGTTAACTAGCAACATGTCTATATTAGTCAGTTTCCGCATATTTTGCTCCCTTATATAATGTGTGTAAAAGATGGAAATTGTGCCTTTTGGGCTATTGTTGGGTTGCTTGGTTTTAGTGAGCATGCGTGGATCTATGTTCGACAAAACTTGATTAAAAGGTTGAAAGCATTTTGGGCAATATGTTGATCTACTTGATGGTTATAAGCGGACATGTTCCATTTACAACTCACTGAACTTCTACATATAAGATAGACTAGCACCTCTTGAGAATTGGATGATAATGTCAGATATGGGTCATTTGATTACTTCAAAGTACAATGTTATATTATACCTTCTTAGTTTTGTAGTGCTTAACTTTTTTACCTCAATGATCAATACCTCCACCACAGCATGAACATGTAGCTATCACTATCGGGTCCGTAAATAATAATCACTTTGTTCAATTGGCCTTGATAGAGGGTTATCCGATTTCTCCTATTATGATTCAGTGATTTAGATACATGTATGATTATACAGCTGTATAGGTTACATCCTATTTGGAACACCTTGCAACATACGTTCAACATAATCGTTTTACGTTTTCTTTTGAAGTTATTATCTTATAATTTGCATAACATGTAATATTTTATTTTTATAATAAGTATATGTCTCTTTAATTTATTTATGATAATTTTAGTTCTTTAAAAAATTCTTTTTCTTTTCTCGCGAAAGTCGAATATATACCCAATTTATACATCTGTCTGGACAGCTACTTTGACCTATCTGGACGGATCCAACTCTGTGGGGAAAGAAATTTCATGGCACACGAGTGCCCCTGACCAAGTAATAATGAGACCACTCTAATATTGATTCATAAAATGACAAAGTTTTTTTTTTGGAGTTTGTTACAAAGACAAAGTTGCACGTGTTTCAAAAATGAGTGTAAAAATCAACATAGTTTTTTGTGGTTCAAATGGAGAAATGATTTTACGTAGAAATAGAAAAAAAAATACGCATTTTTCAATGAGCTTTAGTGGGTGCAAATATCAAATTAATGGGCGTAAATATCGGGTCCCCAAATAAAGAAGTATACAACGGGAAAAATTACGCGTATGTATATGTCTATATATAGAGGAAGATTCTCTCCTACACACTAAATTTACAAACTAAGTTTACGGACGCGTAATCCGGCAGTTCAAATCAATCATAGCAGATATGGCCCCCCACGCTCATGACATCACATGCCCCACTACAGTTGGATTGCACATTCGTATACTTGGTATGTATAAGAGAAGTGTTCCTATATATATATATTCATTGTATTATTGGGGGATCAAGATAACATATCAAAAGGATGGCTAATTATCACCGAATATAAAATTTAGAAGTCATGTTCCCATATATTCATGCAATTAATATTTATACCATAAAATTCATGGGTTTAATTAAAACATGTACCAATAATGACAAAATTTAAACATTATTTTTATTGATCAAATTGTTCATAAATTCTCATATGCATCAATTTATTTATTTTTATGGTATATGTTTGTCTTTTTATTTTTTTATATCTACTAATGTATTATTATACACACATTTATGTTAATAAACATGGAAAAGCTCTTTCAAATAAGAGTCATTATCGATTTATCCGCGAAAAATTAAATGAGAGTGTTAGTGCATTGTTTCCCCAAATCATTCATATGTGGGCTCAATATTGTTGCTCACACAAGAAATGAAGGAAAGAAACATTTAAGATTCTCTTGGTTTAATAAAACTTGGTTTCCAAAAAAAAAAGATCGAGAAAAGCCCTACCGCAACCCAAGTAGATTGTCTCCTAGCTCGTCCTTCATTATGTCTAGAAGATGTTTCGGTTAACTCACTCATCATTTCCAATTTCTTATGGTGATTCATCTGAAACATCATTTTCTATTTATTCTATGTCTTCATTCAAATCTTCTTCAAAACCTCCACTACTGTCATCTAGATCAACAGTAGCTCTGCATTCTTCTTCCTCACCCTAGTTAAGATTAGCCATGATTGCATTATTATGTCTCCTCCCAATTCTAACTTTTGTCTTCATCAACACCATATCACTACTCAATATTATTTTCTGAGAAGCTGGATCATACAACCTATAAGCCTTTGACTCCCTACTAACTCCAAGAATAACACATTTCAGGCTCTTGCCATCAAGTTTGGATCTTTATTATCTGGAATATGGACATGTGATACACATCCAAACACTTTAAAATGCTCAACTTAGGGTTTAAATCCACTCCAAGCTTCCTATGGGGTCATATTTCTTACTGCAAGTGTTAGACTTCTATTCAGAACATGGTTGGTCCAATTGACTACTTTAAGCCAGAAAGTCTTTGAAACCTTCTTCTCTGAAAGCATACTTCAAAACAAGGTGGCTTGATATTATTGGTAGTTCACGAGGAAGACTTTGACAAGGTTATCATAGTTGAAGTTGGAGGTTGTATCGGTGGAGGATTCTTGTGTGTTCCAAACCCGATACTCATCTTCTACGACATTTTAACAGGGATCCTCGAATTAGGTATTCAATTCTCGCTGTCATTAAGAATGACGTGTACAACATTTCCACTATACTGCAATGATCAAATAAAACAAAAAATTTCCTCAGAATTCTCAAATGGGGTTGTGGCAAATCAAAAATCAAAGAGATGAGTATGTGGAATTACACCTCTAACACTAAATTTGTCAAAAGTATCATTAAAGGAAGTCATATGTCCATCTTTCTTGGTATCCACAAGCACTCCGTCGCAATCGAAGAGAAGATCCGAAGGGGACGAAGTTGAGTAAGTGACTCCCGTAGATATTCTGGATCGTTGAAGAAAAAATGACTCTAGAGAGTGAACTAGAGAAGCCACGACTACTAGTCAAGCATATGAAGCCATGAACAATGTTGGCAGCTCCTTGAGCAACCATGAAGCTACAAAAGTAGACCTAGATCTTAACCTAGGATAAAAATGTAATTGAACAATTTATGGATTATTTAAATGTCTAAGAATTTTTTCAATAGACCTAGATGTTCAAAAGTCACTACTTAAGTATCGACCTGAAATTTTCCTATCATTAAACTCACAGGCTTGCATATGGGAGCCTGACGCTCTCTTGTCTTATAAGCAAAATAAGGAAAATTCTAGGCCGGTACCCCTAAGAAGACTTTTGGACATCTAGGTCCACTTAAAAAAACACATGGACACATAAGTATCCTTGGGCATGCCAATTACATTACTACCCTCGTTATACATAAGTTCATGTTATGTTTGAAACTGTAAGATGAAAGAAAAAGTCTCAAATTCAAATGATTTGAGCGACGGTTTGCTACACCACCACTGCCGTTGGACTCCCTTCACTGAGATGCACAATGCCCAGCCAGATTCCGTCCAAAATGACCACCAAAAAGGAAGACCCAAAGTTGACCCGTTTTGTTCGTATACTGTAACATTAGACATCTAACATAGACATATGTTACAGTTTCAGATCTGTACAATTTCATATCTGAACTCTGTACACCTCATATTACAATATCATATCTCATATTACATCTCAAATCTAAGAAGATAAAAAAGAAGAATACTAAAAATAAGAAGATGGAGAATAAGAAAATGAAGAAGATGATGGTAGAGGTGCCACGGTGGTAGAGGTGTGATAGTGGGGATAGACGATGGTAGTGGTGGAGGCAGATGGTGACAATGGTGGAGGTGTTGGTGGCAATGGTGAGACAATGGAGGAGAAGATATGAGAGTATAAATTATTAATTTTTTAAAAGAGACACTTACGTAAAAAAGATGTAATTATGTGGAAAAAAGATTTTCAAGTGGACCTATGTATCCATAAATTGCCAAAGTAGTACTTATATGACATTTGCGAAGCAAAACATTATGGTGACATAAAATTAAGGATTCATATTTTTAAAAATAATACTAGTGAGGAACAAAAAAATTATAAAATTTAAATGGCTTTGTTTGGTGAAGCGGGTCGCGAAGCAGGCCTGCTAGCGAATTGAAGCTTTTTCAAAGGCGGTTAGACTTTTTTTTTAAATTTTTTTTTAATGTGGGACTCACGTGATCTCACATGAAAGTTAACTTTTTCATTTTTTTATTTAAAAATAATGGGACTCACCTGTTTTACATTTAAATAATATTTATATGAAATAAATTAAACAATATACTATTATTGTATTTAATTCTTAATAAATATTAAAATAAATCAATAACAATAATAAATTATTAATTCTTATAATAATTTATATTTATCCATTTATAATTTTTTTTTTTGATAAGCATATATATATCCATTTATAATTATTATAATTATCTATATTAAATTATATTTATTCATTTATATATTTATATTATATATTATATTATATATTATATATTATATATTATATTACAATTTAAATATTAAATTAAAAGAATTATAATTTTTACCTAATAAATTATACTTATAATTAATAATAATATAAATAAATATATTTTAAACAAACTAACCGTTAACAATAATTAACAACTTGATCAAACGCCTATCTCACCTCAGAACTCCACCGAACACCTCTCACAGTTTATCTAAGCAAAACACACACAATATCTTACTCGACCGGCCAACAGGCAACAGCATCACCACTTCGGCACTCACTGTCCTGCCCGGCTGCCCCAGTGCCCCGACGCTTCCATGGCTTCTCATGAAGACCATCAATCTCGAGATTCCCCAAAAGTGCTGCTTTTCAAGCCACCTCCATCCATGAATCTCATCGGTGAACAACCATTTACCTCCACCAAGTTCCAGTATTTGAAGGCCTACGAGTCACCCCTACCTCTCGATCAGTTCTTGGCCACTCACGCAAAGTCGATCCAGGCAATCCTCTCCTCCGGCAGCGTGCCTGTCAACACGGAGATCCTCCGCCAGCTCCCTAATGTGCGTGTGGTCGTCACCACCAGCGCCGGCCTAAACCAGATCGACCTGCCCGAGTGTCGCCGCCGTGGGGTTATTGTCGCCAATTCCGGCGATGTTTATTCAGCTGACGTGGCGGACGCGGCGGTGGGTTTGCTGATTTCTGTGTTGAGGAAAATCACTGTTGCTGGTCGGTATGTGAAGCAAGGGTTTTGGGCTGCCAGAGGAGATTATCCTCTTGGTTCTAAGGTTTGTGTTCTTCTCTCGCTATGATCATCTTGAAAGTTTGAATACAAAAATTCGAAGTTCCAATGTTGATAAGATTTAAGTGATGGAAAAGAGTATAAGCTTCCCTTCCTGATTTGAAGTTTAGGGACGAAGACACAAAGTTCCAATCTATGTCGTATTATCTTTAACAACGACTTCACTACTACGTCTGTACACTGGAAATATGAACTGTGACATGTATCTTTATTGACATATACAACCATGGACCTGTAAATGTACTTGTGCAATTGGAATTGGTTGTGAATTGTGATTGTTTTCTCTTTTGGAATGGACATGAGAATAGTTTGTGCTGATTGGAGGTTTTGTCATCTGATCAGTTATTTCAATGTGGTTAATTACGAGTCAGATCTTCGAAAATCCGCTGGATTAGTATGTATCGCAATTTCAAGGATTTGGATACGTTAATTTGAATTTGGGTTGGGAAAGCAAAAATGAGGAAATTAATCTGTGGTTTATGCTTTGGATCAGAATTTGCTAAGTTCATGTGATTCTAATAAATTGTAGGGATCAAAATCGAGTTAAGATAGGGATGTTATATGTTGTCTCTGCTTCTATGATCTTTACTAAGTTCATGTGATTCTAATAAATTGTAGATTTGTAGGATCAAAATCGAGTTAAGATTATGTTAGTCTCTGCTTCTATGATCTTTTACTGGAAAATGTTGTCCAATGAATATGCACTATACTTCATGTTCATGGTGTTTCAGAAGAGACTAATCCTTAATTGTAGGGGTCTAGTTTTCTGATTGTATTTTTTGTAATTTGTGTTGTCAGTTGGGAGGCAAGCGAGTTGGGATTGTCGGACTAGGAAACATTGGATCTCTGGTTGCTAAAAGGCTTGAAGCTTTTGGATGCCAAATATCCTACAACTCCAGGAATAAAAAGCCATCTGTCTCCTACCCCTTTTATCCAGAAGTACGGGAACTTGCAGCTAATAGCGATGCCATTATTGTTTGCTGTGGATTGACTGATCAAACTTATCACATGATTGATAAGGAAGTATTAGCCGCTCTGGGGAAGAATGGAGTAATCGTTAATATTGGTCGTGGTCCTATAATTGATGAGAAGGAAATGGTGCGGCTTTTGGTGCAAGGAGAGCTTGGAGGTGCTGGTTTGGATGTGTTTGAGAATGAGCCTGATGTTCCTAAGGAGCTCTTTGCATTGGACAATGTCGTGATGACACCACATAATGCAGTATTTACACCGGAATCTATGCACGATGTAGCGAAACATGTGGTGGGGAATTTGGAGGCTTTCTTTGCAAATAGACCATTACTTTCTCCATACATGGATGACTGAATGAATTTGCTGTTTTATCTGCTCGTCAGTCTATTCGGCAAGTGCCATTATTCTGGTAATTGGAGATGAATTTCTCTTTTGTTTTTAACTATTGACAAATAACAAACATATTTGAAGATAGATATGTGTCCCCAATCATGGATGGTTATACCTTAAGAGAGTGTCTACTTCTTTGTTCATTATGTAACTCTATTTATAAACACAAGATTGAGAGAACCAACCACTAGTAGCACATATTACACTCACATGTGTGGTATCTCATAGAGGTTTCGAGTTCGAGCCTCCTCATCCCCTTCCCCTTCCCCTGTAATCAAAAAAGAAACACAAGATTGAGTTGAGCATTAGTTTCAGAGAAATGAAAAGAATAATAGTGCTCAGAAGTTGTTATAGTGTGATAAGAATTCACAACGGAAGATGGTGGGTTTAGAGTCTTATTTATAAGGGAAAACAAACCTCTTTTTGTGATGGGGGCTCAAGTCTAGTATCATAAGTTTGGATATAATTATCTATTGAAAATTCAGGTTGATAATAGGAGGTTTGTCATCCCTTATAAGCTAGACTCTAAATTCATCATCTTTTGATGTGAGATTCTTATCATGGTGACCTAACACTGGTAATTCCTCTCAAGTACAATATTGAGAGTCTAATTATGTAATGTTGATAACTAGAATTTGGCTGCTTTTTTTTTTCATAGTAAAACAATATTTTGTGCTCTTATTTTTAACCTTCGAGCTTAACAAGTGCAACATTGTTATTTATTAGATAACTACTGCCAAGTTGCTGCAATGGGACTTGTACATATTCATTATATCCATGTTTCCCTCATATTGTGCTTTCATTTTATCGGCCATCAAACTCAATTCTAGATCCGGGCTACATTTCCTATTATGTAATGCAATATACAATACTAATTTCTTGGGGGAAAAAAACTTGGAACGTGTAAAAGTTCTCGACACTTACAATGTCAATTCATAAAATTCATTAGAATGTGTTTAGATTTAGGAATTTAGGGAAAGGAGACATTTCAATTTTATTGTTTAGATAGTTTAGAAAAAAAATTGTTTAGATAGTTTAGAAAAATAAAATAAAGGGAGAGATTTTAAGAGAATTCTAATGAAGATTTCAACAAATTTTTGTCAAAATAATTTGCTCTTTAAAATGGGGTCATTTGAAAGGTAGAGAGGAGAGAGTTAGATTATTTATAGGTTAAAAATATATTTTACCCTTGTACATAATATAAAAATAAAGATAAATAAGTCAATTAAACTAATTTTCTTTCCTTTCGTTGTTTTTATGATGACTATTCAAACAATAGAAATTACAAATCATTTCATTTCTTTTTTTATTTATTTATCCAAATATGAGAGATGAAAAAATATTTATATGGGTAAGTCCACCTCCTTCTATGTTAACAAGGCATTTTCATTGGCTCAAGTACCATTAAAGAAGAAGGCCCATGAAGAATAAAACTTTGCAGGCTCGATATAATATTCACAGTGAACCATTAGATCCAAAATGGACAATATTGTTGGCATATATGAGATGGGATTTCTGATAAAATATCAAGTGTAAGTTTTTTCTCTAGAAAGCCAAACGCATAATGTTAGAAATCTCATCCAAAACACTTGAGATCCTTCTGAATTTGGCCAAAAGACAGAGAATTCCAGGTGTACGAACTGGATGAAACACTTATTTGTCTCCGAAGAATTGAGGCCATAGGGGTATCATCCAAGCTTTAGAAATAATGCCTTCGCAGTCTTGGTGGTGACACCAAAATTCCTGACGAGATGGATTATTTGGAGTAGGAGAAGTGGGGTTTGATGCTATTTGGAGTAACAATGGCTTTGATAAGATGCTGAGCAAGTGAGCATACTAAGTGTGTGACACGGGTTGATGGGAATAAATTCTTCCAAGAATTGGTGGCGACAATTCTATCTAGCCTCTCCTCAATAAAGCCATTTCAAGAGGTGGGGCTTATTTGCACTCCACGGATTCCCATTCGTACCCTAAAACATAAAAAAAAATCATAGCCTGGAAAACACTCCACACGTCAACCTATTCTCATTCCCTCCTTCTCCCTTTTCTGTCCTCTCCCTCTTTGTTTCTTCCCTTTCCTCTCTCTTTAAAATCTTCAACGCCACCGTCCTTCTCTTTCCTCACCTCTCTCCCCCGCATCAAGCAACAGTAAGCACATCTTCCAACCTCCATCATCTGTCCTCTCAAAAATACGCGGCCGCTACTTGGGAAAAGTTTCACGCCAGTCTGGGTATGTAATCAAATAGTCCCAATGCTTGCAGTAGAAATATTTAACTCTCTGCCCACAACTATTTATAACTATAATATTTTGAGTACGGTTGATGAGAAACTCATGTCCACTCAATTGAGTCAATCTTATAACGAAAACTCTAAATGACCCAACTTTTTTTAACCCAACAAATCCCAAGTCTAGGCGGCACCTAGGTGGTATGCTTAGTAAGAATGCCAACATGGAATGAATTGTTGACATGACACACATTTTTGAAAATCATATTTTCGTTCTCTCCCTCACTCCTATGATGTTTAAAATTTGAAAATCAAATACTACCTCTTTTATCTCCCACTTTCCTTTTCTCTTCCACTTTCATGATTTAATCATATCTCATTTAACTACAAATAGACAAGTAAATCATTCATATTCATGGATTACATTGAAAAGGAATGTGATTACATTGTTTTTTTTTACATACAGACATGTGATTACATTGTTTTTTGACATACAGACCTGCGATTACATTGTTTTTTTTTGCCACAAACATGTGGTTACACTGTTTTTTTTGGCCCCACAGACCTGCATTTACATGGTTTTTTTGCCTCACAGACCTGCATTTACATTGTTTTTTTACCAAAGTTTCAGAACAATGTAAATTGTCAAACCTAGACTAGTAACAAAAGGAAGAACTGAAGCGATACGTACATATCGTCCAGACCTAGATTAGTAACAAAAGGAAGCAGGACAAGTGCTAATCCTATCAAAGCTGGCCGTCTTGATAGTGCAAAGAAGGTGTTCACAGCGAGATATTGCCTCATGGAATGCGATGATAGCTGGGGTGTATCTGTTTTTTTTTTTGAAAAAACATAAAAAAATGGGTGTATTCAGACAAGGATAAATTTTAATGAGGTTTCTTAGTTTTGGGGTGTGAATGAGAGTCCATGGAATGCATATAACCTCACCATTCCAAGATGGGATGGGGGGAGCTGTAATGTGGATTGCAGTTATTACTTGAAATCTTTTTAATCTTAATCGTTCATTTCGTCCTACGGTCAAGCGTAAACACAACTCAAAAAAACAAAAATATGCGTCAGTTCCTCTTCTATCTTCTTATTCTCTGAAGCATAACAAATCAACAATGGTTCTTCTCCAACATTGAAGCAGTTTTCTTATGTCTCTTCCTTATCAAACAAATAATAAATGTTTCCAAGGAGGATGAGCCAAGGAGATTCTGTTGATGTCGATGTTAGAGATGAGCTTATAATGAATGTCTATTCGCTATTGGCTCCTGAGATTTTTGGGGGACATTGAGCCAAAGAGGTTAGGTCTCAATCGAACAAAGGGAAGGGAGAGGGTAGAGTGAAGAGGAAAGAGCGTAGCAAATATGAGATGAGACGGAATGAAGGGGAATAGAAAGCATCTTTTTTTTTGAATGGTTTTACTCTTGACCGTTGGATGAAATGAATGGTTAAGATCCATATGATTTCAAATAATAGCTGCAATGTAGATTGCAGCGCCTCCCATCCCTTCCAAAATCTTGGTTTTTGGGGTCTCCAGTTAATGCTTAGTAATTGTTCTAGTGTGGATTTCTATGTTTTTGTTGGGTGTACTTTGGTTTTTAATAGATTGTGTTCTTCTTAGGTTTTTTGGTATTATGTAGATAGACTTCTTAACATCTCTTGTTTTTGGAGGTTACCGTTATGTTGGTTTTGTTACATATATATATTGTTTGAATGAGTGATTATTTGGGCGAGTGTTATATGCTTGTGATGATCAAGAGGTGGTATCCTCACCCCTCCTATTTAGTAATCCCATCCCGTAATAATCGGTTTGTATTTTTATATTATTTTATGTTTGATTTGATATTTGATTTTTTTGATTTGCATATGATTTGACATTAGATTCACATTTCCATAATTCGTTTTCCCACCCCCAACAATTAAATAAAATTACTTATTATATCACATCAAAGTAGATTGACGGGTACATTTAATGTATGCTACAAGTTGTTCACTGTATGGAGTGACCAATTTGTTTCCAGAATCATAACTATATCTAAACCACTGAATCATAATAAGAGGCATCGAGTAATCATATGTTAATGCCAATTGAACGAAGTGATTACCATTCACAAATCCCATTGCGATAGTTATACGCTCATGTCGAGGTGGGGTATAGAACGCAGGGGCAAAAAAGTGAGTTAAGAAGGTGTAACACCACATTGTACTTAGAAGCAATCAAGTGACTCATATTTGGCATTGACTTCCAGTTCTCAAGCGGTGCTGGTCTATCTGTTTCAAAAAATACCAGTGAGTTATGGATAGAAAATACACGCTCATAACCATCAAATAGATCAACTAATGGGTCGTTCCGTACAGTGAATAACTTGCAGCATACATTAAATGTACCCATCAATCTGCTTTAATGTGATATAATAAGTTACCTTATTTAATTGTTAGGGTGGGAAAACCAATTATGAAAATGCGAATTTAATATCAAGTCGCATGTAAATAAAAAGAATCAAATATCAAATCAAACATAAAATAATATAAAAAATACAAACCAATTATTGGGGATGAGATTACTAAATAGGGGGTGAGGATACCACCTCTCTTTTACAATATGCAACACACAAACAAAGGATAGTGGTTGAGGATTTCATCTAGAGCTACAACGGAGCAATTTGTAACATAATACATAAATATTTGCCTCATGTAAACGACCATTTTTTAAAAAAAAATTAATCACATTAGAAATAATCATTCAACAATTATATACCCATATGCCATATTCTCATACTTTTTTTTGACTTCAAAATATATTTGGGTTTTTATTATATAAAAACTCTGATCATTATTATTTAAGAAATGAAATATTTTTTTTATCCGGCAAGTAAATAAATAAATAAAAAGCGGGAGCCGGTTTTTCGAAATGTTCTCACCTCGTCTCTGCGATTTCAAATCCATCAATGGCGAGAACCAAACAAGTTGCCCCCAGGAGACCAAAACGAAGACAATCTGGTGAGATATTTGGTTTCAATCTCGATCTTGGCATAATGACTCTCCCTCCCTCTTATTTAACCCGTTCGTTTCGTTTCTCTGATCACTGACAGATCGAGTGGCCTCCACTGCCGAATCAACTCCACCTTCTGCACCGCCTTCAGTAAGTCTGTTTCTTCTTTTTTTCTTTTTAGTCACTACAGTCGCCAACCAACTGAATCAAACTTTTCAAGACCATCATGCGTGTTCAGTTTTCAGTGAAAATTTTAGGAAATTCGTCCCTGCTGCTGCAAATTAGTGCAGCCAAGCTGTTTGTTTTTGTTTTTCCTGACGTGGTTAGTTGCTCTGAAGCCCTAAGAACGACCAATTTCATTTTTGAGGTTTTCCAGTGATATGTTTCTCTAAAACCCTAACAACGTGAAATTTTAGATTTAAAGCATTCCGTTTTATATTTCTTTCAAGTTCTGTCTGTTCTGGTGGGATCTAAGTTAGGTTTTGTTCTTCCTTAAAAATTTTAAGGGGCCAGGAGAAAGTTCAAGCAAAAAGAGAAGGAATGCTCCACCAGGTGAGTTGCTGTGTATTCTCTTTTCCCAATTTTTAATGATCATAATAGCATTAATTTTCTCTTCTTCTTTGAAATTCTAAAGCTACCCCAACTCAGAGGAAGCCTCATCGCTTCAAGCCTGGTACAGTTGCTCTTCAAGAAATTCGGCGTTTCCAGAAGAGTTGGAAGTTGCTCATCCCAGCTGCTCCTTTCATGAGAACTGTTAGCTCTCTCTCTCTCTCTCTCTCTGCCTCTACCGTATGAGTCTTTGTATGGGTGGAGTGTCCAACATAAACTGCTTTAAGCCTTTAACTGATCTTTATTTTAGTATCTAATGAATTAGTTCACAGATGCACAAGTATATAAGCATCAGGGTAGCAATTGAAGGGAGATGAGAGTAAAGATTTTTAAGATGTCATTCTGCCTTAACACATTATATATCCTCAACTCAGAGCAGTGTGGTTGTCTACAGGGTACATTGTCTTTGTGCTTCTGTAAAATTCTTGGTAGCAAGTGACCTTTTTAGGTTCATGGTTGATTGGGTCCTTGAATGAGTATTTATTTTTCGATGATGATTTTAGCCATCTTGTGAGAGCTCCTAGCTGCCTATTTATATGTTAAAAGGTAATTATCTTTTTTGTTTGCTACTATTATCTGTGTGCCATCCTGGATTTTCTTCCCTTTCTATCGTGTAAATAACTTATGATCCATGGACCATTATTCAGTGCTGGAATTTTTTTCCCTAAAATGTAGCCTTATTCCTTATATTTAGCCTGGATAATATCCCAATTTCACTTCTCAATTCAACTTTAAATGATATTTGGATTATTAGATTTTGTCTGTCATAATGGAATCATAGACAGATAATCCAGGAAACCAAAATCTTTCTTCATTTCCTCAGTAACCTATGTTTTGAATTTATGATCATTAAGTTTTGATTAGTAAAATTGCTTTTGTGTGTCAATTATATACTTCTAAAGTTTGTCCCTCTCACATTTATAGGCTATTTGAGAAACATAAAATAGACAATGTTGTGGAAGATTTTTAATTATAGGTAATATTGACCTTAGCTTCTTTTTTTCCCTACTTTCACGTAAGTGATGGTTGTAGAGGCTGTACAACCTTCTTTGTTTCTTAAAAGCAACATAGATAACTGGATTCAGATTCACAATTGTGCTGGCTGGGTGTTGAAAATCAACGTTAGAGGTCTTGCTTGTTTTCTTTAATCTCTGAGCAGTGCTTGATCGTAGTTATTGCCATAGGAATGGGATTCATATTGCATTACCGGACTTTACCCAAAATTAAAGTTGAACACCTGTCTAGACCTTTTGCTTCAAGTGGATTATACTATCATATGAATTTTTATCTAATTTAGCCCTTCATATATGATATTAATCATGAAACCAAATTTTGGAAAATGATTATTTGAAGTAGAAGATATCATAGAATGAATGCACATTCTGGTCTGTAATCCTGAAACAAAATTTTGATTAGCTGTAATTGTCTTTTTTTCCCATAGAACCTACTCTTCTTTTATGACAAAGATTCTGTATAGTTGTATGTTAAGGTGGCCCTTCTGTATTCATTGTTTGTCTTTTAGGCATATTACTGTAATGAGTTTATTGAAATGTGCTCAACAGTCATTTTCATTTGTCACAGGTCAAGGAAATCACCACTCAATTTGCTCCTCCAGAAATCAGCCGCTGGACAGCTGAAGCTTTAGTAGCACTGCAAGAGGTACCTTGGCTTTTTTAAATTGCTAAATACAATGTCTAGATGCTTACACTAGGAAAGGTTGAGTGATTGCACCTTCATTGTTCTAAACTCTGTGGTTACATCTTCTACTTTTCAGTTTTACGTCTGATACCATTGATAAACATGTGAATCCTCTTCGCGGTGAACATATTTAACTTTTCACTCCATAAAGTGTTATCTTGAAAAAATCTTGTTTCATACTGATGATTTAATTTATTACCAGTTGGTTTTTTGTTCTATTTAGTTCAGAGTGTCTACAATCCCTAAGTGTTTTTTTTTTTTTTTTTTTGTAATTTGAATAAGACTGGTGTTAATTGCTCTATCTTGCTTCCTGCTCTTTTAGTACCCGGGAAAATTGTCCTACCACGATTCGGAAAAATCATGTAATAGATCTAATGCATAATGATCATTAGCTTGGCTTTTTTTGTAGGCTGCAGAGGATTTCTTGGTTCATTTGTTCGAAGATGGAATGCTATGTGCGATTCATGCCAAGAGAGTTACGCTGAGTAAGTTATAGACCAGAGAAAAGTATCTTATGGTCTTTCCTACCCATGCATATCTTTTTTGTACGAATTTGGATACTGCTTTTAACCAAGTTAAGGAAAAAGGTGAAACATGTTTCAGCAATGGAAAATTGTTCCACAAACAGCTTATTAACACGTTCTTGGCCATTCTCTTCTTCCATTTTTTCACTAAAAACTGATAGTTTTACTTTATCCGAGGAATGTTGATTTTTCCAATTCTCAAACTAATTCAATCCTTAATATTTACCTCATTTGTATAGTCTATTTTCATTTCACTTATTGTTTCATTTCTTTCTTTCTTTTTCGGGTGTGGCTAGACTAGCCTTAGAACTTTTTATGAGCTTTCTATCACTTTTGGAATTCCATTACTGTTCTAGGCTTGTACTGTGGCAAAAATATTGGGCTTCTCTACCTATTATCTGGACAACTTTTACTAGCTCTTTTACATGAAATCTTAAAAATAGGACCACAGGTTCATGTCCTTAAAAGTATACCAATTTCTCATCCTCTATTAGAACAGTAGATATGAAATCATACAACATATAATTTCTGATTTGATTTGTTAGAATGACAGAGTTCTCACCTGCATGGCTTTGTGTTTGAGATAATTAATACCAACCGTTTTGATCAATTGTAGATGACAGTTATCCAACTTTCCATGCCATCTTGTTTTGCCTTCCCTGTTATACTCTCTTCATATATATTCAGACAATGCTAAACCTTGTTAACATCTTTTTAAAAATATTGTTTTCTCTATTTGTTTTTTGTTGCCTCAGTGAAAAAGGATTTGGAATTGGCTCGTCGTATTGGAGGGAAGGGGCAGCCTTGGTGAGGTGCGACATGCGATTCCATGGCCCGGTTATTGTAACCATTACCATAGATTACAATTGGTGTTTCATGTACAAACTATTTTGTTATACGGTTACTGGTAATCAGAAAATAGGCAAGAGAGTTGGCTGTGATTATGCTGTCAGGAAAAATGTTGGAAACCTTAACTGTTAGGAAATTAATTGTATTTTTTAACATTGACTCGGTCTTTTTTAGAAGGAGAATCTGTTGGGGATTAATTAGAAGAGTTTCCATAGTTTAAATCTGTGTGTCTCTCTGTTACATAGTGACATAGGCAAGTGAATCTTGTCTGGTTACACTATAATGCTGGGTTCATTGCGGTTCCCCCAGTTAGTTCGGTTCATCTATTGCAGCCTATGATGACAGGGAAAGCCGGGCCGAGAACTGGACAAAAGAAGAAAAGGGGCGCTTGCACTTCGGACTTGGGGAAAGAGAAAGCAAAGCCATTGAAGGGGGGAACAACTATATATATGTACAAAAATAAGTAATTCTATTAAATTTTATGGGCATATATGTTACTTACGTCAGAAGTACATCATCAAGGTCGTTATTGATCTACCCTAAACTTTGCTAAAATGACCTGAATTGCCGCATCAACACGAGATTCAAAACATGCTTCAACACGAGTTTCGGTAATCTCCATTGTAGCTTGAACACGGGCATCAAAAGTCTCTTCCAACTAAAAGCTCTATCCAACTTAGATTATCAATAACTTATCCATGCGAGAAGCTCTTGACAAAAGAAATAGATATTCTTGTGATGGACATTGCGAGATCAATGAAGACTTGGTTGCTACGTCCAAACATGGCTTTACAAAAGGAGATATTCTTGTGATTCTTGGAGGATCCAAATTTAAAAGTATACGTGCATCTATGACTCAGATTTGAAGTCAAGATTGATGGTCTAGATTTGAGGTTCGTTTTAATCCAAAGGTTGTGCATGAAACAACACATTAATATACCGGTAGTGATATACATATATAGGATTTGTGTACATAAAAGATATATAATGATGTGACAGCTGACTAGATATGCAGACTAGACAAATTCAAAAATAAAAAATCAAACCCTACAAATTACTTTTATCTATCCTCATATCTCTCACGGCCAATAATGGACCTCCGTCGTCTGGCCACCGATATGACCACCGTTGCAATCAAAAGAAGCGTCCGGCCCCCCAAGAGCAATGCCCAGTCACCACTTGCCGTCACCGGTTGTTGATTTTGTCGGAAATCCATCATGAAGCCATGAGTATCCACCGAACAAAATTCACAGATCCGGTTGATTTCGGTGTTGGTTTGGCGACCCAATACCACCAATGGACTCCCCTACGTGAGGAGCACCTAGCCCAGCCATTCGTCGACCGAAATGGCCACCGAAAAACGGAGACCCACCTCGAAGGTATGATCCAGTGCGTTATTACACTATACATTTGGCAGTGTATTTAGCTTTTTCTGTTGATTGAATGTCTTATGGATTACTTGTGAAGCTTGATAGTGGGTTATTGCACTGTCATAACGAAAAGTATAATTATTTTGTTTCATGGTTTGTTTGGAAAATATAGTTAACTACACTAACAGTTTGGGAAATTTAGCTTATGTTGTCTCATTCGATGATTTAGTAGTTTATTTTTTTTCATGATTTGTTTGAAAAATATAGTTAACTACACTGTCAGTATGCATAACGTATTTGAGATTAGTAGGTCCTGTAGTTTTTTTTTGTTTCATTGTTTGGCTAGAAAAGTGATATAAATACACTTGTAGAATGCATAATGCAGAATTGGGGAATTTAGTTTGTGTCGTCTCATTCTATGATTTAGTAGTTTATTTTGTTTCATGGTTTGTTTGAAAAATATAGTTAACTACACTGCCAATATGCATAATGTATTTGAGATTGGTCATGTTGTTTTTTTTTTGTTTGATTGTTTGGTTAGTTTTTTTCAGTTGATTGAACGTCTTATGGATTACTTGTGAAGCTTAACAATGGGTTATTGCACTGTCATGACAAAAAATGTACTTATTAGGAAAGTGGACTGAATTGGGTGAATTCATTGGAACTATTTTACTATTTTCTAACTACACTGCCAGTCTGCATAATGTTTCCCTAGTTGTTCCAGGTTCTTATTATCTTATTCAACGTATTTTGATGAAGACTGGAGTTTATGTTTGTGTTTCTGTATGAATTTGTTGAGACTAAGTTGGATGTGGTAGATGCTCACGTTTTTCCTTTTAGATTTGTTGTAACTGAGTTGAATGTGGTAGATGCTAATTTTATTCCTTTTAGATTTTGTTGCCATTGAAGTATTATTTGCTAAAAAAGTTGAACAATTTGTTGGTGATGAATATTGTCATTCCTTTAATATGTCTTTCATGGTGAGACTTTATCACTGGGTATACCCATTTTTTTCATGGCAGTGACTTATTACATTATATATTTGCACAATGTATTTGTTTGCCAGTTTATAATGCATTACGAATTACCAGTGTATTTAGCACTGCTGTTTATTACATAGTCATTTTCCTTGTTAAATACATTGGTTTCACTTTTTATGGCATATGAATTATTACACTCTAGTATGATAGTGTAATAATGACAGAGTCATTTCATTTTGGTGTTGATATTATATGAGTTATTACATTATCAATCACTAAATTTATGTATTTATCAAACAAATGTATGTTTCAATATTGTTTTGTAGTGAAGAGATGAGTTTTCAATCAAGAGGAGGTCAATAACGAAGGATGCGAATGGTGATTACAAATATCTGATATTTACATGCGGGAGGTTGGATAACAAGACGATGGGAAGTGGAATATTACATTGTTTGAAGATATCCACAACCATGATCTAAGTCATTGTCATTCTAGATTCTTCGTGTGTAACAAGGAAATAAACCCAAGTGTGAAAATGCAACAAGAGATTAATGATATTGTTGGAATTCGACCGAACAAGAGTTACAATTCATTTGTCATTGGTGCCGATGGGCAAGATAATTTTACAATGTATTTGATTCTCAGTTGTTAATGCATTACGAATTATCAGTGTATTTAACCAAGCTAATCATGGCAGTGACTTATTACATTATGTTTTGACAGTGTATTTGTTTCCCATTTTTTGGCAAGTTCGATTGTTATCATGCAGTACCTTATTACATTATGTTTTTGACAGTGTATTTGTTTTTCAGTATTTAATACATTACGTATTAACAGTGTATTTTACTACTAATAGAGGAGAGAGTCTAAAGAGAGAGAAGCGGAAAAAAAAAGTGGGCATTTAGGGTTTTGTGTCAATATATCTATGTAGCATGCCTAGTTGGCATGCCACATAGATTACGTATATTATGTATCTAAAAAATTATGTATGTATGTCATTTTCCTTAAAATACAAAGCTTTCATCTTAATTTGCTACTTGTGTGCAATTACTAGGTTATGGATGGTGGAGATTTTATGAAGTTAAATCAAATCTTCCAAGGGTTGAGATTAGAAGTTACATTGATGGCCAAGATCATGTGAAGCACTACATCTGATGGCTAGTATTGAAGGAGAAGCTCTTTCTTAGTATGGATCTTTATCACCTTCGCTCTTTGGAGACATTTTTTGGAAAAGTAAGAAATTACAGCTCTCAAGTTGCTCAAGCTTTCAAGCCTACATTCTTTTAGATTCTAAGCTTCTACCCATGAGTTATAGTAGAAAACTTCATCAATTTGCTAATGCAAAGAGGTTGTCCTACCCATCAGCTACTCAAGTTTGTATTTCTCTCAAAAATACCTCTCAAGCTAAACTTCTAAACCCTCACGTGAGGTTGTGTGAATCTTATTGAGTGTTCTCAATCAAAAATAGGTTCGTGCTACCTTGTGAGAACCTTGTTCTACCATACTTGCAAAATTCCCTTGTGAGGGCATTTGTAAACTTGAAGTTTGGGGGAGTTCATTGAAACCCATGTGTAGAGAGTTTTGTGAGGCTCTTAAAACCACACCTTAGTGGAGTTGAAAAAGTACTAAGTTGGTGAACCTAGGTAGTGGATATAGGAGAAGGGTCTCTGAACCACTCTAAATATTTGTGACGATTTTTGATTTTTTGCTTTATTACTTGCCTAATTGCTTACTTGCTTTCAAAATCGATTATGGTCATTGAAGACCTTGCATTAAAATAAGTTTTCTACCCTTATGTGTTGAGGATTTGTGTGAGGTTTATTATTTGTATTAGTGGAGATCTCTCTAGATCATTAGGTTGATTGTTTAAGTAGATTAAGCCTCTTGTTCATAATCTGTCCCGAATATGCCCTACTTAGTTGACTCGGTTCTCTTGTGATTTTGGACTTGAATTTGATATATATTGTTCATTAGGGTATTGTTAATTTGTGTATGAAATTTGGATTGATTTGAAGTTGAATTGCTAGGTAAACCATTGTATACCCAATTGTAGTGCTTGTTTTATGCTTATTGCCCAATTGGTGATATTTGAGTGCTTAGATAGTTTATTTGACTTGATTATCTTGTCATACATCACATTTGTATCACATTGTGCATTGATTGAAATTGACTTAGGATAATCACTAGAGACCAACTTGTATGTGATTTGGTGATTACTTTGTTGAATTTGGTGTAGGGGATTCTCATTTGGAATTTGGAGACACAATTCATCCCATCCTATTGTGTTATCCAAGATCACTACAAGAAAACAGTTTTTTTAGCGACGGAAGTTTATTTTTTTATCCATTAATTGCGACAGAAATTTCGTCGCAACTTAATTCTGTCGCTAAAAGTCCGTCGCTAATCAGTCACTAAATTCCGTCGCAATTTACCATTGCTAATTATTTGCGACGATAGTTTTTGTGATGGACAAATTTCCATCGCAAATAGGATTAGCGATGGAATTTCACTGTTTTGCGATGAAAAATTCTATCACAAAAAACCTATTTTCTTGTAGTGGATCCCTCAGAAGAGAGAAGAAGTAGCAAAGGAAAAAGAGAAAGGAAGTGTCAATCAAGGAAGAAGAGAGAAGCGGCTGAAGGAAGGAAGAAGAGAAAGGAATGATATTAGATTCCAAACAAGGATTATCCGCGAAGTTAAGTTTTGATAAGCAAAAGCCTTTATGCAGCCTTTGCTTTGGAAAATAAATGGCCGGGAGGTCATATTAGAGGGGATTCACTTGTTGTCATTGATGGCTTGCCTCAATCCCCTCTTGCTGATACACATTTTAGACATAAAAGTCCAAGAATTTTAGATGGTATTTTCGTCAATAAAAAATATTTTTTAAAATTATTTATTTTTAATGGAATAAATATTATGCAATGATGAATTTCATGGGTTGAAAAAATTTAGAGTTGAACTATTGTAATAAAAGTTTGATTTGAGATATCTATTACTAATTAATCATTGAAAAACTAAAAATTAAAGGATAAAATAAAAGTAAGAAATGATTACATCATAATAATTATAACCCTAAATGATTGAGTAGATAAAAATTAGAGCCACTTCATAGAGTGCTTTTGTGGGGACATGGCAATATCTAAGCTACGTTATCCATTTTGTGAGTGGTTCAAAGGCCTTTTTGAGATTATATTGCTAATTTGAATCGTAGGTCCCTCACTCGATGATATTAACGTTTGTTGGAGCCAATATATATTTGTTGGTATAGGGAAATAATGAAGAAGATTAGGGTACAAAAAGTCCTTTAAAAAATATTCGAGTTTATTTATATAGTTGGCAATTAATTAAAGATTCAGGTTGCAAAACTCTACCGGATAATCGAATTTGTTCGATTCGGAATAAATTAAGTTTGGATATAAGTTATATGTCCATAATCTGGGTTCAACCACAAAATCTTTGTTCGGTTTAAAACCGGATCCGGGTCTAAATAAAGATATCTTGTCCAATTTATTTATTTGGACTCTAACCCGGATTAGGTTATTGTCCGATTAACTTGTCCAGATTTAAACCAATCTGGAGTTGGTCATTTAAGTATGTTCAAAATCCAATTCGAGTTAGGATCTATATATGTACATATTTCATAAGCACTTGTTATTGTGGAACTTGGAACCGACTGGAAACCATTTTTTTTCCATCCCTACTTAAAGACATGCAATAACAACATTTATCCATAGGATAATAACTAAGTAAATCATTGCGGATGGAACCCACAGATGACGTTAGGCTTACAAAAGCATGTCGTAGAAATGAATGTTTTGCAAAAAATGGTCACATACATTGCATGCAAAGAATGTGCCGACTTTTCTCGTACTCTTTTGAGGAGTCTTCTTCGTGTTGGCTTCTTCATTCTCTGGTTCAAAGAAATAGGCGTTTAGTGATAAAGAAAGATGTTGTGGACCCACGTTCGCGATATTTGTCTAGCATATGATTGAATAAAACATATAGTAAAAGACGTGGCCTCAACATCATGCCAATAAATAATTAAATTATATATATATATATATTGTGGGGAAATTTTTCCGCTCCACCGAACGTATCGTGTATTTTTTTTATTACAAGGGAAGTGAAAGCATGGGAGACACTCGAACTCGAAACCTCTTTAAGACAATACACACATAAATATCATTTGAATTATTTGTGATTCTCATGTATTGTGTATTTTGAGCCTAAACTTTCACATATTTTATTTCAATAACCTCTCTCTCACGTGAACCAAGAACTCTTGGTATTTGGAAAATGAGTATCCAAGTTATCATCTAACTTGATACGAGGCGACAAACAACGTTTGGCCTTGTCTTGTTCCATGTTTTCGTAGATATGTGATGCATGTATCTCTAATACTAATTAATTGCGCCCATTAATTGCCTTCATTTTTCTTCCTTACTAGTTTTCGATCAGTGAAACAGTTTTCTTTTGGAATTGTACGATTGGCGACAAGCAAGTCCCCATTTTCTAGCAGTAAACATAATTTCTGTACTCAAGTTTTGATTTAATATGGTGACAAAGCCATCCAACTACCCCAAATGACTTTTATGACCATCTTCTTGTCGTTTGGGTCCATCAAATTTAACTGGCCGTTCCCACATGCATGTAACCTAATTCCCATAGGTTCTAATACCAGCATGTTTAAATAAAGTGAAGCCAAAACAAAAAAGAGACTGATTATTATACACGTAAAAATTAAAATAGTGCAAAAAGTAGCCACAAAATAAAATATAGAAGAAAAGTAGAACATGATAACACTAATAATATAACACTAATTGATTGCATAATTTATCATTGTTTCTTCCACTGGTTAGCCACTTCAGAGAGTGCCTTTGTGGAAGACCCATCTTCACTAACAACCTTAGCAGCAGCCTCCTTCAGCTCCTTCATTCGACTTCTAACCTTTTTACCCTCTTCACCTTCCATTAGATCTCTGACAACCTTTGCAATCTCATCTCTTCCAATTACTCCATCTTCAGGTCTAGTTTTGGGTCTCAATGCCACTTTTATGTCCTCTGTTAACATCACGGCGTTCATTTTCTGCTCCGCATAGAGTGGCCAAGCAATTAACGGCACGCCGTTGACAACACTCTCTAGCGTCGAATTCCAACCACAATGAGTCAAGAACCCTCCTACCGAACTGTGGCTCAACACCTGGGCCTGAGGGGCCCAGGATGAGACCACTAGACCTCGACCTCTTGTCCTATCCAAAAACCCTTCTGGCAAAAAATCAAGAGGGTCTTTCTGGCTTTCGACGGTGAAAAATGTAGCGTTGGAAACCACATTTGGACTTCTCATCACCCATAAAAATCTTTGCTCGCTGGTTTCCAATCCTAGAGCCAATTCTGTGATCTGATCAAATGAAAGGGTGCCACCGCTACCGAAAGAAACATATAAGACAGACCCAAGTGGCTGATTATCCAACCATTTCAAACACTCCTCCTTCTCCAACCCGCCACTCGACCCGCCTATATTCACAAGTGGTCCAACTGGGTATACCGGCGGCTTACCCGGTTCAAACTTCTGTAAAGATTTTAAAGCTCTACCTTCCAATTCGTCGAAGCTATTTATCATAATACCCTCCGCCAATCTATACCTTTTTACATGGTGGAGAACCCATTTGTACGCATCATTCTTCCGATCCTGAACCGGGTCCAACAAATCCCTCCCTTGAACCGGCACACACCCGGGTATTTCAATCGGTTCGGGCAAATCTCTATACTCACACGAAACCGTTGCATCCAATTTCGGCAAATGAAGAAAGAAAGAAAGAGCCATAGCCGTCGATGGATAGAAAATGTACGGAGCGACATTAAATTCCCTAGCAACATCGAATGCGTCCGTACCAAAAAGATCCACAACCAACGCCACAAGCCTTTTCGTTGCCGCAATCGGCTTCAAGGCCTCGCGCAGAGAAGGAAGAGAGCGTGCAACGATCAACGCAATCCTTACTTCAGCTTTGGCGTCCTGAGGAAAGTCGTCGAGAGAGGGCGGAGGGAGGAAGATGTGGTTAATTTTGTTGTTATGGAGGGAGTTGAGAACGGCTATTTGGGCTTTGGAGGGAGGAGCATCGGTGGGGACGATGAAGGTGATTGAGAATTGGTGGATTAGGAGTCGTTTGGCTAGCTCCACGAGAGGGATTAGGTGACCCATTCCTGGAGTAGGAAGAATGGCTATATGGTGTTCCATGGTCAAATTGATGAGCTTCTCTTGTTGTGTCTGGTTATGGGTGGTTTGTTGTTGAAGAAGAAGAATGAATGGTGGCTAGTTTTATAGATGTTTTGGGGGGGTTGTGTTATACATTTATATTATTATTGTGTGATGGCCGTGCGTCTTTCTTTCAAATTAGTGGGGTCATTCCAAATCAATAATACTATTACTTGTGTTGATTCTTTTAGAATATTATCTTAAAATCAAGTAGAAAAAGGGTCATTCCAAATCAATAATACTATTAATTATAATGATAATGTTTGAGACCCCAAAAAGTAATCCCAACAGACCCTCATTTAATGTGAAGTGTTGGATGTGATGTGAGTCCTATATGTGTGTTTTTAATCAATGGTTATTTTAATGCCTCATAGATTTATGAGACTTTTGGGGGTCAAATTTTAGGGGTTTCTAGCATTGTTCTAATTATAATGGTTGGAGTAAATCATGCTCCATATCAAGATTTTTCTTCTTTTTTTCTTGGGTAAAATTTATGTTTTCCGTATATATATGTAAATACTTTGGAGGGAAGATATTGGATTTGGCATCAACTACTTGTTTTTTTTATGTGAACTGGTTTCAAGTTTCAACTACTTAATAATAATAAATAATAAAAACCCTTTCAAAAAATAAAAACAAGGGAAGGTCAGGTCTGGACAAGGAGTGTAGAATTTCTAGAACGGAGAGATACGTGTAGCTCCTTCCTCTACATCATTTTGGGTTGTGATGTCATTTCAAAGGTAAGGCTTATGTGATCCCCCTTTGGAGTACTACAAGTCATTAATGAATCAGGAGGCTACATTTGAACGTTGGTTGTTGGCAAGGCATTAAACAAATACTGACCCAAAAATTAATAAGGGAGTAACCTAATACAAATACAATACAAACAAATCATGAAAGATTTTATTATATAAAACCAAAAGGTCGCAAAAGTTGAATATAGGGTGGTTGAATTTGCCCAGCATGACTTTTCTTTTATGTATTTTTTTCATTCAAACATTACTCTCCATGTTAATACTTTGTACTTTGTTAAGGCATATGAATATAAGGAGAGGATTCATGTACTTAACGTGTGTTTGGATTGAGAGATTTAGGGAGAAAGGAATAGAAGGGAAGGTAGAATATTTTTCCCTCTCTCATGCTTGGATAGATAAAAAAAAGGGAAAGAAAATCGATTTAATTTACTAATTTATTATTATTTTTATTTTAAAAGTATTATGTGCAAGGGTATAATCGGTTTTTAACTTATAAGTAACTTAATTAATCATTTTTTCCCTATAAATAATCCTATTTTGAAGAGAAAGTATTTTGATAAAAATTTGATGAAATCTTCCCTCAATTCTCTTCAAATCTCTCCCCTTAATTTATTTTTTTCTAAACTATCAGAGCAAAAGAATTGAAAGGAAACTCATTTTTCCTTCCCCCAAATCCCTCAATCCAAACACTATATATATATATATATATATATGTTCAAGACTTCTTCTTGATTAATTTCTTGGTGATGTACAAGCCTTCGCCATCTTTACCATCAAAGATTGGCTTAAAATGTAAAAATAAAGTTACGTCGCGACCTTTTTGCTTTTCGTTGTGTTAATCTTACCATATTTATTTAAATAGTTTGACTGGTTCCTTGGTCAAACTGCTCACTCTTGGTACCTCTCAAGAGGTTGCGGCTGAGGCGTACACTAAAAACGTCATTGTTTAGACATGTAAATGCTGATGATGACGTTATATTGGACCATAATGACATGTCATATATGTGTGACTAGAGGTTTGTGTTTTTCTTTGTTTGGAAGTTGTTACGATAAAAATTAATGATGATAGCAATTAGCAAGTGCACTAATCACTTACGTAATATATTGAAAGTAAAGTGTCAATTCCACTAGAATTGTTTACCCTTCAAACAATGAAATTGTTCTAATCTTAAATTATTTGAAAAAAAATCGAAGAATGGATGTTTTGTGAATTAAACTAAGTAGAAATCAAACTAATAAAATTACTATAAACAATATGGATCAACCAATTGGCAAAAACACTAAGGCATCCTATTCATCTAACCAATCCAATCCAAACCCTGAACACATATCACTGAATAATTATCATCCAAGTTGATGGTGAAATACCCTAATTTATCCAACACTCTCTCTCGAGTAGAATTGAAATTACTAAATACACAATAACCAACAATATCTCTATGTGAATTTAATAGCATAAGAGCACATTAAGTTTTATGGTATTTCATAGCAAAACCGCACAAATCATGTTGACACATCTTTATCTTTCGTTCAATTCATGGTATACATCACAAGACCAAGTTACATGCATCATCTCTCGATCTCAACATGCACAACAATTCATTCAAATATTGATAAATCATTCAAAAGCATTAGGCACAATGATATATATTCAATAAGTATTAATAAATTTTCAATAACACAAACTAAAGAGTTGAATCTTCATGGAGAGAGGCTAAATCGTAGCCTTAGAAAAATCAACAAGGAAAAGAGAAATCAAAGAAAAAGAAGCGAACTAGTTTTGGTTGGATTTCTCTAATCGATGACAAGCTCCAATCCCATCTCCTCTTCTCTCTTATTTTGCCCAAAATCCTCCTTTGAAGCTCTAAGTTGATGACCTAGATGCTCTGAGACGGTTGTCCAAAATCGTCCCCCTGTTTTCTGTAAAGTCCCTTCCATATTAGTTGTAGAATTAGGTTAAATTTGTGACCCAATCGTGATTCCACTCGAGTGGTAATGCTTCCGCTCAAGCTAACCTTCTCTGAACACTTCTATTGAAGCATCAGGATTTTTGAGCTCGAGTGTGAGTTCAAACGGTACAAATCTAGTTCAATTTCTTTCTTTGCGTGAACGACACTTCTTTGCAGTAAAAAATAATTTAATGCCATCAATTTACTCCATAACCATAATCATCTCTAAGACTAACTGAACTTACAAAGCAACAACCAAAGAAATAGAGGCATAGAACATATGTATTTTTAGAGTTATCAAATGTACTCCCGCAATCATTACTCATGCAAATCAAGTTTAACGTTAGGAGATTTTATTTTTCTAGTATAGTTACTTTACTTATGGAAACTGGCCTAGATTTAGATCAAAAGGATCCATTTCCCATCTTCTTTTTTTTTTGTTTATTGGACAACTCTTTAAGTATAAGTTGTTATCTCCTACTTGTTATAGTCTTCGGCTTGTTAAATATACATTCAAGTTGCCCTAAAAAAATATGGTACGTGATCCTATTTTGTATTATGTGTCAACTACACAAACCCATCTCTTGTATTTTACTTTTGATCATCCAAGTTATATGGAATTACGCCTCCTCCCCTCAACTCATTAACATGTTTGTTGCTTTGGGTGTAATCCCCTGAAGCACATGCCAAGTCAATGGCAAGAACTTCGTTTTATTTATGTTTTTTCTTTTAATGGGATCTTAGCATATGACTAATCTCCCTATGTATCTGTAAATACTTTGGAGAGGAGATTGAAGTTGGCTTCAACTACTTGTTTTTCAAGAAAATTAGTTTCAACTACTTACTAATAAATAATAAGAACAAGCTAGGGAAAGTCCGGACAAGGAGGAGTACAGGATCTCAACAACATCCATTCTAAAACATGAATCACATCCAATGAATCAATGCCACACACTACTGGGATACTTTTGGGATTAATGTTGCTGGGATGCGTAGGAATGTTGTTTCTAGAGCGGAGAGAAATGTGTGGCTCGTTCTTGTTTTGGCAAAAATACCCTTTGATGATTATGGGTTGTGATGTCATTTGAAAGGTAAGGCTTATGTGAGCTCCTACGATAATGTTCCAACTAATTAGGAGGTCACATTTGAAAGTTGGTTGTCTGCAAGGCATTAAACAAATACTGGCCCATAAATTAATGAGGGAGTAACCTAACAAAACTACAATACAAACAAATCATGAAGACTTTATTATATAAAACAAAACCAAAAGTTGAATATAGGGTCCTTGAATTTGCCAAGATTGACTTGTCTTTCTTTTTTTTCTTTTCATTCAAACAGCAGTCTCGATGTTAATACTTTGTACTTCGTCAAGGCATTTGAAGATAAGGAGAGGATTTACGCACCTAGTATATGTATCTATTAACAATAGCATTCAATACTTCTCCTTGAATATTATTTTCTTGGGGACGTGCAATCCCTCGTCTCACACATATTAGATTACGAGCAAACCCCAACTCAAATATTCTCTGATTTACACTAAAAAGAGACGCTATATCTCTTGTTATATAAAAAATATCACAAAAAATGGTTGTCTTTACCATCAATGAAAATATTAAAGGGAAAATTAAATATAAGTCCTTCATGAGATAGCTTTGTTCCAATAGGGACATTCTTAAAAGTCTTATTCCATAAAGTCCATGTACTTTAAACTAATATTCCAAAAAAGAAGAACTCTTATCCTAATTTTTTTAAATGACTAAAATAATCTCAGTTTAATTATTTAAATTTTAAAAATTAATCATAAAGTTTACATAAATTCCTTTCTCACTTACGAAAGCTCCTTTTTCACGACTATATCTGCAGAGAATATTGTTCTTTCTAATTTTCTTTGTGAAATTGATTTTCTAATATGAATCTTGCATCAATTTTGAATTTCTATAATGATTCATCTCGCGATTCTATTGATTTTGGATATTCTCGGTGTTTGAATTTCTAGATATGATCATACTCACCATAGGACTTGTAGTTTTCCTTCGATCTTGCATCACATCATTATTTTCGACAGTTTCTGTGGTGATTTTTCGTGTTTTTTTTTATGATTCCAGTCGTAGACTACAGGTGATATGTTATCTGTTTTGATTAATTTGATATCTGTCATAATTTTATATGTCTTGTTAAATGTTATATGTCTTGTTAAAATATTATCTGTCTTTAATGAAATATTATCTGTTTGAAGTTCCAAAACAGATAACATATAAGAACAGATCCAAAACAGATATATTGTCTACAGATTCAGATCCAATTTCAGAAGGAAAAAAAAGAGTTCGAAAAAGCAATAAAACCTTAAAGGTGATGCGCCTTGATCCGTGGAATTGATTGGTGTTGATGGTCATCAGAGTTGGCCGTATTGGCCGGATCTAACTTTTTTTCAAATGGTAGCCGTGATTTCAAGAAGCTTTTTTGGCGAATCAAGTGATAATCATTGGCCAATGATGATTGAGCTTTGATTGAGCTGACCTAGAGCTTTAATTAGGTAGTTCGATAGTCGAAAATGATGACCGGACGACCAATTTCCGGTGATCGACGTGAAGGAAGAAGAAGAGAGAGAAAAAAAAAAGGAGAAAGAAGAATGACATCACACCTGTGACTCTAAGATAGATTTTAGAGATATCTGTAAGGGTATTTTTGTCAACATAGTACAAATGTACTTTTTTCTAATATTTTTTCCACTTTGTTCTTCCTTGAATATATAACCATCATATTGTCTTTTCCCCTAATTTCCCCAATATTAAAATGAAGTTACCTGCAACCTTTTTCTTTTCATTACGTTGGTATTACAATATTTATTAAAATAGTTTAACCGGTTCCTTAGTCAAATTGCTCACTCTTGGCGACTGAGGCTTGCACAACTTGCATCATAACCAATCCACAAGTAACAACTTGCATCATAACCAAATATATTATCATAATGAATTTCTTTATATTTAGACCCTATTTAGTATGATTATGGCTTTAATGAAATATTTTATTTTAAAATAGCTTCTATGTGCTTTTATTAACTTTTATGGTGTTGTTTACGTATCACGTTGAGGATGTAGTTTCTACAGAGTTTTGATAGAGTTTAAAATAAATCTCTTTTCTCATTGACTGTATTTGATTTACAATATAGATATATATAGATGTGACTTGTACATAACTATATGTTGTTAACCAAGAGTCCTACCTTACAAAGAGTCTTAGATATAGATGAAACTTGTTACAATAACTTGAATAAACAGATCAATGTTAATCACATTTTTGAATTTGTTGTTGTTGTAACTGCATCAGAATAGATATGCTCATTTGAATAACATGTGGTTTGTGGATGGTTTGATGACTTGACTTGAGCTGTTGAACATTCTCTAACATGCCCCCACAAGACATTGCTCCCATTGGAGATGTCGATCTTGGAACGTAGTTGATGAAAGATGAAGGATGATAATGGCTTCGTGAGAGCATCAGCAAGTTGGTTGATGTGAGGTTTAGTACCCGCTAAAAGTATAGCGATTATAAACCCAAATTATACTCGCAAGTGCACGAATCAATTGTAGTATAGAAGTGGCAAATACGAGTGTCGTACCCACAGGGACTGAATATTAAATATCTACAATTCCAACTCTTGTAATTATCAGTGGAAACAAAATAAATAAGGATTAACACAAATAAACAAACACTAGGGATCCGATTTCACCAACTCTATTGTATTTAAATTATTTAGCCGACAATTATCATTTCATTCATGCATGTCAAAGATCAAGTCCCCTAATTTATGTAATAGTCATGGGCATCTGACTTACAACGTCTATTCTCAATTGCAACCATCCATGGGCATTTGGATTGGCTAGGATAATCAAGAAAGCATTAGGATTTATGGTAACTTATGTAGCAATCACAAAGATCCTAGCATATGGCATTTATGTCTAGGTAACTCCGGTATTAATTGCAAGAAGCTTGTCTCAAATTGGACATGGGCATTTGTCTCAATTTGCATCATGGTAATCGAACCTAGATGGTAGCTAAGCATCAAGATTTAATTATCAATAAAGAATAGCTAATTAACACTTGACATAGCATAGATAAACTAATAATCAAACCAAATTTATTTAGATACAATAGAGTGGATCCATCATCACCCTAGTAAGAGGATTAGTTCCTCATACTAGGTTTACACAACCAACAATTGATCTCACAAAATTCTAGAAAGAATATGTGAGCAAATTGCTGTAAAAGAGAAAATAAAACTCAAGAACTCACTCCTTGATTTCTTTCTCCTCTTCCTCCTTGATTTCTTCTCTGGTTTTGTGATGTCTTTCTTCAATGTTTTCCGTCTTTATTTATAGAAGAAAAAAAAACGACGAAGAAATAATATAATTACTATTCATGAATAGTAATGTTACTATACATTCTGCGACTTTTATGTATTACTATTCATGAATAGTAATGTTACTATGCACTTTACGACTTATATATATAACAGAATACAAAGTCAAACAAAACTAAGATTGTTTATGGAATAAAGCCTGACCTGAAATATGAGTTATATGTTTTTGGGCCTAAAAATATAGAAATAAATATAAAGTGATTAAAAAATGACATTTGTACTTTTAATTGTGTAATAATCACTTTACGTCCAAATTATATGACAAATGTTCATGATAATTTATCATTTAAAGTGTATATTTGAATATTTATCACAACCCCCAACCAGCTTATTGCTAGTCCCTAGTAATTGAAGCGCTCAAACAATTCATGTCATATATGTAAATAATCCAATTATCTCATGAGTATGAAAATATGCAAGAATCTACCAACCACCATCACTAGAAGCAATCATTCTGACTAAATCTCATATCACCCATTCTATCTTAGCGTGATGTGTAGTGCGTAGCGAATTTAACATAAATACGTGGCTTTAATTTAATCTTAACACAAATATTGCAATATCACAAGAATCATCAGACTCAATGAATAATTAATATCAAGGGATTTTATTTATTGACTTTTCATTTTTTTTTTTATATATATATAATATTATGTGACTTGTGCAATGCTCAGTCTCATTAAGCTTTCTAAATGACCCTTGTAACAAGCGTTCAACCAATGACTCCCAATCCAGTTGGCTCAGGGCATTAGGTGTAAAGACACCCCAACGGGTTTAATAACTCGAGTCAAAAAGGCTACAAAACTTCGCTTGTCACATGGGTTGATGTCTTGATTTTTCTACCTTTTTACGCGAACACTCACTGCTTACTGAGGCAAGAGGCCCGGTTACTCAGCAGAAAAACTTACAAACACTCCCATTTATTCATAATGTTTTTTTTTTTTTTTTAACATAAATATGAATATATACATGTATCCCAAGATATTAATATTCAAAAAATTCTAATTCAACTCAAGAAAATCACAGTATTCATAATTAATCTTAAATATCATACCTCACAAATATGTAATTCTGTGCAATTGATCCAATTATTAAATAGAATAGGTGAGACAAAACTTAAAGTCAGAAAAATCCACAAGTGATTATGGGTTTTCAACTCAAATTATTATCCACACTTTAGAGATATTCAGACCAATTTAGAAATATGATAAGAACATGACTTCCAATTCACAAATTTTTTTTTTTTTTTTTTTAGCAATCATTAAACAGAATAGATATTTAACAAACAAACGGTTCTAAGACTCAATATTCCTAAAGCACCGTAAACAAACGGAATTTGTCTCAACACCAGGATCCTTGAGACTGGATGCTAGGTTACTATCAACCTAACTAAAGAGATGTACCCCGTAGCAAGGGCAAAAGGCTAACAAGGCCTTACAATAGGTTGTCATTCTCTAAGAGTTTCTGGTCGGCTCAATAAAACCCAAGCCAAGGTCAACAGTCCTTTGTATCTCCACTTTGGGGCTTTACAATTATGGACATTTCGTCCAGTCCATGCTTAGGACTCCCAAATACCTTATCGGTGGTTGTTTCCTGGACAAACTACTAATTACTTAGCTGGTTGAGTTGGCATCCCTCTAAGAGATCAACTACAAGTGTTTCAAGCTTGCACCTAAGGTAGCACAGCACTTGCCTCCTCTAGCTACCATTTTTTTTTTTTTTTAAATATCAAACCAATTCCTCCCCCTCTTAAAATCTGGCATTGTCCTCAATGGGAAAAGAAAAATAAAATAGAGAATAAAAATAAAAATAAAAAAATAAAAAAAAGGAAAATTTGAAAAGTACATATGCAAAGCTATGGTTCAGAAAAATACAACCTGACACAAAAACAATTCTGTCCGTTGGATGGCTATGTTTTCACTTTCGTATCATATCCATGAGTGCGGCCATCATGTGCTCCAGTCTGTGTTGTCCATCCTCTAGTGTTTGTAGCCCCATCTCTAGCCGGGCTATCGTTGCACTCATGTGATCTGATTGTGGAGATACTGCAACTCCTGATGAGGAATCTCCAGGTGGTGATGTTGAGGGAGCTTCTTTGGTCTGCTTCTGTCTAGCAGAAGTTGTTTTCAAATGGCTGATGCTCTGACGCCATGTCCATTTTTCCAGCATGGTGACCTGATAACCCAAAGATGCTTGAGGCCGAGGAGGTCGAATGCTTTTGAACAAAAGCAACCTTGTGATAAGCCGTGGGAAAAATAACTTCCCCACCTTTTTTGGCTTATTCTCAACAACATATTTGGCTTTGCAGATCATGGCCAGATAGATCTTTCCAATATCAAACCAACACCCTTTATACATATAGTATAAAACAGACAGGAATTTTCCCCGTCGTTCTTGCTCATGGCCTATAGGACAAAGATTTTTCCTAATAGCATCATCCAACAACCACATCTTTGATGGCAAGTAGGCGCGGCGTGCAGCGTTATTGTGTTTATTCATCTTTCCACCGCACATATCATCAATCATTTCTTGCTTTGATGCATAGATTGGTTGTCGAGATCCAGTGGGCTCATCATCTGTTGGTGGATACCCTAAGCAGCAACACAGATCTGCTGTTGTGAATTGAACTTTCACACCAGCAATGATAACCTGATAAACCAGTTGATCCCTAGTCCGCTCGCTTCGTGGTAACTCGATGAGAGTGTGATAGAAAGAGCGAATGATCTGAGGATACACCAGTAAGTTATTTTCTGGATCTGGATCTATGAGAAACAACAAAGAATGCTCCCTCAAGTAGTTCATCGCCCATCTGTTGATGGCTTCTCGTTGTATCGTTTTGTCAATTTGACACTCCGAAATTATTTCAGCTTTATTGAACAACGCAAGCCTGGACTGCAATTGTGATACGATGGTGCGTGGTTGCCTCGGCATGGCTTCTGATCTCTGTTAAGAGAAAACACACTCTTGCCAGAAAATGAGTGAGATGAAAATGAAAACTGATCGAGACAATAAAGAAAGAAATTCGTGGTGCTTGTCACATCAGTACTTACTTTACTGTCACACTTTGCGGCTCATTATCAAACTCGAGGATGACTTTTTTTTTTTTTTTTTTTTCTCTTTTGTTTTTTTTTTTTTAAATCAGATAATATATAAAAAATAAAAATAAAATAAAATAAAATAAAGAAAAAAAAAAAATAGATGAAAAAGAAATATGGGTTGCCTCCCATAAGCGCTGTATTTATTGTCTGGGCAAGACGGAGTGTTCCCAACACTCAATTACCTGGATCTTGGAGAGTAATGTCTGGGCAAGACAAAGTGTTCTCACCAGCTGCATTGTAATGAAAATTCAACTTTTTTTTTACCCAGAATGCTTTATGCTCGAGCTCCATAAGAAGATGGCTACCCTTGCTAAAAATCAAACGATATGGAGACATGCCAATTGGAGTTTTGTATGCAGTGCGATATGCCCAAAGAGCATCATTCAATTTTATACTCCAGTCAGTTCTTTTGATATTCACAGTCTTCTCCAAAATTCGTTTAATTTCACCATGAGGAATATCAACTGGGCAGATTGTCGAGTCAACCATTAGAGAATGATGGTGGAAAGGCCAAAATGAAATTTTTTTATTTTTTTTAATTTTTTTTTTATTTTTACTTTTTATGCAAGGTGAACTTGTAGTTTTTTTTTTTCAACAAAATTAAAAGAGTTAATATACACAAAATAAAAAAATTAATATAAAAGACAGTAAAATGGGGCATAAAGGCCAACCATAAGTATTAACAGAAATAAAAAGTTATAGTAGGCGGCTTAGCCGACCATATAAGTATATATGTACAGGTGGGGCAGTGTAAAGCCAACCACAAATATAAATAATACTGTATAAATAAATAAATGAATAAATGTTAGTAAGTTAGTAAATGTTTGTGACAGTTATTATAAACAGATATAGGCGGTAGCAGTAGAACCAGCCAATAATATATAGTTAGATGGGGCGGTAAAGCCATCCACAAAAAAAAAGAATAAATAAATAAATAAAATGAAATGAAAAATGAAAAACCTTCCATTAAGGAGGTGTAGTATACTAATATTAATATATACATATATACATATATACAAGAGTTAGATAACAATATATTAAATCAGTCCCCGACAACGGCGCCAAAAACTTGATGTGAGGTTTAGTACCCGCTAAAAGTATAGCGATTATAAACCCAAATTATACTCGCAAGTGCACGAATCAATTGTAGTATAGAAGTGGCAAATACGAGTGTCGTACCCACAGGGACTGAATATTAAATATCTGCAATTCCAACTCATGTAATTATCAGTGGAAACAAAATAAATAAGGATTAACACAAATAAACAAACACTAGGGATCCGATTTCACCAACTCTATTGTATTTAAATTATTTAGCCGACAATTATCATTTCATTCATGCATGTCAAAGATCAAGTCCCCTAATTTATGTAATAGTCATGGGCATCTGACTTACCACGTCTATTCTCAATTGCAACCATCCATGGGCATTTGGATTGGCTAGGATAATCAAGAAAGCATTAGGATTTATGGTAACTTATGTAGCAATCACAAAGATCCTAGCATATGGCATTTATGTCTAGGTAACTCCGGTATTAATTGCAAGAAGCTTGTCTCAAATTGGACATGGGCATTTGTCTCAATTTGCATCATGGTAATCGAACCTAGATGGTAGCTAAGCATCAAGATTTAATTATCAATAAAGAATAGCTAATTAACACTTGACATAGCATAGATAAACTAATAATCAAACCAAATTTATTTAGATACAATAGAGTGGATCCATCATCACCCTAGTAAGAGGATTAGTTCCTCATACTAGGTTTACACAACCAACAATTGATCTCACAAAATTCTAGAAAGAATATGTGAGCAAATTGCTGTAAAAGAGAAAATAAAACTCAAGAACTCACTCCTTGATTTCTTTCTCCTCTTCCTCCTTGATTTCTTCTCTGGTTTTGTGATGTCTTTCTTCAATGTTTTCCGTCTCTATTTATAGAAGAAAAAAAAACGACGAAGAAATAATATAATTACTATTCATCATGCGACTTTACATATATTACTGTTCATGAATAGTAAATATTACTATACATTCTGCGACTTTTATGTATTACTATTCATGAATAGTAATGTTACTATGCACTTTACGACTTATATATATAACAGAATACAAAGTCAAACAAAACTAAGATTGTTTATGGAATAAAGCCTGACCTGAAATATGAGTTATATGTTTTTGGGCCTAAAAATATAGAAATAAATATAAAGTGATTAAAAAATGACATTTTTACTTTTAATTGTGTAATAATCACTTTACGTCCAAATTATATGACAAATGTTCATGATAATTTATCATTTAAAGTGTATATTTGAACATTTATCATTGGTCTTTGGAAGATATGCGTGAGACAATAAAGGATCCACAGCCCACATGATCTCGAACAAAATTGTAATCAATAGAAATATGATTCATTCGCAAATGAAACACAAGATTAACAGAAAGATAAGTTGCACTGATGTTGTCACAAAAACTTTGTGGAGATGGCAAACACTTAACATGTAATTCAGTGATTAAATCTCAAATCCAGAGAACCTCAGCAGCATAAAAAGCAAGAGCCTTATATTTCGCCTCTGTTGATGATCGAGTAATAGATTTTTGCTTCTTTGAGTTGAGGATGATTTTCGATCATCACGGTTGCCTGCCCTATCAACAGACGTGAAGGTAGTGATAGAAAGTTGTTGATGTCGTTTGAGGAAAGGACCATGATGTATTGTGGATTTTAAGTACCGTAAGATACGTTTGGCTGCAGACCAATGGGTCTCAGTAGGAGAGTGCATGAACTGTTCCAGCTTATTAACTAGATAAGATACATTAGGTCTAGTGAGAGATAAGATTGTAGTGCCCCAATTACCTGGCGAAACTTTGTAGCATCCATTGACAGTGAACCATCATTGAGAATGAGTTATTGATTGGAAGACATTGGCGTGGTGCACTCCTTGGAAACAGTCATGCCGGTGCGATCCAATAAGTCATGGATGTACTTGTGCTGAGTGAGAAGGAGACCCGTTGATGTTGGTGATACCTCAATACCTAGGAAATAGTGAACTGCTCCAAGATCTTTTATAGAAAACCAAGTGGACAAGGTTGCAAGAAGGAGTTGAGAACCTTAATGTCATTACCAGTCACAATCAGATCATCTACATACACCAGAAAATAAAGCGTAGTAACATTGTTATGATAAATGAAGATGGAGGTGTCACTGTGGGAGTTAACAAAATCATAGGTGGTTGTTGCATGTAAACTTCATCAGAGAAAATTCCTTGAAGAAAAGCATTATTCACATCCAGTTGACAAAGTGCCCAATTAGATGATAAATCAAGAGTGAGAATAAGATGGATTATCGTTGGTTTGACAACAACTGAAGGTGTCATGAAAATCTATACCCGGACGTTAATGAAAACCTTTTGCAATAAGACGGGCTTTGTACTTCGATAATGTACCATCGGGATGCCATTTTATGCGAAAATATCATTTGCATCCAACAATATTCTGAGAGGGTGAGGGGGTAATGAGTTCTCATGTTCCATTTCAAAAAAGTGTGATAAGCTCATCAGACATGGCCTTCTGTCATTCAACATGTTTAGTGGCTTGGGTGACACATGTGGGTTCGTTGTGTTATAGAGACACTTGGCTTTGAAGATATTATTTTTCGAAGGCGTAGTCATGGAGTGAGAAGGTGGCTATTCTAATGTGGGTGGTGGGTGGGCAGAAGGAATCTGGGCTGTAGGTGGTAAGGAGTTGGAAGTATCTACACAAGAACTAGATAGTGGTTGAGATTATGATATTGGAATTAAAGGAGGAAGATAATTACCGAGGTTATCTTGCCCTGTAGAAGAATGCAACATTGAAGCTTTAGCAAGTGGTTGGAGCAGATTGGGCAATAGAGCTGCGGTGATTGGAGGTGCTATTGAAAAGGAATAAGTGGACGAAGGAAATACCGTAACCAATATGAGTGATTTTTAAATCTGAACCATCATCGATCTGAATGTCATCGAGGCCCTTATACGGCTGATGAAGAGACAGATTATTCATGTGAGAGGTAACATGGTGAGATGCCCAGAGTCAACTATCCATGGATAAGAGGCAGAAGAAGAAGTGGTGACATGATTTGCAGAGGATCATTGTTGACGAATGTGGGGAAACAGTTTGAAGCATTGTTTGGCTTCATGACCGCATTTGCAACGAAATTGACAAACCACGATATTGGAAGTGGAATTGAATGAAGGATATGATTTTGACTGTTTAGGACCAGAAGTAGGAGTGGGAAGTAAATCGGGTGCAAAGATGAAGTGTTCGAGAGGTCAGTAGGATGGGTGATTTTTGTTGTTGAAGAGTAGGGTCGGGATATTGGTTTTCATTGTGAAGGAGGAAGGTTTCATGATCTTTGATTTTATCAAATAATTCTTCGAATGGAACAATGGAATCTCGAGTTCTTATTATATTGATAAGTTCCTTTTATGCAGGACCAAAGCCACAAGTTGTGTAAATCAAAAGGTCAACATCATTTGGAGGGGCACCAAGAATAGTATGATCTTTTACAAGTTGCTTGATAGAAACAAGAAAATTAGTCACAGAAAGTGATCCACGAGTAGTTGTAGTAAGCTTATCTTTGAGATGAATAATGTGAGTGGTAGAATGCTTGGCATAGAGGCGGCCAAGGTGAGTCCAACCCTCTCGATGTGTTGCTATAGAGGAAACAAGGGGAATGGCTGCCTCACTTAAAGAAGCAAGAATGTCATGAAGAATCAATTGATCCTAGCATTTCCATGTAAGGTGAGCAGGGTTTGGAACACTCGTATCATCCTGATCTATTGTTGAAGAAGGACAAGAAAATGTGTTATAAGATAACAAAGAAGATTCAAGCCAAAAAAGAGGGCAATAAATTGAGCTTTCCACAAAAAAAAAATGAGGGAAGTAAGCTTGAGAGGTAATTAAGCGGCAACATTGATTGTGATCGGATTCTGTGAAGGATTAGGAGAAGCAGCATCATTGACGTATTTGATTTACAGTATATATATATAGATGTGACTGGTATAGAATTTTATGTTGTTAACTAAGTGTCGCAACCGGGGCCACGACGTGGACCGGCGATAGAGGATGAAAAATGTTTAGAGTCGCCACCAATTGATTTAAGGTGCATCTGGACACCGTAAAGACCTGTGAACCAGAGAAAAGGGGTACGGGGATCGATTGAGTGTGAGGAAGATATTAGGCACCCCACTACTCCCGTTTGAAAATGGTTACCCTAATTAATTTAGTGCCTATCTCATAGAAACTTGCTCTTTGCAAGATATAATTGTTTTGAGAAAAAGTTTGTATGAAAAATAGCATCAACTTATGATAGTTTCGAAAAAATGTTTGGAATAACGCTATCAACTTATGATAGTTTTTTTTAGAAAAAGTTTGAAAAGATACTATCAATTTATGATAGTTTTCGGGGAAATAGACTACCAACTTTTGGTAGGTTTAATTAAAATACACTACCAACTTTTGGTAGGTTTAATTTTAAATACCAACTTATGGTATAAATAATCTATTGAGAAAAGTCATATATCAATTTAACCTATTATTGTCGACTTATGACAAATTTATGAAGGAAATCAAATAAGGTCCATAATCCCAAATAAAGGGAATCAACTTATGATTTCCTTAATTGAAATAGCCTACATTCAATTTTAAACTCATACACTCATAAGAAATAAAAATAATTCGAATAATAAAATGTCCAAATTATACATGCCAATATGAATAAATTACCCAACAATGGTGTCGCAACCGGGGTCACGACGCGGACCGGCGATGAAAAGATGAAAAATGTTTAGAGTCGCCACCAATTTATTTAAGTGCAATTGGACACTAAAAAAAATGGTCTACGAACCAAAAAAATGGGTAAGGGGGTCTATTGAGTGTGGGGAAGGTGTTAGGCACCCCACAACTCCCTAAAAGGTTACCTAGATTGATCTATGTGCTTTTTCTTGAAAATTTATTTGTCTAATATAAATGATATTTTGATTTGAAAAGATAACGTAATTAAAACATAGGCAGGAGCTGAATGTCATCAAGTCCTCCTCCTAATTAACTTCCATTTAGTTACCATTATTTTTTTTGAGTACAAATGATATCTTAATTTGAAGAGATAACATAATTAAAGCCTAGGCAGGAGCTGAATGTCATCAAGTCCTCCTCCTAATGAACTTTAATTTAGGTATCTAGTAAATTAATTTATCTTTGTGTTTAGAAATTCAAATGACACTTTAATTTGAAAGAATAACATAATTAAAGCCTAGGCAGGAGCTGAATGTCATCAAGTCCTCCTCCTAATGAACTTTAATTTAGGTATCTTGTAAATTAAATTACCGTTTACATTTTGTTTAAATATGGATAGCACAACTAAAGTCTAGGCAGGAGCTGAATGTCATCAAGTCCTCCTCCTAATTGACTTTAATTTAGTATCATTAATTTGTTTTTGTGAAAAGTTGGTAAAGACATGATTGTTGAATTGACGGATTTGCGGAAAATGATCTATGCATACGATTCTAATATACATTCTAAACATGCATCCTAAACTAATAACCCCTAACATGCATACTAATCAATTTAAATATGCATAAATATAAATTACACTACTCTACACTATTTTCATTATTTTTCCACTACCCTATTACATATTTGCCTTTACAAAGATATATACAAATAAAAACCAGATAAAAATATATACAAGTAATGAAATATAAAAATAAAAATACAAATTTAAATATGGCCCATAGAGCCCAGTCCATTACTCAAGCCCAATCCAATCTCCGAGTATGTATTCCGATCCGAGTGACATCGAGATATATTAGCCCAACATCTTAACCTAACCCATAATTCAAGCCCGAATGCACTATAATCTAAACATAAAATAGAACGAAAAAATAAAATAAATAAATAAATAAAACTAAACTTTCTTCTCTCTTGACTTCTTGTTCTTCTTTCCCTTTTTACCCGATTTTCTTCTCCTCTTTTCCTCGTCATTCGGTATCTCCTCTCTCTCTCTCTCTCTCTCTCTTTTCCGGTCACCAGCAGTAGCCTATGGCATGATTCCGGCAGGCCACTCCGGCGGCCATTAAAGCACAAACCGAAATCCTTTCATTTATCCTTGCTAACTGTATGCTGAAACGAGTCGAGATGCGAAGGCTCAACGTTGTAGCTGCAGAAATCGCAATATTGTAGTTTTTTTTTCTCCCCTTGTGCGGCGTCTCCTTTTTTCCCCCAAAACCCTCCTTTTCTTTTTGTTCGGCTATTTCTTTTTTTCTCCCTGTCTCTACTGCCTCCTTCCGCCTTTCTCCCTTGGTTTTCACTCTCTCAAAGACCTTTTCCTCTCCTTTCTAGTGTGCCGCCCCCTCTCTTTTCTTGGCCCCCTTTACAAAAAGCTCCACATTTCTTTATATAATGTGATCCCATAAAACCCTACATTCTCTTTTTACCAAAATGTCCTTAAAACCCTATTTCTTCTCTCCTTAAAAATCTTAAGAAATTAATATTTTGGTATTTTCTAATGTTTTTGCAAAACCCTAAAAAGTTGTCACCTTTCTTTTTTTAAGGTTTTATTTATTATTTATTTAATTCTCCTATTTTTTAGATATTTTATGGGGTGGTTTAGATCTTTTGGGTTTAGGTTTGAATTTTTATAGGCTTATGGTCCAAGAGGTGGGCCTTAGGATTTTTGTATGCTTATGGGTCCAAAAAACAAGTTTTGAATTTTTTGTATGCATGTGGGCCTATGAAACGGGCTCTTGAATTTTGAATTTCTGCATTATTATTATTCTTCTTTCTTTTTCTTTTTCTTTTTTTTGTTTTGGCCGGACGAAAACTGGGTACTACAGCTGCCCCCCTTTGTATGTCTTTTATGAAATAAAAGGCAAACAAAGGTGTAGTCAACCGAGTTTCGTACGGGAACTGAAATGCGCGGGATCACTGTGGCCATTCCCGGCTTAGCCAAATATTTGTGCAAGAAAAATAAAGGGCACGGGATCACAAGGCCATTCCCGGCTTGGCCAAATGTTTGTGCAGAAAAATAAAGGGCACGGGATCACAAGGCCATTCCCGGCTTGGCCAAATGTTGGTGCAGAAAAATAAAGGGCACGGGATCACAAGGCCATTCCCGGCTTGGCCAAATGCTTGTGCAGAAAAATAAAGGGCACGGGATCACAAGGCCATTCCCGGCTTGGCCAAATGTTGGTTTGAATTTATGCAAGAAAATATCCATGAGTGTATGAATGCATGAAGAAAATTGTATTTTCTTTTATTTTTCTCATTTTGAAATTTGATTTTGGTTAATTGTCGTAAGCACCATCACCCCTATCATCTTACAATCATCCATCATGAGAAGACTGCATCTTTTGATTCCACCCTATCTTCAATCTGCCATGTTACGCTTATGTTTGTATCTTTCATTCTCTTTTTGTCTGGTCTTTCCATCGATTTGCTGCTTCCATCTTATTTCCATCAAATCCGACATACCTTTAATGCCAAACCCAAAGCTTTTCGGCTCCAGAATCTCTTGGGCCCCACTATGTCTTTTAACGTCATTTAATTTCTTCTAACTCTCTTAGAATTAAGAACACCACAATCTCTCAGGCTTCACCATGCCTTTTAGCACCATTTAATTTCCTTTAGCTCCTTTACAGTCAAGAACACCAAAATCTCTTCGGCTCCACCATGCCTTTTAGCGTCATTTGATTTCTTTTAGCTCCTTTACAGTCAAGAACACCAAAATCTCTCAAGTTCCTGCTAAGAACAATGTCCTAATACACTTGTCATGATTCTTTTATTACTTTACTTAACTTCCAAATAAATTCAATAGTATGGCAATGCTTGTATTACATGAAATTTATGAAGGCAAAAGATCACGAAAAACACAAGCAATGAATAAGGAATTCAGAAATGAATTGAATGACCTCAGAGAGTTTTATTTAGAATAGATAGATAACAGGAGAGACTGATCAAGTATATATATGATTCAAGAGGGTTAGGAATAAAGGAAATAGCAGAAATTTTTACAAGATATAAAATGAGATAACTTTGATTCCGCACAAAACTGCCCCAGTTTTGTGTGCCCCTATTTTGCAATTATTGAATCTGACTACTTCCATATGAAGCTTCTCCTTCATAGACTCATCATGCATACCCCTAAACATAACCAATTCACCTTTGTACAGCCTCGCTATCTGTCATTCATTGTATTTCCTTATATTCATCTCAAATCCTCGAAAGGCCTCTGCCTCCTTCTCCTTAGTTGTTTTCACCACACCTTTCTGATCTCAGTATTATTTGAAGCTCCCAGGAAGGGTTTTCACTTTAGCAGGATTTTTATTGCTCTAATTTTTGCCTAGACCGCCCTTTCGGGTTTTCAATCTAGCGAGCTTTTAACTCTAATTTTTGCCTAGATCGCCCTTTCGGGTTTTCAATCTAGCGAGTTTTTTTTTTTTTTTTTTTTTTTTTTTTTTTGCTATGGGTAATACTTTTTGATGGCGTCTGCATTCACCGGATTAGGCAATTCTTCTCCATCCATTCTTGTCAAAATTAATGCCCCTCCTTCAAAGGCTTTTTTCACCACATATGGTCCCTCATAATTCGGTGTCCACTTCCCTCGGTGATCCTTTTGAGGTGGCAAAATCATTTTCAACACTAACTCTCCCTCCCTGAAACTGCGAGGTCGAACTTTCTTATTATGTGCTTTCATCAATCTTCTTTGATACAATTGCCCTTTACAAATTGCTCTTAGTCTTCGTTCTTCAATCAAATTCAACTGCTCATAACGCATTCGAGTCCATTCTGATTCTTCCAATCCTGCCTCCAGAACTACTCGAAGGGATGGAACCTCCACTTCAATAGGCAAAACCGCTTCCATGCCATACACCAAGGAGAAAGGCGTCTCCCCGGTAGATGTCCGTATTGAGGTCCGATAACCATATAGAGCAAAAGGGATCTTCTCATGCCAATCTTTGTAATTCTCTGTCATCTTCCCAATGATCTTCTTGATATTCTTATTCGCCGCTTCGACAGCCCCATTCATCTTCGGACGGTAAGGAGTCGAATTATGGTGATAAATTTTGAATTGGTCACAAAAATCCTTCACCATTTTACTGTTGAAATTCGTGCCATTGTCAGTGATAATTCTTTCTGGGACTCCATATCGACAAACAATCTCTTTCCTCAAAAACCGAACAACCACGCTACTTGTCACATTAGAATACGAAGCAGCCTCCACCCATTTGGTAAAATAATCGATAGCAACCAGAATAAACCGATGCCCATTAGAAGCCTTCGGCTCAATTGGACCGATGACATCTAATCCCCACATTGAGAAAGGCCATGGTGATGTCAACACATGCAATGGATTAACTGGAACATGTGTTCTGTCTGCATAAATCTGACACTTGTGGCATCTGTTTGCATAACTTATACAGTCCCTCTCCATGGTTAACCAATAATACCCTGCACGAATAATCTTCCATGCCATTGCATATCCACTGGAATGAGTCCCACATATTCCTTCATGAATTTCCTCCATTATTTGTTTAGCCTCAGCAACGTCAACACAACGCAAGAAAACTATCCCATCATTCCTTTTATAAAGAACATTTCCACTCAAGAAGAAAGATCCTGCCAGTCTCCTGATGGTACGCTTATCATTCTCTGATGCCCCTGATGGATATGCTTTCTTTTCAATGTACTGTTGAATATCATGATACCACGGTTTACCATCAGGCTCTCCCTCTAAATTTGAACAGTAACCTCGAACTTCTCGTTTCTCAATTTTAATTAGCTGCACTTCCCCTTTTGGGTCTACATCAAACATTGCCGCCAAAGTCGCCAAAGCATCCGCTATTTGATTCTCCTCTCTTGGGATATGATCAAACTCAATCCAATCAAAAAACTTAACTAACTTTTTGATATGTTGGTAATATGGAATGAGCTTGTCATCTTTAGTTTCCCACTCATCATTCAATTGCCTAATAACCAACTGTGAGTCACCATAGACCTGTAGCCTCCTAATCCCCATATCGATAGCAACTTGAATTCCCATCGTACATGCTTCATACTCAGCCACATTGTTTGTACATTCGAAATACAACTTAGCTGTAAACGGAATAATATTCTCATCGGGTGATATTAACACTGCACCAATTCCACATCCCATGATATTAGAAGCCCCATCGAACAACATAGTCCACTTTGCCAAATCCTTCTGATTCCCTTCTTCTATCGACACAGCCATGACATCAATATCTGGAAACTTCAAATCCATAGACTGAGCATCATCAATTGCTCCATCTGCCAAATAATCTGCTATCGCACTCCCTTTGATTGCCTTCTGTGTAACATACAAAATATCATATTCTGATAACAACATCTGCCATTTAGCTATCCTCCCTGAAAGAGAAGGTTTCTCAAAAATGTATTTGATAGGATCCATCCTGGAAATCAACCACGTTGTATGATAAAGCATGTATTGTCTAAGCCGATGTGCAGCCCAAACCAAAGAGCAACAAGTTTTCTCCAATATCGAATAATTTGCTTCACAACTAGTAAACTTCTTGCTTAAGTAATAAATGGCATGCTCTATCCTTCCAGATGAATCATGCTGTCCAAGCACACATCCCATCGAACTATCCGAGACAGTCAAATAGAGAATAAGCGGCCTACCAGCCACAGGAGGCATCAATACTGGAGGACTTTTCAAATATTGCTTGATCTTTTCGAATGCAATCTGACAATCTTCGTTCCACTCAGTAGAATTACTCTTACGCAACAATTTAAAAATAGGTTCACAAGTAGCTGTCAACTGTGAAATGAATCTGGCAATGTAATTTAATCTTCCCAAGAAACCCCTAACTTCCTTTTCTGTCCGAGGAGGTGGCATCTCCAAGATCGCCTTCACTTTATCAGGATCTACCTCAATTCCTTTCCTGCTTACAATAAAACCTAACAACTTCCCCGAGGTCGCTCCAAATGTGCACTTAGCTGGATTCAACTTCAATTGATGCTTCCTTAATCGATCAAACAACTTCTGGAGATTCACAATATGATCTTCATCTTCTTTGGATTTTGCTATCATATCATCGACATATACTTCAACTTCTCTATGCATCATGTCATGAAACAAAGTGACCATGGCTCGTTGATAAGTAGCACCAGCATTCTTCAGACCAAACGGCATGACTTTATAGCAAAAGGTTCCCCAGAGGGTAATAAAAGTCGTTTTCTCACGATCCTCTGGTGCCATCTTGATCTGATTGTAACCCGAAAATCCATCCATGAAAGAGAAAGTTGAATGTCTAGCTGTATTATCCACTAAAACATCGATATGGGGAAGCGGAAAATTATCCTTCGGGCTTGCACGATTGAGATCTCTATAATCGACACACATCCGCACTTTTCCATCCTTCTTGGGAACAGGTACAATATTTGCCACCCATTCAGGGTATCTAGCCACTGCTAAAAAACCAGCATCGAACTGCTTCTTCACTTCATCTCTTATCTTCAAAAGCATTTCTGCTTTCAATCTCCTTAGCTTTTGTTTCACTGGGGTACATTCTGGAATCAATGGCAACTTGTGAACAACAATACTTGTATCAAGACCGGGCATATCCTGATAAGACCATGCAAAGACATCCTGGTAACTATGCAACAAATCTATCAATTTCTTCTTATTCTCTCCTTCGAAGGCAGCTCCTACCTTAACCTCCTTTTTCTCCGTCTCAGTTCCCAAATTAACAACTTCAGTTATCTCTTGGTACGGCTTTATTAGTTTCTCTTCCTGATTGACTTGTCTTAACATTTCAGGTAAAATCTCAATTTCTTCCTCTATTTCATAGTCAGATTCAACATTGCTAATGGGTGCATCAAAATCTGGTTCATTAAGTTCGTCATCTTCGTTATCATCATTTTCAATCCTGTTGAAGAAGTGAATAAAATGGCTTTGAGAATGGAGAAGAAAAACTCAAATGGGAATGAAGAAACATGAATATGGATAACTATCAAAAGACTCTCATTTCATGGAAAAGGGAATATGTACAAAGATAGAACATGCAATCGCCATACTATAAAATTTATTGAAAGCAAAGTAAAGCATGCTCATTACAAAAGACCCAAACGAAGGCCGTGAGCTGGGCCCACGATGGTAGTGCACTCGGGATTACTCTTGCAAGTTCTTGAGAGATACTGGGAGCTCCAGACTGGTCCAGTTGCCTAATTTGAAATTTGAAGGACGCGAGATGACAAAGCAAGGTCTAGCAGCCGAACTCTGTTCCTCTTCCACCACAGCAACTTGGAAGTCTTCAAACTGATCACACATATTTGCCAAAATTGCCCCAATTTTATCAGCCGATTTTTCAACTGGCAGTTTTCCAAAAACTGCCCCAGTATCAGCCAAACTTATCTTGTTCTGCATCCCTCCATACACAAAACTATCATAAAGCCAAGAAATCGGCTTCTTTTCAACTTCCAGCTCCTTTCCTTCCAGACGAGCAAACCTCTTTGCCTGTTTTTCTGCCTGTGCACGGTTCCTGTCAACCCTAGTTGGCTTATAACCCAAGCCCCAACGTTCTGGATGTTTCACCATTTCTACTGGCTTTTTAATTCCTTGTTGATTCTTACCAAGTCCTTCACCCGGGCGAAACCCCTTTTTCAACATAAATTTTGCTACATTCTTCGTAACCTTGGATACTTGTGGCTTTAAGGGAGAGAATCCTTCCTTCACATAGCTAGCACTAGCAATTTCAAAAGATTGGAATGAACTCTCAACCCCCTCTGCCGGAGCATCAATAGGAGAACTATTAGACAAACTAGCAACCATCCATTCTGACTGGCCTTTTACTATATAAACCTTTCCATCATGAACAAACTTGAGCATCTGATGCAACGATGAGGGAACGGCTCCTGCAGTGTGAATCCAAGGTCGTCCCAACAGGCAACTGTAGGTTGGTGAGATATCCATTACCACAAATGGTACATTGAAAGTTACGCTTGCAACCTGTAAAGGTATTTCAATTTCTCCCATAATCTCTCTACGTGTTCCATCGAATGCCCTTACTACCATCGGCACTGGTCTTAAATAAGATCTGTCAATCGGCAACTTTTCAAAAGTCTCCTTTGGTAAAATATTGAGCGATGACCCATTATCCACCAAAATACTTGCTAATTCCTTTCCACGACACATGGCTGAAATATGCAAAGCTTTGTTGTGCCCCATCCCTTCAGGCGGAATATCATCCTCAGTAAAGGACAACAAATGAGAGGCCAACACATTTCCCACAATGCCATTAAAAGAGTCTGTAGGAATCTTGTCTGATACATACGCCTGATTTAACATTCTCATCAAGACTTGTCGATGCGGTTCAGAACTCATTATCAACTCCAAGATCGAAATCTTTGCAGGGGTTTTCTTCAATTGATCCACTATCATGTACTCACTCTGTCGAATAATTTTCAGGAACTCCTGAACTTCCACTTCAGTTACAACTTTCTTTTTCTCTTCTGGGCGTACAAAAAAACCTTCTTCTGGAATAGAACCTGATCCTTCAACTTCAGGTATTGCTTTCCTTTTTCTTTTACGTTCAGCTTCAAGATCCACTACCGGATTCTCTTCTGGCTCATTTCTCATGTAACATCTCCCACTCCGGGTAACTCCACTAACACTAGAAATATTATCTACCATTTCTCCTTGCTTTCCTTCAACCTCATAATTCCATGGCACAGCCTTGTCATTCTTGTACAAAGGATCTATCTTTGATTTGAGTGGCCCAACTGGTGGCGCATCTTCCACATAATACTGCAAGACAAATTACGGAGCACGGTTCGGCCTAGGCCCTTGATAATATCCTCCTATAACACTGACTTCATTCGATTGGCCTTTCGCCTCAAACTTTATTATCTTCAAATCCATCAACTCTTGTACCTTCTCCTGAAAGCCACAACAATCCTCAATAGCATGTCCCCTCTGTCCTCTATGGAACTCACAAGTCTTCATGTCATCAAAAAGTCCACGTTGAACGGGCACATCCACTGCCACTTCCTCGACTAATCCTTCTTTCCTCAACACCATAAACAACTGGCCCAACGGCATTGCAATCTCTGATACCCATATTTTTGTAGCACAAAATTCTTCAATGGCATTCACCCCCTCTTTCTCATGATTAGGCAATGGATTGTTGTTGACATTTGGTTTATTGATTGCACTAAGATCCAGCCATTTCGCTTCAATCATTCCCTGGACTATCCTTTTGAACTGTAAACATCCTTCAGTTGAGTGCCCGGGTGTACCTCCATGATACAAACATGTGGCATTAGGATCATACCAATGGGGATATGGAGGTTGGTGGACCCGTCCCGGGACAGGAGCCACTGCTCCTTGCGCTTGAAGTTTCGTGAAGCATTCAGCATAAGTTATGGGCAAAGGATCGAAATGCTCAACTGGCCTTCTGGGTCTTTGGCTTTGGAAATTTGGACGAGGGTTTTGGTAAGTGTTTGGGTTTTGAAAATTTTGGTAAGTGTTCGGGTTTTGAAAATTTTGGTAAGTGTTTGGGTTTTGCGAGTATTGATTGGGTAATGGTGCATTGAATCGGGGTGGATAAGGATTTTGGGTGTGGTTATGATTATAGTAGGCTCCTGGGCTTGACATCCTTGGGGCATTGCTTCTAGGGCGATAATCTGAAGTAGGCACACCATAAACAGCTGGATTTGAATCAAAATTTACAGAATGCACTTCAGCCTTCTTGCCTTTACTTGCTTTAGCTGGGTCTGATTTATCAAGGGTGGGATAATACAGAGTACCTCTCTTCATGCATCGTTCAACTCGTTCGCCTGCTTGTATCATATCAGCTAAGTTACTATGACCGCCTCCCGCCAGATTGGAAGTATAAGGCTCCTGGAGAGCATCAATGAAAGCGTTCAACAAATCCTTTTCTGAAAGGGGTGGAATTATCTGGGCTGCTAAATCCCTCCATCGATGGGCAAATTCCCTAAAGCTTTCCCCACTTTTCATTGCTGTGTTCTGCAGATCGTAAATGGTAGGGATCTTTTCTTCGTTATGCTTATACTGCTTCATAAACATTTCAGCCAAATCCTCCCACGAAGCTACTGATGAAGGGTTAAGGGTATTGAACCACCTTTGAGCTGCCCCAGTCAGACTATCTTGGAAATAATGCATCAACACTTTCTCATCGCTTGCATAGGGCTGCATGCGCCGACAATACATCGTTAAATGATCCAAAGGGACTCCAGTGCCATCAAACAAACTGAATTTTGGCAGCACAAAGTCGTGTGGAACATTCAAATTCTTCACCAAGCACAAATTGGCTGGGTTCAGCATCCCTGCAGCATTGAAACCCTCCATGGCTCTTAATCTCTTCTCCAATTTCTTGATAGCATCCATTGAGCTATTTTCTTCATACTGAACTCCCTCAGTCACTACTCCACCAGTGACAGCTCCTATAATATCAGCATCAACTGGGAAGGGATTCTCATGCCCATGAGGATCAACTTGATGAATGTAAGCTGGGTTCTGAGTCGTTGCCTGTTGAGAAACATATTGATGCTGGTGCAAACCAGGCAAAGATTGGTTACGGACAGGAGTGAACCCGGGTGGGTAAACTGGTACTTCTTGGTGCAAATGATTCTCAGGAACCTCTGGTGTTTCAGAATTTTCAGCTACTCTCTTTCCTTTCATTAGCAATGCCATATTCTTCATCAATAAGGCCATCTGCTCTTTCAGTTCAGCTATATCCTGATTCTGACTATGCTCACCCGTTTCCTGCTCCATATTCTCAATAATTCTTGATTGTAGGCGAGTCTGATAGGGGTGTCGATGGTGCTTCTTGGGCGCTATGATTATTTATGATTTCTCTGTGCATTATGAAAACAACAACATTAGTTCTCATTTATTTTAATTTAAGAACATGCATGCATGTGGTTATTATTTGTGCAAATCCTAAGTACTCCTTACAATTAACAAGATGATTTAAAAAAAATTGATCTATTATATGTGCAATAGTTATGTATATGAAAAGTATATATGTACATGTATGGATGATTAACGAGCATGCACATGGGTACAACCTAGGCTAACATATACATGGCCAATGTATGAACACGTGTGGTTTAAGAAATGTGTATACAAGTGTAATCTAATTGATGTGTCAAGTACATATGAATATGTAAATAAGGGATAAAGATACATGGTATATAAATGTACAAGAATATAACATAATATAAGCATGTGAAATAAATAGTTAGGGATAGGAATGCCCCCTTTTGTTCCTAAAATGGGTAATACCACCTAAAAATGTCTGGAGGTTTAGAACCATGGCTACGGTTTATCTATGGTGCATATGGGTGGTTTAACTAACTAATCACGAGGTCTCTGGATCAGGTGGCTTTTGCTCCATTGGATCACAAAAGCCCATCCCTTAATGTCATAAGAGGACGTCAATCCAGGAAGGTGTCTTCCCCCACCCATACAGGGAAGTGAATCCCATGAAAGTGGTAGGTCAACCTTCACTAATCACTAAGTAACCCGGGTATAGGGTTATGTGTGTGCAATGATAAGTGAATGTGTGTGCGGGGGCATACAAACCAATATCCCTAACATTTAAATTCCACAAAGCCCATTTGATGAAGAAATCTACAACATTGAACAAATCCATCAAATTCTTCAAATTTAATATACAAATACAAATACAAATAGGAACTTAACATAAAAACTATACAAGAAAAGCACAAAAATCAATCATACAGGCTCAACCCCTTTGGTATAAAAACCAATTTCCCCAGCAGAGTCGCCAGTTGTCGCAACCGGGGTCACGACGCGGACCGGCGATGAAAAGATGAAAAATGTTTAGAGTCGCCACCAATTGATTTAAGTGCAATTGGACACTAAAAAAAATGGTCTACGAACCAAAAAAATGGGTAAGGGGGTCTATTGAGTGTGGGGAAGGTGTTAGGCACCCCACAACTCCCTAAAAGGTTACCTAGATTGATCTATGTGCTTTTTCTTGAAAATTTATTTGTCTAATATAAATGATATTTTGATTTGAAAAGATAACGTAATTAAAACATAGGCAGGAGCTGAATGTCATCAAGTCCTCCTCCTAATTAACTTCCATTTAGTTACCATTATTTTTTTTTAGTACAAATGATATCTTAATTTGAAGAGATAACATAATTAAAGCCTAGGCAGGAGCTGAATGTCATCAAGTCCTCCTCCTAATGAACTTTAATTTAGGTATCTAGTAAATTAATTTATCATTGTGTTTAGAAATTCAAATGACACTTTAATTTGAAAGAATAACATAATTAAAGCCTAGGCAGGAGCTGAATGTCATCAAGTCCTCCTCCTAATGAACTTTAATTTAGGTATCTTGTAAATTAAATTACCGTTTACATTTTGTTTAAATATGGATAGCACAACTAAAGTCTAGGCAGGAGCTGAATGTCATCAAGTCCTCCTCCTAATTGACTTTAATTTAGTATCATTAATTTGTTTTTGTGAAAAGTTGGTAAAGACATGATTGTTGAATTGACGGATTTGCGGAAAATGATCTATGCATACGATTCTAATATACATTCTAAACATGCATCCTAAACTAATAACCCCTAACATGCATACTAATCAATTTAAATATGCATAAATATAAATTACACTACTCTACACTATTTTCATTATTTTTCCACTACCCTATTACATATTTGCCTTTACAAAGATATATACAAATAAAAACCAGATAAAAATATATACAAGTAATGAAATATAAAAATAAAAATACAAATTTAAATATGGCCCATAGAGCCCAGTCCATTACTCAAGCCCAATCCAATCTCCGAGTATGTATTCCGATCCGAGTGACATCGAGTTCGGCCCAAGTAGAATCAAGCCCGGTCCACATTCAAAAATCAACAAGAGAATGGTCAAAATTGGATTCTCATATGTACATCAAGATTCAAATTAAATCAAACACACATCAAAAGTCATAACAAAACCATTACCCATAGAGATATATTAGCCCAACATCTTAACCTAACCCATAATTCAAGCCCGAATGCACTATAATCTAAACATAAAATAGAACGAAAAAATAAAATAAATAAATAAATAAAACTAAACTTTCTTCTCTCTTGACTTCTTGTTCTTCTTTCCCTTTTTACCCGATTTTCTTCTCCTCTTTTCCTCGTCATTCGGTATCTCCTCTCTCTCTCTCTCTCTCTCTCTTTTCCGGTCACCAGCAGTAGCCTATGGCATGATTCCGGCAGGCCACTCCGGCGGCCATTAAAGCACAAACCGAAATCCTTTCATTTATCCTTGCTAACTGTATGCTGAAACGAGTCGAGATGCGAAGGCTCAACGTTGTAGCTGCAGAAATCGCAATATTGTAGTGTTTCTTTCTCCCCTTGTGCGGCGTCTCCTTTTTTCCCCCAAAACCCTCCTTTTCTTTTTGTTCGGCTATTTCTTTTTTTCTCCCTGTCTCTACTGCCTCCTTCCGCCTTTCTCCCTTGGTTTTCACTCTCTCAAAGACCTTTTCCTCTCCTTTCTAGTGTGCCGCCCCCTCTCTTTTCTTGGCCCCCTTTACAAAAAGCTCCACATTTCTTTATATAATGTGATCCCATAAAACCCTACATTCTCTTTTTACCAAAATGTCCTTAAAACCCTATTTCTTCTCTCCTTAAAAATCTTAAGAAATTAATATTTTGGTATTTTCTAATGTTTTTGCAAAACTCTAAAAAGTTGTCACCTTTCTTTTTTTAAGGTTTTATTTATTATTTATTTAATTCTCCTATTTTTTAGATATTTTATGGGGTGGTTTAGATCTTTTGGGTTTAGGTTTGAATTTTTATAGGCTTATGGTCCAAGAGGTGGGCCTTAGGATTTTTGTATGCTTATGGGTCCAAAAAACAAGTTTTGAATTTTTTGTATGCATGTGGGCCTATGAAACGGGCTCTTGAATTTTGAATTTCTGCATTATTATTATTCTTCTTTCTTTTTCTTTTTCTTTTTTTTGTTTTGGCCGGACGAAAACTGGGTACTACAAATGGTCAAATATATGCACATTAAAAATCATAATAATCCGGGTAAAATCCAAAAATTACTCAAGCTCTCAATAATTCCGGCCCAAATCCTCTAAGTATGCCCATCGGCCCAAGTAGGGTTCAGCCCGGTCCAAACCCACATCAAACATAAAGAATGGGGTCAAAATTGTGCTCAAATGCCATAGACACTCAAATCAAATTAAGTCCATACGCATTATAAACATGCATATACAAACACCTATACAAATATACAAACTGGTATATATACATATACAAACACATATGCAATACATATATATACATACACACACTGTATATCTATACACGCACACCATATATATATACACACACCATATATATACACACACACCATATATACCGGCCATCAAAGAAAAACAAACTCATTATAATCGGATATCAAAACCAGACATTAGCATGGATTATTAACTAGATATTAACACAGTAGATTAACCCGACATAAGTAACCAAACAACATCACAACATCTTAAGTTCAAGCATCAACCAGAGAGTGTATATTGCTGCCTTCTCATAAGTAGGACCAGGATATGCAGAGATAAAACAGAAAAATATAACCAAGAAAATTGAAATAAAGAGATGCAAAGTATGAGCAAAGCAACGAAACCAGAAGAGTGACAGAGATATGCTCAGATTAATGTTCTCTCAAAGATGGAGCCCGACAACTGCAAAAGTAGAATCAGGAGAACAAAACAGAGAAGTGGAATCAGATCAGAATATGAGCTAGCTACTACCTTCTCGGATATACGAAACCGGTGGAAGCAAAAACCCTCCTCTTCTCTCGATTCTACCTTTCTCTTGTGGCGACTTTGGCCCTCCTTCTTTTTATTGTTCTCCTCCTGGTTCTTATATGCAACACCTTTCTCTCTCTCTCGGCTTCTCTGGTTTTCTTCTACCCTACCCTACCCTACCCTTCTCTTCTCTCTTATTCTTCTTTGTGTTGTGCGGCTGCCTTGCTCCCTTTTTTCCTTTGACTCTCACGCCTTTTTCTCCTTCTCTCAATTGTTTTCTCTTCTTATTTTTTACGGCTCCCTCTCTTTTTCTTTGTGTTCCCTCTCAATTGTGTCTATCCTCCTCCCTTAGCTCCGTTATATAATGCCTACCACCTCACACAAAAACCCTATTTCTACTCCTTTTACCAAAAAGTCCCCTTAAACCTTATTTTCTTTCCTCTTTCGAAACCCTAAGAAAATAACCCTTTTTGTATTTTCATTCCTTTTGCAAAACCCTAAAAAGTAGTCACCTTTTCCTTTTTAAGGTTTTATTTCCCAAAATCTTTTAATTTCCTTATTTTTTAGATAATTTCTAGGGTTTAGTTTCATTGGGCTTATGTTTGAATTTTTATGGGCTTGTGGTCTAAAAACGAGCTTTTGCATATTTGTAGGACTGTGAGCCCAAGAAACGGGTTGTTGGGCATTCATTATTTTTATGTTCTTTTCCATTTTCTTTTTCACTATTTTTTACTATTATTATTCCGTCGGACGGAAACCGGTTACTATAGCTACCCCCCTTTGTATGTCTTTTATGGAATAAAAGACAAACAAAGGTGTAGTCAACTGAGTTTCGTACGGGAAAACTAAAAGGTAATGCACAGGATCACTATGGTCATTCCCGGCTTGGCCTGCAAGAAAAGAAAATGCATAGGATCACTATGGCAATTCCCAACTTGGCCAGCAAGAAAAGTAAAATGCACGGGATCACTATGGTCATTCCCGGCTTGGCCAAATGTTTGTGTAGAAAAATAAAGGGGCACGGGATCACAAGGCCATTCCCGGCTTGGCCAAATATTTGTGCAGAAACATAAAGGGCACGGGATCACAAGGCCATTCCCGGCTTGGCTAAATATTTGTTTGAATTTTATGCAAGAAAATATCCATGAGTGTATGAATGTATGAAGAAAATCGTATTTTATTTTATTTTCCTCATTTTGAAAATTCAATTTTGGTTAATTGTCGTAAGCATCATCACCCCTATCATCCTGTAATCATCCATCATGAGAAGACTGCATCTTTTGATTCCATCATATCTTCAATCTACCAGGTTACCCTTATTCTCGTATCTTTCATTCTCTTTTTGTCTGATCCTTCCATCGATTTATTGTTTACATCTGATTTCCATCGAATCCGACATACCTGTAGCGCTAAACAAAATATCTCTAGTCCCACTATGCCTTTTAACGCCATTTAATTTCTTTTAGCTCCCTTAGAATTAAGAACACCATAATCTCTTCGACTGCACCATGCCTTTTAGCGCCATTTAATTTCTTTTAGCTCCTTTACAGCCAAGAACACCAAAATCTCTCCGGCTGTACCATGCCTTTTAGCGCCATTTAATTTCTTTTAGCTCCTGTACAGTCAAGAATTCCAAAATCTTTCAAGTTCCACCATGCCTTTAACACCCTTAAATTCCTTTTGGCTCTTTTACACTCAAGAATGCCAACATCTCTCTGGTTCCACCATGTCTTTAACGCCTTTAAATTCCTTTTACCTCTTTTACACTCAAGAATGCCAACATCTCTCCGGTTCCACCATGCCTTTAACGCCCTTAAATTCCTTTTAGCTCCTGTACAGTCAAGAATGCCAAAATCTTTCAAGTTCCTGTTAAGAACAATGTCCTAATGCACTTGTCATAATTCTTTTATTACTTTACTCAATTTCAAATAAATTCAATAGCATGGCGATGCTTGTACTATATGAGAATTTTACGCAAGCAATCAGAATTTTGATGAAAACAATCAATGAATTAGGAACTCAGAACTGAATGACCTTAGAGTATTTTATTAAAAATGGATAGATAACAGGAGAAACTGATGAAGTACATATATGATTCCAGAAGGTTAGAAACAAAGGAAATAGCAGAAATCTTTGCAGGATATAAATGAAATAATTCCGATTCCGCACAAAACTGCCCCAGTTTTGTGTGCACCCACTTTGTAATTATTGAATCTGACTATTTCCATATGAAGTTTCTCCCCCACAAATTCATTATGTATACCCCTGATCATAACCAGTTCAACTGTGCATAGTCTTGCCATCTGTTAATCACTGTGTTTATCCACATTCTTCTCGACTTCTCATAAAGGCCTATGCCAATTCCCTTTAATCGTTTCTGTTACTCCTCTTCTAATCTCAATGTAACCTGAAGCGCCCAAGAAGGGTTTTCACTTCAGTAGAGACTTTTCTTTTTCCCTAATTTTTGCCTGAAGCGCCCACGAGGGGTTTTTACTCCAGCGGTATTTTGTTGCTCTAATTTTTCCCTAGACCGCCCTTTCGGGTTTTCAATCTAGCGAGCCTTTGATTCTAATTTTTGCCTAGACCGCCCTTTCGGGTTTTCAATCTAGTGAGTTTTTCCTTTCTTTTCTTTTCCTTTTTTTTTTCTTTTTCGCTCTAACTTTTGCCTAGACCGCCCTTTCAGGTTTTCAATCTAGCGAGCTTTTTCTCTTCTTTTTTTTATTTTTTTATTTTTTTTTACGGGGAGTACTTTTGGATTGCGTCTGCATTCACCGGATTAGGCAGTTCTTCTCCATCCGTTCTTGTTAAAATTAATGCTCCTCCTTCAAATGCCTTTTTACCACATAGGGTCCCTCATAATTTGGTGTCCATCTCCCTCGATGATCTTTTTGAGGTGGCAAAATCATTCTCAACATTAAATCTCCTTCCCTGAAACTGCGAGGTCGAACTTTCTTATTATGTGCTTTCATCAATGTTCTTTGGTAAAATTGCCCTTTGCAAATTGCTCGTAATCTTTGTTCCACTCAGTCGAGTTACTCTTACGCAGCAATTTAAAGATAGGTTCACAAGTAGCCGTCAACTGTGAAATGAATCTAGCAATATAATTCAATCTTCCCAAGAAACCCCTAGCTTCACTTTCTGTCAGAGCAGGTGGCATATCCAAGATCGCATTCACTTTATCAGGATCTACTTCAATTCCTTTTCTACTCACAATGAAACCAAGCAATTTCCCCGAGGTTGCCCCAAATGTGCACTTAGCTGGATTCAACTTCAATTGATGCTTCCTTAATCGATCAAATAACTTCTGGAGGTTCACAATATGATCTTCACCTTCTTTGGATTTTGCTATCATGTCATCCACATAAACTTCAACCTCTTTGTGCATCATATCATGAAACAAAGTGACGCCAGCATTCTTCAGACCAAACAGTATGACTTTATAACAGAAAGTTCCCCATAGAGTAATAAAAGTTGTTTTCTTGCGATCTTCTGGCACCATCTTGATCTGATTGTAACCCAAAAATCCATCCATGAAAGAAAAAGTAAAATGTCTGGCTGTATTATCCACTAAAACATCAATGTGAGGAAGAGGAAGTTATCCTTCGGGCTTGCGCGATTGCGGTCTCTATAGTCAACACACATCCGAACTTTGCCATCCTTTTTGGGAACAGGTACAATATTCGCCACCCATTCTGGATATCGCACCACTGCCAAGAAACCAGCATCAAACTGCTTCTTCACTTCATCTCTTATCTTCAACAACATGTCTGCTTTCATTCTCCTTAACTTTTGTTTCATAGGGGTACATTCTGGAATTAATGGCAACTTATGAACAACAATGCTTGTATCAAGACCAGGCATGTCCCGATAAGACCATGCAAAGACATCCTGGTAATTATGCAATAAATCTATCAACTTCTTTTTGCTTTCTCTTTCAAAGGCAACTCCTACCTTAACTTCCTTTTTCTCAGTTTCAGTTCCCAAATTCACGACTTCAGCTAACTCTTGATGCGGCTGTATTATTTTCTCTTCTTGATTGACTTGTCTTAACATCTCAAGAAAAATCTCAACTTCTTCATCTATTTCATAGTCAGATTCAACATTGCTAATGGGTGCATCAAAATCTGGTTCATTAAGTTCGTCCTCTTTATTATCATCATTTTCAATCCTGTTAAAGAAATGAATGAAAGTGGTATTGAGAATGGAGAATAAAAACTTGAATGGAGGCAAAGAAATATGAATATGGATGACTATCAGGAGACTTTCATTTCATGGAAAAGGAAATATGGACAAAGACAGAACATGCAATCACCATACTATAAAATCTATTGAAAGCAAAGTAAAGCATGCTCATTACAAAAGACTCAAAACGAAGGCCGTGAGCTAGGCCCACAATGGTAGTGCACTCGGGATTACTCTTGTAGGTTCTTGAGAGATACTGGGAGCTCCAAACTGCTCCAGTTGCCAAGTTTGAAATTTGAAGGACGCGAGATGCCAAGGCAAGGTCTAGCAGTCGAACTCTGCTCCTCTTCCACCACAACAACTTGAAACTCTTCAAACTGATCACATATATTTGCCAAAATTGTCCCAGTTACATCAATCGAGTTTTCAAATGGCAGTTTTCCAAAAAGCTGCCCCAGTATCAGTCAAACTTATCTTGTTCTGCATCCCTCCATACACATAACTATTATAAAGCCAGGGACTCGGTTTCTTTTCAACTTCCAATTCCTTTCCTTCCAGACGAGCGAACCTCTTCTCCTGTTTTTCTGCTTGCACACGGTTCCTGTCAACCCTAGTTGGCTTATAACCCAAACCCTAGCGTTCTGGATGTTTCACCATTTCTACTGGCTTCTTAATTCCCTGTTGATTCTTACCGAGTCCTTCTCCTGGGCGAACCCCTTTTTCAACATAAATTTTGCTACATTCTTCGTAACCTTGGATATTTGTGGCTTTCGGGGAGAAAGTCTCTCCTTCACATAGCTAGCACTAGCAATTTCAAAAGATTGGAATGAACTCTCAATCCTCTATGTCGGAGCATCAATAGGAGAACTATTAGACAAGCTGGCAACCGTCCATTCTGACTGACCCTTTACTATATAAACCCTTCCATCATAAACGAATTTGAGCATCTGGTGCAACGATGATGGAACAGCTCCCGCAGTGTGAATCCAAGATCGTCCTAACAGGCAACTATAGGTTGGTGAGATATCCATTACCACAAAAGGCACATTAAAAGTTACACTTGCAAC